>NC_138377.1:125677695-125694597 GCF_054177405.1 Leptonychotes weddellii | reverse complement strand
GCTCAGTCGTTAAGCGTCTGCCTTCGGCTCAGGTCATGATCCCAGAATCCTGGGATCGAGCACCACGTCGGGCTCCCCGCTCTGCGGGAAGTCTGCTTCTCCCTCTCCCACTGCCCCTGCTTGTGTTCCTGCTCTCACTATGTCTCTCTCTGTCAAATAAATAAATAAAATCTTAAAAAAAAAAAGACTGTTGTGACCAAAGACGCTCATTCAACAAATAGCCCCTCCCCCACCACCACGAGCCGGGACCTGCACCCAGCCCCTGGTCTCTGGAAGGACCACGGTTCCAGGCCTGGACGGGGTCACCAACACCCCTCCCCCACCACGAGCCGGGACCTGCACCCAGCCCCCTGTCTCTGGAAGAACCATGGTTCCAGGCCTGGACAGGGTCACCAACACCCCTCCCCCACCATGAGCCAGGACCCGCACCCAGCACCGCCCCCCCGCCTCTGGAAGGACCACAGTTCCAGGCCTGGACGGGGTCCCCGTCTGGTCTGGGAGATGCAAGGTGGACGTTTGCCAGGAAGAGAGGCTCCCTCTGGTGAAGGTTAGTGTCAGGTGCTGTTGAGCCCACCTGGCGGGACCATCTTTCCCAAGGCCAGCGATGTGGACGGGCAAGGCAGGGAAATGAAGAATGGAGAAACTTTTTTTTTTTTTTTGAAAGAATGTGGGTATTTCCAAATGGGAGCACTGAATTGTCATCATGGGGAAAGTCAGAATTTTTTGGATTTTCTTACACAGGTCTCAGAGCTCCGTGGTGTTTTCATTTGAACTACATACGGGAGCGGTGTGTCAACATAGCTCCTGCTGCTAGAGCCTGCAGGGCGAATCCATCTCTTCCTGGGGACTCAAAGTTCCCCCGATGACCACTTCCTGGAGTCATTTAGGGGAAGCAGGGAGTTCCCTTCCCACTTCTCCCATGTTTCCTTTCTGTCTCATTTAACAGAAAAAGAAGCCCTTTGGGGACGGGTTTGCACATCTCTGGCTGTAGTTAAGCACAACAGGTCTTAGCAACTAGGTAAGCACCTGCCGCGCCGCTCCGTACCTTTGGGAGAACCGCATTCCGGGCGCCGCGGACGTGACTCACCCACAGAACATGGAGATGGAGGGACTGTAGGAAGGGAAGCGTGGGAGAGCGGGCAGGGAAGGCTTGGTGCAGTGACTGGCCCTCCTGCATGTTACCCTGCACCGTGCAGAACCTTCAGACGGGTTCGCAGAACCGTTCACAGGACTTTGCTCTCTGCACACCCCCTTGCTTCCCTCCACTGTCTACACCGGCATGTCGCTTCTGCCTCCCCGTTAGAGGGAGCCACGCCTCAGCCCTTCCTGGTCCCCCAGCCCCTACCAAGGGTCCGCACACGATGCAGAGTGGACATTTAATCCAAGTGTTGTTGAGCTGAATCGAGTGGCACTGACCACAAGTCAGATTCCTGAAGATTCAGTTCCCGGATCGAAGTACGTCGGGGTGACTTCCTTCGCATCAGCACAGTTCAACAATTACGCCAGCCTACACCTGCCCCAGACTCCATCAGCAGAACTGAAGCAGGAATGCCAGCCGGACACGCGTTTGGGCGCTTCTTAAGGGAAAGGGGGGTGGCGCTTTGGTTGGAGATGCTCATCAATGGGAGCACACGTCTGAGTAAATGGTGAACAGCGGCTCTTGCAGGCAGCTAAGGGGGGGTTCCACTGGGGTAATTTGTGGCAAATATCCACATCCCCTAAGCTCCGTAGAAACGCCATCCTTTTTCTTCAGTTCAAAAGACCAGATTTTAGAAGGTGAGGGTCACCAGTGGCAGTCCTCACGAAGCCATCGGCACGAGAGCACCGTGCACTTGCAGAGCAGGTCCAAGTGTCCTTGGCTGACTCCCTCAGGAGCGCCAGCATGCAGACCACAGAGATAACTTGAGACATGGCTCCTGGTTTCCAGGGGCTCAAGGTCGATCTGGAGACGAAAATGAGTCATGCTCTGTGGTCATGAATGCACAGAGTTGGTGGCAAGGACAAGCGCGGGGTAGGGGAGGGGGACATCCAGACCTGACCGGGGCTGGGTGCCAACAGCAAAACCTCCCCAGACCCCTTAGCTGCATCTTGAGAGCCGGACGAGTGAACAGTCAAGGATGAATGAAGAGAGCTGAGGCCTCGTGCAGGAGGGAAAGGCATGCAGTTCAGAATGGCCGAAGCCCGCCTGAGGAGGGGAGGCTGGAGAGGTTGCAGCCCGTGACGGAGAGGCATGGGCGTGGGCTTTAGCCCCCAGACTGCCGGGACTCGTGGAAGGGAAGGGTCTTGGGCAAATGGGGAGTTGCTCTGCATTCTAGAAGGGTCATAATGATGCAGATCTGGCAAACGGATTCGAGAAAGCTGAGTCTGGAGGCAGGGAAATCACTCAGGAAGCCACCGTATTTGTTCAGGTGGAAGACAAAGAAAGAACCCAGGAGAGAGAACCGGAGACGATTAATCAGATTAGGTGAATCCAGAGATTGCATTAGACACAGAGAGGAGGGGGAAGCAGGAGGAAAGGATGCTGGCTCCAGGTCTGTGGTAACTAGGAGGAGGGGGATTCTGTGCACGGAGATTGGACACTGGAGGACAGAGAGGTTGGTTTCCAACACGTCCACTCTGAGGTTTCTGCAGAACACTCTAGGGGGAAATATACACAATTAGACGTATGGAGCAAGTCACAGGGGAGAAGTCGGGGCTGGAATCCGTTTTCCACAAGATACTGTGTCTTGCACCTTAAAAAGAGAGACAGTCTGAGCAATTGGAGAAGATCGTATTCTGTGTCAGAATTCTGCCCGAATTCTGTGCCCTCATCTTGGGCAAAGTCCAAGATGGACCTCTAGTGTAGCAAAGGCTCCAGGAGATCCTGCAACAGAGGCCTGCCCAAGCTCGTTGGACCATGAAACTCTCCTTCCAATGAGCAAGTGTCAGCCAGATGTTGACACTGAGGGCCACAGTGTGGGAGCTGGTGGTCACGGGTGACAGGTAGACCACAAGGGTGTAGACTGGTCCTGGTGTGTGTGTGCAGGTGTGTTGGCAAAGGGGGCAGTCAAGGACAAAATCCCAGCCATGTTCACTCTTAACACCTCTCTAAGCCACCTGGGCCTATCCTCACGCCATGGCCACCAAAGGGGCTGTGGCCATTTCTGCCTCATTTTTGGTCGTCACTGAGGACCTGCCTCAATTTCCCCTTGACGTGTTTAACAAGCAAGATGCATCCATCAGTAGTTACTCAGTGAACGGCACCGTGGCTAGGCAGACAAAAGGGTCACTGGCTCATGACCTTGGCACCTGCCCTCTGGACTATCTTCTGAGGACCACGAAGACTTAGGCTCGCTGCAGTGTCCTCACCTGCGCTGGCCATCCTGGTTAAGATGGCCTTCTCTGACTTGGAGCCCAGAATCCATGTTTGTAGGCAGCTCCGCCTGGCCTTTGGGGGACAATTAGAGAGATCGCAAAACATACTGACGTTGAGAGTGCAGGAAGGAAAACCTACAACTTGCAAAAACAAAAACAGAACCCCGCACTCTGAGAAGTAGGAAGAAAACCACAAGAGTTCTGTTCGAAACGGAAAAGCATTTCAAGGAGATTGCTCAACAAGATCCAGGGAGGTTGGGAAAGACAGCCACAGGATTTGTAACCCGGGCACCAGTGGGGACTCGCTTGAGAAGAACTTTGAAGAAGTAGACACAGAAGCTGGATTCCTGTGGTCCACCAGTGAATGGGGTGAGGAAAAGGCCACGCATGTCTACTTCTTCTCGAAGCCTCGTCTCGAAACAGGGGTGAAAGAAGAGGATGGGGTCCAGGACCGGGATGGAGGTGGGGAAGACTGTCCAGGTGACAGGCTGGAGCACCTCCACGGGCTGTGGAGGAGAAAGAGTCAGGAGGGAGGGCGAGTTGAAGGTGCAGATGGTCTGGGAGCTGATTTGAGGAGTAGGGTCTCTGAGAAGGTGGGACAAGGGGGACCCAGAGCTCAGGTGAGATCCTGAGCAGGAAGCAGGATGCTGAGGCTGGGAGGGAAGGAGCGAGAACAGTTCCGTGTTCATTTCCAAGGCTATTACAGCAGAAGGGCCCCATGCCCGCAGGCTGAAAACAATAGAAATGTATTGTCTCACAGTCTGGAGGCCAAACATCTGAAACCAAGGGGTCGGCAAGGCCATGCTCCCCCAAGGTTGTGGGGATGCTCTGTGCCCCGCCTTTCCCTTGGCTTCTGGGAAGGGCCACTGGCAGCCCAGGTGTGCACAGCTCCTGTGTCTACCTCTTTCACCCCATGGCATCTCCCCTCACATGCGCCTCTGTCCATGTCTCCCCTTGTGAGGACACCAGTCATATGGGATTAAGGGCCAGCGTGACTCCAGTGTGACCTCATGTTAACTAAGTACGTCTGCCATGACCCTATTTCCAAATAAGGTCATCTTCTGAGGCTCTCGGGGGTTAGGACTTCAACGTCCCTTTGGGGTGACACAATTCAACCCACAGCAGATGGCATCTCTACGTTCCCAGGTTGACTCAGGGGGTGATGGAGAGGGAAGCCTGACGAGAGGGCAGCTGCTATGTGCTGGGTGGTGGATATTTCCATAGTAACCCGTGGGCTCCCTCGGCTAGCGTTCTCTTCTGCCCCGTGATGCACCCCCCAGGCCCGGGCAGCAGGTGGGCCGTCTGGCCTTGCCGCATCTAGAGACGCAGATCAGAGCTGAACCACAAAGAGGGGGAAAAAATGCCAATTCTCAGCGTTTGACGCTCAGATTAGACTTCTGAAATCCCCCACAGAGGCGATATTGGTGAGAAGGGGAGTGTGAGTGCCACCGCTGGGCTCAGATTTCTGCGGGAAGCGTCAGTGACCGGCTCCCTGGAGAGTCCACGCTCACGGGCTGGCTGGGGGGGGACGGGGGGGGGTGGAGCACTGTACCTGCTCCCGTGCTCAGCAGCGTCCTGTCCGGAGCCCCCGCCGGGGCCAGAGCGCCTCCGTGTTCATGTCACACGCAGACCGGGCTGCCACGTCCCGTTAGAGAGGAAGCACCTCTAACACATCAGGGTAATGAGGCAGTTTGGAAACCACTGACCCGGGCCGGTCTCCTCCCGCTTCCAGGGGGGCTTCTGCAGGTCCAGAGAGAGCCCCACACGCGTTCACGGACGAGCCAGGCCCGGGCTTCTAATTTCTGGTAATTACGACGGCCTAGGAAGCAGTAACACCAAGGAGACTGGGTGCTGGCCTCGGGCGCAGTCCAGGGTCGCAGACTCGCCTCCATTCTTTCCTGCCTGAGGGACGGAGACTTGAAAACGCTCAACGGGAGCCCAGATCTCTAACGGAATCTTCCCTTTGTTTGGGCCCATCTACTGACAAGTGCCGGGGGAGAAAACCCCTGGGAAGACCAGTGCCTATTTTCAAGAGCGGCTAAGGCGTATTTCACGCGTGGTGTGTGACGGGCGCTGTGCTAGGTGTCTTAGGTCAGTGCGTCTAAGGCTCAAAGAATCCCATTCTGCAGATGAGGAGGCAGCCTCGGGGCTGTGAAGCCGCTCAGCTCAGGCCTCGGGAGCCCCTGGAGCCTGGAGCGATGCTCCTTCCTCACCACCACGCGGTCCTGCCCGGTGCGGAGCATGACTGGCCCTCCCTTAGTCGCTTGCTTGGGACAACCAGAAGGACGTGGGCGGGGGGGGGAGGTGAGCCGCCATCGGGTGCCCCTGCGTGCCAGGCACCGTGCACGTGCGCGGATCGCCTCCGCCCCTGCACTCGCAACTCCGTCCCTCCTGCGCGTCGACCTCCCTGGGACAGATCGCCAGTGCTGAGAAAGCACCCGAGTCATCCACGGACCAGTGGCTTCACTCAGTTTACACCTACTGAGACTCACATAACCAACCAAGCCACTCTGTGGCTCAGAACATCACACTGGTTCCTCCTCTAAACTTACAAAATAAAGTCCAAGCTCCGAATGCGGTTCTCAAGGCTCCCGTGGCCCGCAAGCCTATTTCTGCTCCCCTCGTTCCTGGGATGTCCCTCCATGCACCCCACACTAGAATACGCCTCTCCCACCTCCCGGTCGCGGCTCACACCATCCCTCTGTCAACCAGCACTGCCCCCAACACCCACCATATGACGACCCCTCCAGGGGCCTCTTCCTGGCCCCTTACAACCAGAAGGAACACGTCTCCTCTGCCCCGCACACGTTTATCCATGTCCCCCGTGATGTCATCCTGTTCAAGCCTGCATACAGCTAGTTCTGCGTGAGAGTCCTCTTTCCTGCGATTGTGGGGCGTCTCGAGGGCTCAGCATTTGACACCTGTTCCCCAAAGCACCTCACACTGCCTGACATGTTGGTAAGCTCTCCGTGGGTGTTCGCCAAATGGATTAAAACAAAATAAAGACACTGTTCTTGATTCATGGGGAGAGAGAAAAAAGGGGCCTGGCCTAGGGAAGCTTGCCCTGTAAGCGAGCCCAGACAGTGCAGAGACCCTGTAACTTCCCGTAGGCGATGCAGAGACAGGGCTGGAGGGACAGGGCGCACGACGGCAGGGTTAGCCGGGCTCTGTGCTCACGAGCAACGGAAACCAACTCGAGCTGGTGTAAGAGAAGAGGGAGCTTATCGGAAGGCCACCTGCACACTCACACACTTGTCCAGACAACGGGGCCACACGGGACCAACAGGACTTGACTGTTGGAGACCAGCCCGCAGTCTGGAATTAACGACCCCTAACTAGTCTCCGTTTCTTGTGTCCCTCCGTCCAAGACACGAGGTTCCCAGACAGAGTGCAATCAGCCTTAACGTGGGCCGCATGCTCAGCTGGGCCCCATCAGGGGCGGGAGACAAAGTGTCCGGCATAATTAATCTGAGTATCCTGAGTATGTTCTCAGAGCCATAGATCCCTTTGGCTTCCGTGATGACGGGACCAAGCGCTGGGTGCGGCTCAGGGGGTTGGAGATTCGGACGGCTGTGCATCCTCTAAACCCACCCAGAGAGCGTGTGCTGCAAATACCGGGTGGGGTGGGGGGACACCCTCTCCTGAGAAGGGCTGCGGCCACCACACGGTCCCTGTGCAGCATCCATCCTGCAGATGCGGTCCCGAGGCAGTCCGCCGGCTCCAACCAGCCCTTTCAGCTCCGAATCCACGACAACTAGCAGATGACTTTGGAACTCTTGCAAAACATCCCTGAGATCCCTTCTATTCCTTGAGGTTAGAGTCTCGGAAGGTGACCTCTTGCCTCTCGTGCTTGAAGTTATCAGGTGCTACGCTCAGCTTCGCCCTGGTCGTCAGACGGCGTTCCCACTCGCTACCGTGACTCAGTAATGTCCTCCTCAGGACGATAGGAGGGACTCACAGAATTCACTGGAAGGTAGGACAGCCAGGCTCTGAGACAGGATGAACACCACATCAGGAACAACTCGACCTTCAGGAAGGGGCGACTGAAACCCACTTACCGTCCCTGAGCTCCAGGTCCAACCACCCAGGAGCAGGCGGGTCGCCAGCGGCACTTAGGTGAGTGCCACCCCCTGGCCGTCCCAGGCCGGTGAGGAGAGGGCCGGGCGGGGCCCCTCTTGTGCACGCTCTGGGCAGGCTGCTCGGAGGGGGTGAATCTGGTTTCCTTCTTCCAGGGCTGGCAGGAAATATGGGGGAGCTATATTCCCCGGGGAGCCCTTACCAACTGTGGGTGGGGTTGGAGGATGAATGCCCCACTGCCCTCACCTCGGGAGAGAAAACCCTGAGGAGGGTTCTTTGCTATCTCCCGGGGGCCCCCAGTGGGACCGAGCCCACCATGCTGCCCGCAGGGGACACCTGCCGGGGCCACGCCTCCTTGCCTCCCTGTCTCACTTCCCGCTGGTTCTGGGATCATCTCGCAAAGAGACGCCTAGGACCCGCCGCCTGTCTCAAGCTCTGCTTCTGGAAGAACATGGCCTGGTGCCTCTGTACTGCCTCTCGTCCCGCCCGCCCGGCCCCACGGGGCCCCGTCCAAGACAGGTCTGGATATGGACATTTTACGAAGGTGGGCTTCGCAAAACCCAGAAGAGTCGGTACGTCGCGAGGCTCCGCTTATATGAAAGATCTAGAATACGCAGGTCCATAGACACAGAAAGCAGACGGTGGTTTCCCGGGCTGGGGGGAGGGCTGAGAGGTGCCTGCTCCCTGGGCACGGGGGTCTGCGTGGGGTGAGGGCTGCACACACCGCTGGAACGCCGGTGACGAACGCTACCCTGAAATGGTTGAAATGGTAAACTCGTGTTATGTGTATTTTACCACAACAAAAAAAGGAAAATCAGTCAGAAAACCAGGTGGCAGAGTCTCCCTGCATTTCAGTGCACTGGGGCTGGGCATTTCCTGCTTTCTCATTGGCGACATCGTCCACGGTGCCCTGGGGGAGTCCTGCCGCCCCCCTCCCATCGCGGCCAGCGCTCCTGGGTCTGTGGACACGCACAGGAAACCCCAGAGCCAGTCCCCCGGGGCTGCGACTGCCGAAGCCCGCGGCCCCGGAACAGATGCGAGTCTCCTGTCTGCTCACCCCCGTGGCCCCTTCCACGCCACTTGGCAGCCCGCGGTCATGGGCAGACCCCGAGGGTCCATCTGGAGGCCGATGCCCCCGCATGGACGACGCTGGAGCCGAAAGTGCACGCAGCTGTTGGGGCTGCAGGGCCAGCGGCTGGGCGGGTGAGCCTCTCGGGCTCAGGGTGAACGTGTCAGACGGAGGACCCCGGCTCCGTCCCAGACCACGGCTGTCTTTCGGCGAGCCTGGGTTTCAGGGAACTGGGAGGAGGGAGAGGCCGCCGGTTGCTCGCTGTGCGGTCGGTCGGCACACAGACCTTGTCTGGCCCTCGCAGCGTTTTTAAATTAATCGTCCTCATTTACAAGTCGCTCCCCCGGGCACCGGCCCCTACACCGCACACCTGGCTTGCTCCCCCGGCTTCGTCTCGCTGCCTGGCCGGAGCAGGCGCTCAGGCTGGGGATTCCCGGCTGCCAGGCGGCTCCCGAGCCGGCGTGGAGAGCAGCGCCTGTGCGGAATGCGTATGGCTCGTCATCGTTTCTCTAAAATGGGGAAAGCCGTTTTCAGCTCCCACTCAAAGCAGGCAGCGATTCTTTCCACCCAGAGGGGCTCCCAAGCTCCTGCCCGCGGCCCCGGGGTGAGAACGCAGCCGTGTCAGAGCCCAGAGACCCACGGGCACTCGGCGGGGGTCCTGAGCTCGGGGACCTCAGCCACGCCCGTCCCACCATCGGCTGGAAGGAGGCAGACCCGCGTGCATCTCAGCCCATGTCACCTGGTCCTTCGGGATGGCTCCCTGAGGAGCGGCGTGCGGCGGGCTCACACGTCACACGTCACACGCCCCAGCGCCTGTCCTCCCGGTGGTCCGGCCACACCGCCAGCCTCCCTTACACTTCGGTGGGGCCGTGTGGCTGAGGCCGGCCAGGGGGGCCAAAGGGCTGTGTCTCCTGCACTCCAGCCTGGCCCCCTTCCCGTGGGTGCAACGGAGAGCAGCTCTGATGGAGGGCAGACCCACAACATGGAGGAAGGACCCTGGGTCCTGAGCCACCGCCTCCTCCCACTGAAGGGATGGCTCTTCCTCCCCCTTCCCATGCTTTCCTTCCTCACCCCACACCCCGAATCTCTGTGCTCCCCAGCATGGGATTGCAGCCCTCCCTATGGGCTGATCCTGAATACGAAACACCAGCCCGGAGCCTTCTAACCAGGCATCTCCATCCCGGGCGAAGGGACGTCGAGAATTAACAGGTGCATGCACTAAAAAGTAAGAACATTCTAGAAGGTGATAGGGGCTTCAAAGAAAATGAAAACAGGGTAGCGAGATAGGAAGGGAGAGAAAGTGGAGTAGGCGGTTCAGAAAATGTGGTGGGCCGAGGAAATCCTCTGCACGATGAGGGGACGAGGTTTTGGGTAATGGCACGTGATGTGATGAGCACTGGGTGTTAGACGCAACTAATGAATCATTGAACACTACATCAAAACTAGTGATGGACTATACAGTGGCTAGTTGAATTTAAATTAAAAAAAAAAAAAGTGTGCAAGCTGGACCAAGCTCAGCAAGTCCAGGAGACAGAACAGGGGCTGGAGGGGCCGGAGCACCCCCGAGAAGATGGGGAGGGTTCGAGGAGAGGCCAGAGAGAAGGCGGGGGCCACATCATGCAGGACCTTTCCAGCCTTGCCAGGAGCTCACACTGTGAGTGTGTTTACAAGCCACGGGAGATTGTGAGCCGGTGGCTGTTATCATCCGATTTGGGTGTCTTTTATTTTATTTTAAGATTTTATTTATTCATTTGAGAGAGAGAGAATGCGCACGAGCAGGAGGGAGAGGGAGAAGCAGGCTTCCTGCGGAGCAGGGAGCCCGACCCGGGGCTCGATCCCAGGACCCCGGGATCCTGACCTGAGCCGAAGGCAGACGCTTAACGACTGAGCCACCCAGGCGCCCCTGATTTATGTTTCTTAACAGCTCACCCTTGCTGCCCTGTGAAGGATGGAATGGCAGGACCAAGGCCCGATAAGCAAGCAGCACGGCAGTCCAGGGCAGGTGCGGGGACTGGGTTAGGGCGGTGATGGTGGGAAGGGGAGAAGTGCGACCCGAGAGGAACAATCACATCCCACCATCGGGGTGACATGAGGGACGAAGACGGGACCAAGCTCCCGCGGCTCATCAGCTGGGTGCACGGAGTGAACCTAGTCCACCAGGTGGGGAAATGAGCCCCGTTTGGGCTGGTGGTGACAGCGACCGTGGTGACCGTGTGGCAGCAGAAGCAGAAGAAAGCAGGAATAACGTACCAGAGAGCCTCGTGGCTCCCAGGGAGTCCTTAGGGAGAGAAGTCATTCCGGAAGCATGTTTCAACGTAGAGCATGCGTACGGGATTGTTGAGGAAAGCTTTCCATTTGGTGTTTAGCAAAGTCAGTATAACGGAACCTGGCATCCTCGGGTGAGGGATGGGGGCTAGCTCGTGTCCGGAACAAGGTCCCTGAGCTCTTTTATCGTTAGCGGATTGGCTTCCAAACAATGACTGGTTTCCAAATCCCTCCATGGAACATCCTGCGAAGACTTTTCGTATTGGTTACATTCCAAATGGTAACACTCCAGATATATGGGGTTAAATAAAATATTAAAATTAATTGCACCTGTTCACCTTTGCTTTCGAAAAGTGGCTACTAGTAAATTTAAAATTTAAAATGGCGTACGTGGCATCCTGTGTAGCTCTAGGAGACAGCCCGGCTGAGACACATCGGTTAGAATCCTTTACTAGAACAAGTCCTACATACTCCCATGGGATTTATTAATAGTCCCTCACCTGGAAAGTGTTCTCTTGGTTCAGAAAGTTCCAGGAAATAGAAAGCATACACGCATGTAACGATTATTAATAGTCTTCTAATCGGCAGAAGATGCATAAGGTTGGAGTTTGTATAATTTTTACCAGGCATGCCATTCTGGGTGTGTGTTCAGCTGCTCATAACAGAACCTGCGTAATAGCGAACTGACCAGGTGAAGGATGGTTTTTCTCGTGCAACAACCAGTGCAGAGCTGCTGACCTCACCAGGCAGTTCCAGGAAAAGCGGGGATGAAGGCTCTGGGACGTGACTCATCGTCACCGGGAGGTGATTGCTGTTTTACGTATCACATCCAACATATACACAGGCGAGAAAAGCGACAAGATGTCACCGGGGTTTGCCCCTCGTTGAAACAGTTTTCCCAGGAGCCCCACCCGATGACTTTCTTCTACATCCCGTTGGCTCGGCACTGTGCTTTCTGGAGACTGCGAAATGCAGGTGTCCAGCTACGCAGACAGACACCCTTGCCTCGGGGCTCGGAAGGACCACTATCCTACTGAAGCTACGTCTTGCTGGCAAACAGTCGTAGGCGGACTGTAACTCTTATCTACCATCCCCTTCTAGTTTGTGTGCAAGGCTGACTCGCTCAAGGAGAAAGATTCAGGATCACAAGACATCTGCTTTATAGGCTTCAGGCCACTGCTGGGTCGATATCTCTTGGGCAGATTTTCTTTAAATCTCATTTCTATTGTCAGATAATTCTTTCAAAGTAAAATTACGATGCATTTTTGGAGATGCAGTATCTACATGTTTTGCCAACTCATTGGAGGTGAAATGCTTAACGTAAAGCGAAAGTCAAGCCCCTTTCATGCAAAATTATCCATCTGGGTCCAATAGCATGTCTCTGTCGGGCACTCGAGAGTCCAAATGGAAGTGAGTCCTGCTTTCAGAGAGCTTGGGGAGGGAACAGACTTGTCACGTGCCCAAATATTTGACATAATATTTAAGATGCTTATTGCAGCAAATGTTGAGCTCCTATCGCTGAGTTGGTTTCAGGAGCAGGAAGAGCTTAGTGTACTCATGACCATATGTCACTGAGGGTGATACATGACTCATAGCAGTGTGTGTGGCATTCTCCAGGTGTTGCACTGTTGACCATGCTCCCCTCCTCGGCTCCCTCACAGCCCCAGCACGGTCGTGGTTAAACACATAACTGTAATCATCTGCTGCCCATCCACTCTTCCCCCGGGGGGCTTAGCTCCAGGAAGGCTGGGGCACACCTGTGCAAGACACGGAGTGGGCACTCACCTTTTGCTATCTGCTGAATTCATTAATAATTCGATCCAGGAGAGCAAATGTGGTTCATCGAGCATTCCCTCTATTTGATCGATAGAGTCTGCTTGCAGGCTGGGCTAGGAAGACGTCGGGACCTGCAACCTGGCAGAGCTAGGAAGGGGGTGTGATGTTTGGTGAATCCATCTGGGCACGAGAGTCAGGGAACGACACACCTGCGCTGTGAGGTGTCAGCTCCGGGCTGGAGTCGATGAACGTGCTCGTGAGCCCTTGCAGCTTCTCCACTCCTCACGGTAGCCACTGGTAAATAAACACTTGCTTTAATTAATTGATTTTATCTGGTAGCTAATGGTCAGGTACTGAAAGCTAGTTTGGTTCAATAAAGATCATCTTCCAAATGTGCTCATCCAAAGTTCAACAGAAAATCCTCTGCTAATATTCCCGACTCGTGTGCCCCCAAAGGCTCAGCCCGGCCAGTGGTGTTTGTTCAGTTCTCATAGATTTCTTCAACTTCCAAGTGGAAACAAGGCTATTTCTCAGCTCCCTGGAGATGTTGTGAAGAGTAAGTAATAAGCGTTTGTAACACAGTGGACATGAGCTAAAAGGCCGGCTGAGCGCAGACAAGTGAGAATTCATGAATCCCGTTCCGTCCTCCTGCCCATCTTGGCTTCTCTCTGTCCATTTACTTACCATCCCTTATTGCTAATTAGAGAATGAGTTACCTCGGCTCAGGGGAGTTTTTAAAGATCTCATAGAAAACATGACCGGAAGAGGTCAGGGCCAGGCTGTGAAAAATGCACTTCCTACCAGCCAACAAGGTACCCCATCCCTCAAGCCCGAGCTGTTCCCACTTAACCTTGACTCCTCTGCCTGCTACCCGCCTTCAGTCAGGGCGTCTGAGGGCAAACTGAGGATGCCCCTTCCCATCAAGGGCTTGCATCTGGTTGCAGTCGGCCCCTTGGACCAAACAGGTAATAAGAAAAGACAAAAAAATAAAGAAACAAGAAATCAATAAGTAGGGGCGCCCGAGTGGCTCAGTCGTTAAGCGTCTGCCTTCGGCTCAGGTCATGGTCCCGGGGTCCTGGGATCGAGCCCCACATCGGGCTCCCTGCTCGGCGGGAAGCCTGCTTCTCCTTCTCCCACTCCCCCTGCTTGTGTTCCCTCTCTCGCTGTGTCTCTCTCTGTCAAACAAATAAATAAAATGTTTAAAAAAAAATCAATAAGTAAAACGAAAGACGGGACACATCCTCTTGGGAGCACAGGTGTTCCCCTGCGCACAAACACAGGGATGTTTGCACCCGGGGGTTACGGTTTTCCTGACCCACTATAGACGCTGCAAACAACAGCCGTTATGGGGAGGTGCCGGGGTTGGGGCCCGGTGTTGGGCGGGCATTCGATGAGCATTGTCTACAAGTGGAATTGGCTGCAAACGAAGCAGTAGTTAAAACAAGATCTGGCGGGGTGCCTGGTGGCACAGTTGAGCGTCTGACTCCTGGTTTTGGCTCAGGTCCTGCTCTCCTGGGTCGTGGGATCCGGCCCTACATCGGGCTCCACGCTCACGGGAGTCTGCTGGGATAGTCTCACCCTCTGCCTTGCCCTGCTCGCACTCTCTTTCTCTAAAATAAATAAATAAATCTTTAAAAAAACCCACAACAACAGGATCTGGCACTGATACATTTCCAAATAATCATGATTTCGTACTAATCCTTAGCATTGCTATTAGTGAATGAAACAAGCTTCCACCCCTGCCCCCATGCCCCACAAGCCCGTCTGAAAGCGTGTTAGCTCCCAAGCGGGCACTGAGAAAGTCCGAAGACGCAACGTGAAGGTACAGCTTTGAACACCCTGAGGAGTTTCAACCCTATTCTGTAGCCCCCAGGCATCACCCAAATACTGGAACTGGAGAGTAAAATGGTCAGGTTTGTGATCGATGGAAACTGTACCCAGAGGACAGAGAGGGGACACCAGCAGAGGGCAGCTCGACCAGGGACGGGCGTTAGAAGGGAGGTTGGAGGAAGCGGCGCAGCTGACCCAGCTGCAGGTAGGCTGACAAGGTGGGGGACACGGGAACAGTGCGGTGAGAGAGCGGGAGGGTGGGTGGGCGCTAACTATGGAGGAAAACCAGGCCAGCAACAGAGGGAAGTGGGGAAGGAAGGAAGGAAGGGAGGGAGGGAGGAGGGGAGGGGAGGAGAGAAGGAGGGAGGGAGGGAGGAGAGAAGGAGGGAGGGAGGCAGGGGGAAACCCTGCACACACATTCTCTTGAGGTATTAAGTTGAGTATAATTCACTTAGTCATCTTCCTACTGTATTAAAACTTCTAATAACATGATGCCTGACGGTTGGTTTCTAATAGATCACAGTGCGATACAACATATTCTGGGCTTGTTAACTGTTTCCTATGAGGGCACTTGGGCAGTGATTCTCCATGTTCTGTCTGTTTCCGAGGCGCTTCCAGGCAGAGGCACCGAGCCCGTGTTGCAGATGAGGGATGTTTACATAGAGACCAGCCACGGAAAATAGAAAGTGTCTCTTTCCAGAGCACAGGGCAGATTTCATTCCTGCCCAACGGAATCGAGGTAATGTCTCCTTCTCTGGGGCAAGGCTCAGGCAGATTTGCTGACATTACAGAGAGCGGGGTCCCCAGGTTTGGGGACCCTGGGCTGTGATGCACGCCCACTGCACAAAGGTGGGCACCTGGGCCCCTCCACGTTGCCCCTGTGGGACCTGGGGGTAAGGAGAGTCGATGCAAACACAAAGTTCATGGTGGGCAAGGCGGGAGGGAGGAGTGAGGGTCTCCACCTGTCCTGCGTATCAGTGAAGGACACTGTGGTTGAGCTGCAAGGGACAACATGGAGACAAGCCACCCACATGATGCCTCGGTTATTTCTCACTCTCCTTCAGGCAAAAGGAAGAAGGGATGTTTTCAAGACAACGAAGTAGCAGACCTCCTCCTCCAGCAAATAAGGAAGATGCTTGTAGCTGCCAAACCAAGGAATCCCCAAAGTCGAAAGCAGAAGGTGTCAGCAATGAGGACGGAGGCCGGACGGGAAGTGCGGGATGCTGGCTGGGCTGCAGGCGAGCACCAGCCACTCAAGGGTGAAAGCAACGTGCCTGTGTGCTGGCCCCAAACTGCTCCTCCCTCTGCACCCCGACCTTCGCTGCTTCCAGGGAAAAGATGAGAAGGTGTAAGGTCAACGGCTCCCCGTCACCAAGGAGGACGGAAGGCCACATGCTGGGCACCTGGGAGCGGCGGGAGGGACTCAGTGCCACATGGATCTGGAGGGTACAGGTGCCCAAGGTGTCAGCCTGCTCTGTCGGGGAGGGGGCCCCCATTCACCTGATGAATGACGGGGCAGTGCTGTGGCAGAGCGTGACCTCGCGGCGGTCCCCACGCTGACCCTAGAACTGGATGGATATGTCCTGTGGCCGGTACTGCGGATGCTCGCGGGCGCTACAGCGGCTCATCCGGACTGGGAAGAGCCAGGTACAGAAACCTGCTGGCACCTCGGGCCACAACCCCACACAGCCTTGGAGCTGTAAGTCTTGCTGACAATCATTTTCTCAGTTGGATCCTCCGACCTCCATGCAGAGAGCCCCTCAAGGTTTGGGCCTCGGTGCCTCCCTCCATGGCTGCCAGGCAAACCTCTCTTCCAAGCAGCGGCTGGCTTGCTAAGGGGCCCAAACGGAACGGCTGACCCACGGAGGCTTTGTGAGGCTCTGGAGTGACAGTCCATTCTGGGGGTGGGTCAACTCCGACACAGTACTAACAAGAGGAGAGTGGCCTGACCCGTCTTGCTGGTCAATGGAAACGGAATACTCTAGAATGCAGCCAGCCCGGCCCCTGCAACATTCTGGCTTTACGTACGGAAGCGGCTCCTGTCTATTCGGGGACACTACCTCGGACTCCACTGGGTGAAGCCAAGCTGCTGGCTCAGTGGGTCCTCGATTCACAGAGCTTCCCCTCAATGCCTGGGCCTTGTTGTCAGACTATCTGGAGCCACACCTGCCAGTGTCCGGGGCTGTGGCAGCTCTGGAGAGGCGGGACTGTGTGGTGGCCGCACAGAGCTCTGGCCGGTGGTGCGCTGCTTGGGGAAGCACAGACCGGCGGGTTAAAGACACCACGTGTGTATGCACACACACACGGACATGCGCGAACGCATGTGCACACAGAGACACGCACACATACGTGTCTGCACACACACAGATGCGCACGCACATGCACACACGCATGTGTGCACACACAGACACGTGCACGCACACACAGAGATGCACACGTGCATGCAGGCACACAGACATGCACGTGCACACGCACGTGTGCACAGACACACGTATGCACATGCACGCATGTACACGCACAGACACATGCAC
>NC_138377.1:125646074-125677195 GCF_054177405.1 Leptonychotes weddellii | reverse complement strand
ATGCACATGCACACGCGTGTGTGCACAGACAGACGTACACACATGCACACGTGTACACGCACAGACACACACGCACACACAGATGCACACAGACACGTGTGCACACACAGACACATGCACGCACACAGAGACGCACACGCGCATGCAGGCACACAGACATGCACGTGCCCACACGTGTGCACAGACACACGCATGTGCACACGTACGTGCACACACAGACACACACATGGCGGAAGCAAACTGTAGCTGCCGTCTGCACTCTCTGGGTTGCCTGTGTAGACGCCCATGGTGATGGCCGGCTCCCTGGTGGACGGAAGCTGCTGGCCGGGGCTGCGCCGCTCACAGGCCCCAGTGCTGCCTTGACCCACCTGCACGCTGGAAACGCTTCACCTGCCACAGATGGGCACAGAGCACGAGCGTCCGTTGGTGAGGCAGACCTCTGACTCCTACAGGGCACCCGTCAGTCCTGCAGTGAGGGAACCTCCAGGTGGCCCTGCGCTCCTGGAGGGCGAGCACCGCGGACCCTGGCGCCCCTCTCGGGGATAACGAGGCCTCACCACCGCCAGCCTTTACCGCTTTCCCTTTACCGCTCTTCGGCTCTGATTCGCTGGCCCGGCCATGCCACCGTGGCCTGGAGACTAATCTGTGTTATGTGTTCAGCTTTCCAGGACACTTACCGTCTGACAGTGGTGCACCTTTTATTGCAAAAGCTACTCAAAAACAGACTGGTAGTCACCGAACCCGATGCCCTTCCACGCTGCCCGCCATCAGCAGGCATCTGACATCGCTGAGTGGGGGATGGCCTCCTTAAAGATCAATTCAGAAAGATTTCTGAGCCTGTTGCCCTCGCCTTCTGCCGGTCGGCACGCCTTAACAAGTCCATGTGGGCACCAAGGGCAACTGTCACATTCTTTTCTTAACGCTACCAGTTCTTTTGGCACCTCTGACCATTGTCTTATCCTCCCTGCTTCCCGGCTTGCTTCACAGACTTGTGCAGAGATGAAACGGCATCTGACGCTTTGGCGCCGGCCTCAAGGATTCGCCGCAGCGTGGGAAGCATGTCCCCACCTGAAGGGGCAAACAGCTCCAGCCACGGGGGCCTGACATTGCCAGAGAACCCCAAACTATGCATTTTTAAATGTAAAAATTGTTGATGCTTTAAAGACATGACATCACTGCACTTTGTAAGAAACACCGTTTGGGGCCATGCAGGCCCTAGACCACGGGTTTGCAGAGCGGATGCTGGGATGGCGAGGCTCTGAGGAACCCCCCAGCTGGGAGAGAACAGTACAGATTTAATTCTGGACCTGTGAAGTGAGGACCGAGCTGGTGAAATTCCCCAGTTGGCGGCTGGAAATACGTGTCCAGAAAAATGGCTGCATTATTCTCAAAAACCAACACCCTCCTTGGGGATTTCCAGACCTCAATACCCCTGAGGCCTCTGATGAACTTGACGTTTTATACCCTTCCCGGACAACAGCATCTGGTCTGTTCCAGGCTCTGTGCTGAGTGATTCACAGGCGTTATATCCCTGAACCTCACACACTACACACCCGGGACCTAAGTGCCATTACTATTAAGGATGAGTAATATGGACAGTAAAAGATTTTAGCACATTCACCATCAGTCTGCATTTTAGAAATATGAGGAACTGAGAAATTGAGGTTACACTGAAACACAGATCAGAAATACACATAAACACACACGCACACACACAATGTCCTGGCTCCTGAAGTTGGCTTTTCCAAGGGCAGACAGGATGAAAATAGCTGGCATTATTTTCACAGTGTGGACTATCAAGGAAGGACAGAGCAGGCCCCAAAAGGGGTTGTTTAGAATGTGGTGCCCCCCCCAGCATGCCAGAATAGGACAGCGGGGTGGATTTCATCAACCTGGGGTCAGCAGCACTGCGAGACTTCCCAGGAAAGAACCCCCGATCCCAGAGGAGAGGTAGAGGTAATAAATAATGGCAGAACTACTGTATTCTTGCATACAGATGCCGATCCAGAAACTCCTCCAGAACTGCAGACTCCTTGTGGGTAATCAACAGGTGGGCACACAGCATCTGCCTATTCATTAGGCAGCATCATAACCAGAAGAAACCCCGGGGTAGAAGATAGCTGGGCTTGGCCTCCTTTGTGCCCCGCGTGAAGATTTTGGTCTAGGAGCTCCGTGCACAGCTTGTTGCTCATTGCTCTCCTGACCCCTACAAGCATCCAGGAATTGGGGGCCTGTGATCCAGAAGTGGAAGTCAGTAATTATCAGAATTGTACACAGAGGCTCAGAGAGGTTGCATGAGGTACCTAACGTCACACAGCTCATTAGTAGAGGGCTAGGATATCGACCCAGGATTGCCCAACTTTGGCCCCTCCTAATCCCCTGGCTTCCCAAGGCGGCGGCATCCGGACCTGCTCAGTCACCTGACACACGGTCCATGTGGCATTTTGCAGATGCCAACGGTGTGGAGGGAAGTCTCAGCCCAGAAGCCTCCAGAGTCTGTGCCCTGGTTCCTGCAGTGAATGAAGCCAGATGGGCTGGAGATGCCCTGGAAGGCATCACGCAGAGAGGCGTGCACCTGCTGAGCAGTTGTCAAAGGCGTCTCCCAGGAGACTTGGAAGCTGTAAAGAAAACAGATCCACGTGCCTTCTAGGAAAGGGGGGTGTTTAAAGGATGCAAGGTGGCCATTTCTCCCTTTCTCTCCTGTCAAACATCATTTGCTAAACTCTCATTTTTAGCAAAAGCAGGTGTTTTATACTCGGAGTCTCTTTTCACATTAAATATATTCCCAGTTCATATATTTCTAGCCCAGGATGAATTTGACATGGTATCGGAGCTGTCAAGGGAAATCAGTTGAGGAGACAATGTTAGAAACAGACTGTCTGGCTGATAGCTTCGGGAAGTTATTTTAAAACAAACAGCCACAGTAAAGAAGAGGCGGGTAGCCGTGTGGGAGCTTGGGCTGGACAGGGAGGGCACGGGCGCTCCCCCCACAGCAGGGCGCAAACGCATCACAAGTGCCAGACGGACCAGGCGGGACGAGCCCCGGCTTCAGACCACCAGACATCACCCGATTCCAGACACCAAATGAGATCAGCTACGTGGGAGCCCTCTGGAGAAATAAGGCATTCAGGAGCCTCATGGTGTCGAAATTCTTATTGCCACTGTGACTTCATCAGTGGTGCTGGGCATCTGTCTTTGGGAGGACACTTTCAGACTGGAGGTGAATGAGAAATGTCTTTAATACACATCTGGGCTCTTTTCTCTGTCTGTGTCGTCCTCCGCACGTGAGTCAGAGTGTGAAACTAGGCCAGGCCCGACGACGCTGCGTGCAAATATTTGCCAGCAGTCAGGTGCGCACAGCAACTCGGGGCCCCGCAGAACACTTCCACCCATGCACCTGTCACCTCCCCACCGTCGCCGGGCTGCAAGGGCTCGGTGACACGGGGACTGTGCCCTGGAAGGCTCCGTCAGTCCGAGGAGAGAGTGTGTGCAGGTGCCCTCGCCCGTCGGCGCCCCCCTCCTGCGTGGTTATCCTGGCACCCCAGACACCAGGGGCCCATCTGTCCCCTTTCGTTTGTACTTGTCGGGCCGCCCCCAGCCCGCGTGCAGCTCGAGGGGACTTATTCACTGCAGGGAGCCCACCGGCCCACGTGGAACCGGGCCTTAGGAAGCGTCCCACAAAAGACCCTGAGTGAATGAATGAATGAATGAGTCAGTGCAGGGCTTTCTGGGACTGCTGCACTGCCCACTGGCCAGGGGTCCCAGGCAGGGGGTGTGGTGGCTGCCATCGGCTTCCTTCCCTCGCGGCAGAGCATGTCTTTGCACTGGCGTCTGCCTCCCGCACACGGCTCCCTGCCTCCACGTCAGTCTCAGGCTCGGCTCCAGAGCGGCTCCCCATCCATCCACATAATTTAGGGTGCTCTTTGAAACACACGTGCCTGGGCCCCGTCTGCAGTGACTTACACTCAGCGGGGCCTGCCTGGGAAAATCTGAATGTTACGATTTCTGCATGTGATTCTAGATATGGGTGACCTTGGGGTTCCTGGTCTAAGGTCAGGAATGTGTCCACCCCTTAGCAGTTGCTATTGGCTCGGGGCAACATGGGACCTTCGCTGGCCTGATCACACTGCAGGGAAGCATGAAGGCCTGAAGGCCTAGAAGAGGCTCTGAGACTCCACAGCCCAATGTGAATGAGGAAGACCATATGCCCTCCCGCACGGCCGCCATCTTGTACCCACAAGGGAGCCAGCCTCGAGATCAGGCCACCTGCTGGGGTGTGTTCTTGGCAACAATGCCGGGATGCTGTATCACGCGACCCTGGAGCCTGTCCTAAGTTCCACTTCTCAGGAGATGACATAAGAAATGTCTTCATTACATACATTTTCTGCTATTTGCTGGAAGCATCCTGATTAATTCAGCTCCTGGCAGGCAGCGGCTGTGGCCCATCGAAGACGTCCACCTAAGCAGCCCAAATCCAAACTAATAAAAGTACTCAGCATTTGCCGAGCGTTTGCTACGCCAGGCCCTGTGCTGAGCGGGTTAGTACAGATGATTCCAGTCATCCCCCACAGCCGTCTCTCTGGTAGGTGCTCATGGCGGCGGGGAGGGGGGGTCCTGGTGGACAGAGGAGGGAGAGAACATTGGAATGGCTCATCTGCAGCCAGCAGACAGAGCTAGGATGTGAATCCTGGGACTCCAGCCCCAGAGCTCACAGTATTAGCCACCCAGCCAGAGTTCTGTCCCCTGGGGCCTGCTCGTGTTCACACAACCTTTTCCTACAGGCAGGGCAGGACCGAATTTTGTCAATAGCATCTTACCATCGGGCACGATTTGTACAATTCCACCAAACTAGGTACTAACCCATGCCGGAAGCATCAACCAAGAGAGAGAATGCCGGATTCCCACTGGCACACGATGGTGGGTGTGGGAGCCCTCGGTCAGAATCCAGGCAGCCTCGCAGGCTCTGGGGGGACTGGGGGCAGGGGGCGAGGAAGGAGCGAGTGGTGACCTTCTCTATTCAGAGCCTTGTGCTGTGTGGCTTGTACATCAGTAACCCCAGTTGCAAGTAGGGACCTGCGTGCAGATTTTAAACTCCCCAGTGGATCAGCCCAGAGTTCACTAATAACTGTGCAGGTTCCTGTCACTGTGAAGGGCTCACCCCTGCTTCCCTTATTCCTTGAAGTGGATTAACTTTGGATTGATTTTAGAGGGTACAGCATTTTTTAAATTGAACAGAGATGAAATGCCAGTCTCCAAATATATACCAATATATCTAAATAAATTACATCCTCCGATGCCAAAATATAAAGCCAATTCAATCAGCTAATGAAAAATAAAATAAAATAAATGAAACGTCAGCCAGTTTTTGTTCTGTTTTTTATTGTTTCAATCCATGTGGATAACCAGTCCATAGCTTTCACTTTTCAGCGGGCTATTCTAGTAGCCAAAATCACAGTAGCATGTCTATTTATTAAAAAAATATTTAATAATCAGTAGCCACATCTGGTCCTAACATGTTCATAAATGTTTTATGCTCAGAGTGTTTTTATATGTGATACTTGATTCCAGAACACATGTGCGTTTGATGAGCACTAAATGAGATTCGACATGAGACACTGAGGCTCTGCTACCCAGAGTGGGTCCCTGGCCCAGTGGCTCAGGCATCACTTGGGAGCTTGTGAGACACACAGCGTGTCCTCCCCACCCCAGACCTGCTGGCTCAGCCTCTGCAGATTGCACCACGCTGGAGGATGAGGTGAAAACGAGGCATGGTCTTATTCTCAAGGAGCTCAGAAACGAAAGGAAGAGCGAACATGGAACAGAGAGGGCAATGCCCTGCGTCAGCTGCTGGGATGGAACAAAGCTCAGAGGGTCCTGGGGTCCCGTGGAGGACAGACTGGGACCCTCGCAGAAGCACCCCCAGGTGGGCCGCAGTGCAGTGGGGATGCCCTACTGAGAAGGGGAGGAGCCGGTCCCCACAGGAGAGAAGTCCCTGCTGACAGAGTGAGCCTGTCTGGGATGTTCTCTGCGTGCAACGTCCTATGAGAATCACCAGCAGTGACAGCGTATAGACACCAGCAGCTCTACAAGGACAGACAGGGGGCTCAGCTGCACCCCTGAATCCAGGAAGCACATGGGGTAGCAATGGGAGATGAGGCTCCACAGTCTCTGTTGTGTGCCCTCACGGTTTTAGTTTCAGTTAGTAACTGTTGGGTTTGCACGTGCTCCTTGAGGAATCCTTTATCCAGCCTTATGAAGATGCAGGGACATCTGAATCCCCTACAGGAGAATCAGATGAGATAAAAATGCCTCTCTCCTGACCTGCTGCATGGAAGAGGCCATGGACACCAAATAATGTCATTTCTGGCTCCTTCCTGTGTGGTGTAAATGATGGACACCGGACCTCCCTGCGTGACAGGCCAGCCCCAGAGTCGAGGCTCTAAGGGAACCATGCCTGTGGCAGGTCAAAGCTGCAGGGCAGGAGCTGGGCAGAGGAGGACCGTGGACACCAGACGCTGCACTCGGCCTCACAGCAGCCCCGGGGGTAGGTGACGCTGCCCCTGGGAGACCTTGGCGGTGGGGCACGGCAGACTCCAGACTCCCGCTCCACCGGCTGCTTCCCCGGGCAAGGGCTTCCTGTCCCTGTGCTGTCCTTCCACCTCTCAGCCTCCTGCCACCCCAGACTCTGTGTCTCGGGCCCTCAAACACAGCTCTCCCCACGATGGTGCCAGGGGTCCTGCTGACATCCCATGAGTGCACTGCAAAATGCTTTCCACCTGCACTTGTGCTCCTGATCATATCCGATCCCTCAGCAGCATTGATCTCGGCCTCGAATGCGGCCCTCTTCTGTCTGAACGATCGATAACATCCCAGGTCTGATGATCTGTCAGCCCCCCAGGGTTCAGGTTCCCACTCAAGGGCACGCAAGCCCCGTGGGGCCCTGATACCAGGCAGGTAGCGAGATACTGCGGGGCCAGGGTAGAGGTGAAGCAGGCAGGGTACTGAACAGCATGGCCTGAGCAAGAAGGAAGTGCAGCGGGACCTTGGACCCGGTGAAGGAGGGGGCCAGAGGGGCCCAGCATCCAAGGCGACCGGCATGGTTCCAGCATCACGGGGACAAAGCCAAAGGGCAGAGCAAGCGAGACCTCGAGCAGCTCGAGGCAAGTAATTCCAGAACTCTCCCTTTTGGGCAGTTTCTGCTAGTGGAACTTGAAGGAGCCTGCTGGGCTGCTCACGCAACCTTAAAAGCCCTTTCCCCAGGTACCGCGGGCGGCACAGCCTTCCCAGCGGGCAGCACGGCCTTCACCTTGAAACTCATGCTTTGGGTTTATCTATCTTTTATCTGGTGGAGTGAGAAGACACAGACCTGACTTTACAGTTCACAGCAGGACGACCAGTTTCCAGCTACAGAGTGAGGAAGAATGACCTGCCTGCACACGCACACAGGCACACACACACACACACGTACGTGCACACATGCACAGAAACACGTGCACGCACCAGCACCAAACGGCTGCTGTGCAGTCAGCAGCAAGACTGAGAACGAGTTCAGAACGGGGTCAAGCACATCTGTGGAGGATCCGAGAGTCAGGACTTTGAGGTCTGTGGGCCACAGCATCCCCTGCCACCGCAGCCCTCGACGGAACATAAACAAAGGAGTGCAGCTGAGCTCTGATAATGGAATTTAGTGTGATGTTCACGTATCATGAAATATGATTCTCCTTTTGCCTTTTTTCTTTTTAACCATTGCAAAATGTAAGCTACGTTCCTAGCTGACAGGCCAATGAGAGCAGGTGGCAGCCTGTGGACTGCAGCTGGACAATCCCTGGTTAGAAGGTCCCTGAGCAAAATGTGATCCTGGAATTAAAATCAGTCTACTTCCCAGAATAGCAGACACCCTCATATCTGTGATTCTTAATCCTGTAAGCAAATCAGAATCATCTATGGACCTTTTATTTTTAAAAACTACAAGAGCCAAAGCTTTACAAATTACCAAATCAAAGTCTCTCAGAGTTGGGAGGCTATTCTGTTGTATTGCTATGTCACAATTTATTAATATACCATCAATTACTGAATCCCTTATTGATGAGCATTTGAGTTGCTTCCAGCTTTCCACTATGATTGTAAAATACTATAATGAACATCATTATACACACATCCAATTGTGTCCTCAGGATAAATTCCTAAATTTTTAATTGTTTGGTCAAAGAGTATGAAAATGTACAAGATTCAACTCTGTTTCAGATGGGGCTGTGAGTTTGCATTTTAAGACAAAAACACAACCCTCTGCTCCAAACCAAAGTAATGATCGATCTTAAAGATAGTCGTATTCAAACAAGAGTCATAGGCATCTCAATGAACCAGAAATGTAATTAAATGTTATTAATACATGGTCTTGGGCCAGCCAGAGCTGTGGAGTCTCCGGGCTCCAGGGCCATGATAGACAGAAGTGCCCGTGCTTACCTTCAGTGGGCACCAATACCGGGCCCGGCGTGTGCAATCAGGAGTGAGAATAGAACTGAGGTGGGCTCCCTCACTCAGGAGCAGGGACTCAGAGAAGTTGGCCCGCCTCCTAACTGTCTCCTACATTAAGCTGTTGCCCAAAGTAGCAGAAGGGATTGGGGACATCTACAGGGCCTGGGCCACACTACCTACTGGCTTAGAATCTGGATCTGAAATGTACCAATGGGCAAGAACCTCAAGGTTCCAACTCAAGACCTAGTTTTGAAGTGTGGAGCTGCGTGGACACATGGAGTGAGCCAGTTTCACTATGAAACTTTTAGACATAAAGAAGTGAGAGTAGGACAATAAAGACAAAAAGGGACAGTGATGGTTCCTACCCATGAGTAGGCTCCTTCCCATGAGTCACACATAAAACCTAAAAGGCATCTGAGGACAACTGACACCCTGAAAGACAGACAATAAACACAACTTACAGAATAATCCAGGCCCCCAAATTTTAAAATGATAAAGTAATCTTCTAGAAAAAAAGACTCTAAGGAAAGTATGGCTACTATTATCAAAAAGATAATGGAAAGTATAAAGTTACACATTTTAAACATTGAGAAAAATCAATTTTTGTATATAAGCAAAAATTTTAATGGAAAGAAAAAGAAATATAAGCCATAATGTACACATCAGCAGAAGGGAGAAAAAGAAGGAGAGAGATTGTGGACAAAGAAAAGTTTACTAATCCAAGAAAAGATAGAAAAGGAGAAATAAATAAATCATAGATATAGAAAGTAGAAAATAAGAGAAGAAATAAGTATAATGTATAAAAACCAAAGTAAATGTAAAAAGTTTAAACTCATATATTTAAATCAGAGACTATCAACTGGACTTTTTACTCCAAATACATACTGATAAAAATAGACATATTTAAAACCTAACAAAGACAAAATGGAAAATAAAATTTCAAAACAAAAATGAAAATTATTATTATAATGATTAAAAGGAAACTCAACCAAGAAGAGACTTCCAATTAACATTAAATATGGCAGGTAGAATACTGTTAACTTAAATTCTTTCCATCCCCCACAATGACGAGAAAGAGATAAAAAGGCTTAAACCTCAGTTTTCTCAGGTGTGAATCTGGAAACTGGCACAGCATCACTCTTTTTGAGAGAGAGAAAGAGCATGAGCAAGAGGGGCAGAGGGAGAGAGAGAGAATCTTAAGCAGGCTCCATGCTCAGTGCAGAGCCTGATGCAAGGCTTGATCTCAGGACCCTAAGATCATGACCAGAGCTGAAACCAAGAGTCACTTAACTGATTGAACCAACCAGGGGTCCCACAGCATCACCTTCATTGCATTCTATTGGTCGAGCAGTTACAGAGAGTAGGTTCAAATGGAGGAGCACAGACTCCACCTCTTGGTGTCAAAGAGTTTTGGAGTTATGTCTTTAAAACCACCACAGGTATGGAGGATAAAAATAAAAGTGTTGGCAAAGAAATGGAAAAACATTCCATGCTCATGGATTGGAAGAACAAATATTGTGAAAATGTCTATGCTGCCCAGAGCAATCTACACATTCAATGCCATCCCTATCAAAATACCATTGACATTTTTCATGGAGCTGAAACAAACAATCCTAAAATTTGTATGGAACCAGAAAAGAACCCAAATAGCCAAAGGAATGTTGAAAAACAAAACCAAAGCTGGAGGCATCACTATTCTGGACTTCAAGCTGTATTATAAAGCTGTCACCATCAAGACAGTATGGTACTGGCACAAAGACAGACACATTGATCAATGGAACAGAATATGGAACCCAGAAATGGACCCTCAACTCTATGGTCAACTAAACTTCAACAAAGCAGGAAAGAATATCCAATGGAAAAAAGATAGTCTCTTCAATAAATGGTACTGGGAAAATTGGACAGCTATACACAGAAGAATGAAACTGGACAATTCCCTTACACCATACATAAAGATAAACTCAAAATGGATGAAAGACCTCAATGTGAGACAGGAATCCATCAAAATCCTAGAGGCGAACACAGGCAGCAACCTCTTCAACCTTGGCCATGGCAACTTCTTGCTAGACACATCTCCAAAGGCAAGGGAAACAAAAGCAAAAATGAGCTATTGGACCTTCATCAAGATAAAAAGCTTTTGCACAGCAAAGGAAACAGTTAACAAAACTAAAAGGCAACCTACAGAATGGGAGAAGATATTTGCAAATGTCTTATCAGATAAAGGGCTAGTATCCAAAATCTATAAAGAACTTATCAAACCCAACATCCAAAAAAACAAAAAATCCAGTCAAGAAATGGGCAGAAGACATGAACAGACATTTCTTTAAAGAAGACATACAAATGGCCAACAGACACTTGAAAAACTGCTCCACATCACTTGGCATCAGGGAAATACAAATCAAAACCACAATGAGATACCACCTCACACCTGTCAGAATGGCTAAAATTAACAAGTCAGGAAACAACAGATGTTGGTGAGAATGTGGAGAAAGGGGAATCCTCTTACACTGTTGGTGGGAATGCAAACTGGTGCAGCCCCTCAGGAAAACAGTATGGAGGGTCCTCAAAAAGTTAAAAATAGAGCTACCTTATAACCCAGCAATTGTACTATTAGGTATTTATCCAAAGGATACAAACATAGTGATTCAAAGGGGTACCTGCACCCCAATGTTTATAGCAGCAATGTCCACAATAGCCAAACTATGGAAAGAGCCCCAGTACCCATCGACAGATGAATGGATAAAGATGTCACACACACACACACACACGCACACACACACACTGGAATACTACTCAGCCATCAAAAAGAATGAAATCTTGCCATTTGCAACAATGTGGATGGGAACTAGAGGGTGTTATGCTAAGCAAAGTAAGTTAGTCAGAGAAAGACAAATATCATATGATATCAGTCATTTGTAGAATTTAAGAAACAAAACAGGTGAACATAGGGGAAGGGAAGGAAAAATAAGACGAAAACAGAGAGGGAGACAAACCATAACAGTCTCTTAACTATAGGAAACAAACTGAGGGTTGCTGGAGGGAGGTTGGTGGAGGGATGGGGTAACTGGATGATGGGCATTAAGGAGGGCATGTGATGTAATGAGTACTGTGTGTTATATGAAACTGACAAATTACTAAATTACCTCTGAAACTAATAACACATTATATATTAATTAAATTGAATTTAAATTAAAAAAACATGCCAGTAATAATATAATATAATAATATTATAATAATATAATAGCAGCCTAAAAGGGGGAGAAACAAACAAATGGAGGACAGGATATATTTGAAAATCTGCTGGCTAAAAATATCCCAGAATTCAAGAGCTATGTAAATTCTCAATTTAAATGGCTCCTAGAGTATCAAACAGTCAAAAAGAAGGGGAAAAAACAGTTAGACATATTGTGGTAAAACTAAAGGACACACACACATACACACAATATCCAGGAGCTTTCAGAGATGAAAAACAAGCTCCCTTTAAAAAAAGCATCAGTATGACAAGAACCAATAGGTAATATCATCATGCCAAAAATAAATAAACTGAATTTATTTTAATTTTAAATGCAGAATAAATACATAAATAAAATTTTCCTCAAACTTACAAAATATCAGAAGGTATTATCATACTAAGACCATCTTCAAAATCATCCTTGGAGTGAGTTCTCCAATAGTTTTTTTTTTTTAATCTGAGAAAAACCAACTATATTCAGAAAGTAAATAACTTAGTAAAATTTAGTATTGATAAATAAGCAAAGAAAAACAAATGAATAAAAGGGTGTATCCATGATCATGCATAACTAAAACTTTAAATGATACCCAAATATTGGGGTTGGGGTGCAGGAGAGGGAATGGAGGGAATCAAGGAGGGGAAGACCAGAAGTTTATGATGTGCTGAAGCATTTGTCAAATTTGGGCAGTGACATAGCTATAGATAAGTGTGAGAAAGTAATAGAGAAAAATAGATACCAGTGTGGAAATTAATACTTTAAGGGTAACCTGGAGAACAATAAAAAGGGAGTGTGCAACTCTGAAGTCAGTAAAATAAAATATTCAACAGAATACATAAATAAATAGAAATAAAAGAAATAAGAGTGCAGAAAAGTTCTACTATTACATTAATTGCAATAAATGCAAATGGAATAAACTGACCCGAAGAAGATGAGCTCATATTGAATTTAAGAAAGGAAAAGAGAAAGAAAAGCAGTAACATTCGGCAATACATTGTCTACAAGAGACATAGTTTCAACAAAGTGATGCAAAAAGGAATGGAGAAAAGATATACCAGACAAAGATGAGCCAAAATGAGAAAACAAGTTTGATAACAGATGAAACAGAATTTAGAGGGGAAAATATGATAGGAACAAAGCTTTATATTATACACTGATAAAAGGAAAAACAGAAGAAGACAGATGTACATAACGAGATATCCAAAAAATATGTCAAGCAATGCAACAACTGACAGAACTACAGGGAGAAATAAAAGAAAATCAACAACTCTAATAGGAGACTATGACATTTTTTTCTCAGAAACTGATCAACAGACTTTTTAAAAAGTAAGCAGAGATATAGAATATTTAAATAACACAATGGATATATTTTAAAATTTAAAAGATGGAGAGAAGTTTATGTCCAACAGAAATGCAGCATTCTTTGGAACCCATATAGAATTTTGTAGATAATATATATTACACTGCACAGGAAGCTCCAACAAATTCCAAAGAATTAACATCACATCAAGGATGTTCTCTGACCGCAATGTAATAAAAGGGGGAATAAAGAATAAAAGCTTCATTTTTTTAAAGCCTACACATCTGGAAGTTTGGAAGCATACTATTAAGCAAAAGGAAGTCACAGGGGAAATTATGGAGTACTTATTGCTGAGTGAAAAAACATTTTGTCAAAATTGGTGAGCTATGCCTAAAGCAAGGGTACGTTTTTCATTGTAAGTCTGTTTATAACATTTGAAATAATGGACAAATCATTCAACTCAAAAAGCTAGAAAAAGAGCAAATGACGGAAGCAGAAGGAAATAATAAAGAGAAGTGCAGACAATTAAATGAAGAGTGAGAGAGGAACAGAGAGGATTCACTAACTGTCCTACTGGATGAAGCTCCCAGATGGAAAGACCACCAATGAGACTGACCATCAGAGAGACAGTAAAGATGAAATGAGGAAAACAAGAATAAGAAAGGGCAAATAATTACACACACAACAAGATTTTAAGATACAATGAGAGATGGATAACTTTAAAACCCAAGATGAGATAAACACATTTATTTTAATGCCAAAGTTGACACATGACGAAACAGAAAGCTTAACTAGACCTATGAACATGAAAGGATTTAAAGTGGTAACTGAAGACCCCTCTTGTGCAAAATGTGGCTTAGGTGTAGATTTCCCCTAATCCCTCTGCAAAAAACAAAAGAAAAAGCCCATAGACAATATGTTAAACAAAACTACCTGACAGAATATTCCCCCAAACTTCAGACTATGGGCAGGTGGGAGCAAACCACCAGCAACAGCAAGGGTCTTACCAGTGTTGCAAGAGCATCCCAGGGGCACACAGATGAAATAAGAAATCCAGAAATCACCTATCAGTACTCACCCCCAAAAGGATGGAAATCCTTCAGACTTGAAGACTTCACTGGCGTTTGAGAACAACAGTCAAAACTGAAGGGGCTTCTCAGGCGCTAATGTGTGTGTAAGTTGTCCATGAATTATGGCAGACTTTCTGGAGGGGCAGGGGCAGAAATCCCAGGACAAGCACAGAGCCCTGCACTAAGGGACAGCTGCTTGGAATGGGACAGAAGTGCTTGGGAAGACGGTTCAGATGTTACCAGGGAAGTGGATCTGGGAAGACAGAACTCAGGAAGAAGAGTTTAGTATCAGAAAGTCCATCAACGTAACTCATCATATTGATAGTACAAATGAGAAAAACCATGTCATTTTCATAGATTCTGAAAAGAAAATTCAAAATCCATCTTTAAAACACACAATAAAATAAAAATTGGGGACTATTTCCTGAACACAGTAGAATACACACCTTAGCCTAAAACTGGCATCTTACTTAATGTGGAATCACTAGCAAGGATTCTTAATCATGTTTGCTAATCTATGCATTAGATGCAAAAATATATATATATATTTATTTTCACTAACCTCCAACAAAAACATAGCTTTCCCTCCAATTATGACTATGGGTAATAAACCACAGTAGAATTAGAATTACCTATGATTTTGTTGCCAATGCAGTTGTTGCAGGTATCTCAAAATATTATTTACTCCTCTCATTGCCTTGAAATTATGGTATTTATTGGACCTGCCACTATATCTTGCTATTTGATATGGGGTAATAATATTTCAGTAACTATTTAAGTACTTGGTTTCCTTTGGAATCCTATGTATTTTATGCATTTAAAATCTTAACTCAGAGAAGAGATCCAGGGCATGAAAAAAGGGTTATGAACTCCTGCATTTGTCACTTTCCTAATAAAATCAGGAACAAAACAAGGATGTTCACTACTTCTAATGGTGCAAAGGATTTTAAGGCCAAATATGTAGCAAGTCTGCAAATAATAATCCAGCCTTTTGCCACCCTGTTGTACATGAGCTTTTCCCTTATACACATTCACATGCACTCAGTTCTGGTTCCTTGCCAAGTGAGAGGCAAGAGTAGGAAAGTGCAGAATGCACAACACACAATGCAATCCTTCTGTCTCCAACATTTGCAGACCTCCAACCCTCTCAACTAAAGTTACAGCATGAGCCCAGCTGAGTTCAAAGCAAATCCTGGCCAAGCCCCAAAGGAGGTAGCAGGGCAGCTCCAACAGTGGGTAGGACCTAGAAATGAGGGTACTCCCCAAGTCCAGTGCCCTTGTGTCTTGGGGGCTAGTTGCGGGTCCACCAAAGAGGTACCAACATTTACTCCTATCTTGTTGCTCCTTCTGGCTGTCTGGGCTTCCTTGGACTTCCTGACACTCCAGTTTCCCTGCAGATACATTACAGCCCTGCCTGAACCTCCGTCCACTTGTCTGGAGCCCTGACTCCTTACCTGGTTTTAACAAACCTCCTCCCCCAAGAACGGGGGGTTCACTGGAACCAAAGAGGCCAGGATGCTGTAATTGACCAGACAATGAACAAAGACCACCACGGCTTAGTGAAGTGTTGCAAGCCCAAATTATGAGGGGGTCAAGCAGCTATGCACAACACATTAGGGAGATATGAGGGCAGGAGCTGGGCTAGAACACACATCTTTAACTAAAGACATTCAAATAATATTTTAAAAATGTATCACACCATTAAGTGAGCCAAACAAAAAGCAAGTCTTCAGGCTTTATCCAGCCCCAAGGGCCACCAGTTTGCAACCTCAGCAATTCTTGCTGTCTCAGCAGATTACTCTGTCCTGGGGGGGAGAGGCTGTGCTCAAAACCAAGTCTACACACATGACATTCTTCGTACCCCATAATCTGGACTATTTGCTCCCTCCAAGCCCTGTGGAAGCATGGAGGCCGCCCACCGCCATATCGGATTTCCTCTTTCTCATATTCAGCAGCTCAGAAGCTGAGCAGCCAGCATGCCCAGTGCCTGGGTAGTGATCCAGGTCAGCACACCCTCTTGTGAGTCCTCAGAACCTCTCTCCCCGAATGCATGCACAAAATTGCTGCTATAACCAAAGAGAATATTTGACCAAAGAAGGTGGCATGGGGAAATCTAAATATAGTTACCATTCAGGTGTAATTTCTCCATTCAACAGAGAGAATATATAAATTGGAATTTTTTTTAACTCTTGGAGTAAAATATATGATTGTGGGCTTCATTCATGAACTAATTCTTTTACATAATTCATGCTTATTTAAAAACATACTTGTCAATTGACAGCCTACAGGAAGGTAGGCTGACTAGGAAATTAGCATTAGCACTGCCTGCAAATTGCAGGTTTTAATAGCTCTAGTCCCAGAATAACCAAAGAGGATAAAATTAAGGAACTGGAGCAATCCTAAAGGCTCAAAGGAAAGGGAGAAACAGCAACCCTTACCATCTCTACAGCAGTATGCAGATTGCAAAGGGCTTTCATGTTCATTATCCACTGTGATCTTCATAAGCCAGGTTTGGAGGGGTGATTATCCCCAAGCCACATGAGGAGACTGAGGTCCAGAGTGGTTCCCTCAGCACCCCAGCTGGTAAGCTCCAGAGCAGGGATCTGAAGCCCGGTGTGCTGGCTACCACACAGGACGGCAAACGTTCTCTGTCAAACACCAGATAGTAGTCTAGACACTGAGGACCGTCTCTGTTACAAATACTCAACTCTGCCTTTGTAAGACAAAAGCAGCCACAGGCGCTGTCCCATTTAAACTTTACTTACAAAGGCAGCAGGAGGGCTGGATTTGGAACCAGACGGCAGTCTGCTGACCCCTGCTCTACCACCTTCCTCTGTAGTCTTCGGAACCAGCTCACAACTGAACTGGTCTGGAAGAGAGAGCAATGGGGAAAGAAGAGAAAGTAGAGGCGTTTGAGGAAGTGCTGTGATAGAAGAGTCCCCGGAAAGGACATTATTTCACAAGGAGTTGGGTCAGAGTCCTGGGTGGTGAATGTTAGGGAAGAGGTTGGATTGATGCCCCTCTAGCTTCCTCATGAACTAAAGTGTACTGCCATCTGCCAAAACTCTTGTGTCTCCTAGAAAAGAAATAGAAGTTTCAAAGGTACAGGTCTGATGGTCAGAAACACGAGTTTCATGATCAAAGTTGGACTAGAAACAGAACCCCGGGGCTGCTTGGTCCCAGATCGCTCCTCACTCCCACCCACAGAAACCCTGAAGGCTCATCCACATCCCAGACTGCAGGACCCAGCCTGCCTTGGGAAGATTTAAAGAAGCCCTAGGTATCCTCTCAGATGATGAGCACCATGTCCACTCACTTGCTCTTGACCTGGGTCTGCTTTGCTGACCCTGGTTAGATAGCCAACTTCTGCCTTGTGGACTCAGTCCTCTTGCTCATCTGGTGTACCATACAGAAACTGGATCCCTGTCTTGGTCTCCATGCCTTGGTCTCTATAGATACGTCCTACTCCATCCCTGTATGACCTCGCTTGTCCTGCTGTTGCCAGTTGCTCTGCTTCGGGGGGTGTGTTCAGGGTCAGGCTGAGGACCCTTCCAGGTTGCTGCATCCTATAGCAATAAACTCCTCCATGCCTGGCCGTGCCATGTACCTTCCCTGCTCCTTCCTCACCACAGGGGTATCTGTCCCCTTCCCCTAGGAAGACAGACCACACAGGACGTGCTATCTCTTTCACAGCAATACGGGCTACCCCATTCTATTAGAGACAACAGAAGAGTCATTTACCAACACTGCTGACCTTGCATAAGCAAATATCCCTTTGGCAGATACAGATTCTTTCATGGCCAGTGGGAAGTCCAGAGAGAAAGGGTGTCCTTTCGTCATTGCTCATAGCAGAGAAGCCAGAAGGCTCCAGCCACGAATAAGTAAAGTGGAGAAGCCATCAACATCCGGAGTCTGAGGAGCAGTTCTGAGAGGGGACAAACTCTGGGCTCACCTATACAGTGGCAGGTTGGTGGGTCCCAGGTAGGGAGGGTGACCAGAGGATAGTAGCAGCCCCAAAATAAGAGTCTCCAAGTTAAGTTCATCAGAGGCTTCTAGCTCGAAGCTGGGGGTGTGGGGTGAGAAGGGGCTCTGCTCTCACTGTCGTGATGGGAAAGCAATCCCATTCCTGGCTCGCTATTCCTGGCCAGGTGACCTTCTGGGAATGGGAAACAGCCCATGGGCACCTGGCCAGTCCTCTCTCCTGACGAGGGAGACCAAGTACAGACCCCAGACTCAGTCGTGGCCACTGAAGACCATGGAGAGTGCTCACAGTGGGCAGAGTGGGCTGGGGAACCCAAGAGGACACCCCGAATCCAGAGCGGGGGACCTCTCCCTGGGGATGATGGCCGGGCAGTGAGCCAGTGGGGAGCAGGACTGCTGACTTATATGCTCCTTTATCAGAGTCAGAGACTGGCTGGAGCTGATCCAAAGGTCTTTATTTTTTTTCTCACCTAGTGTTTTATATTAAAATTCACTGCCCATATTTTAAAATCCCAAATTTCACTTAAGAACCCAACTCCTTTCTCTTTAAAGAAATGGGAAGAGTCACAATACAAAGGCACATTTTTACATGGTACCTACCAGTTGGATCTGAGTAGTTAGCGTCCGCTTTCAAGAGGGCGCACCCTCCCCGGCACACTGGTCCCCACACTCCCCAGCACCGAAGCTGACATTGGCTGAAGTCTGTGACTTACGTCTTGTCCACTTCACTTATCTGCTTTACTGGCTGGCCCCTGGGATGTGTTTGTCTCTGACTTCCCATTACCCTGTTACTCCTTCGCTTCACCTTCCCCTCCCACCGAGGCACCAATCCACAGTGCGCATTCAATCAGCGTTTGATGAACCAAATGGGACGTTGCCACCTGCCCTGTTTTGCAATGGAAACAGAGCATCAGGGATGTGGAGAAGACGCAGGACTCAAGCCCAGAAGACTCCCACGGTAACTTACTCTGTGACGCCAAATGTCTAAAACAGAACCTCCACCCCATCTAAAAGCTGCGGTTGGGTTAGATGAACTACCAGGTCTCTTCCCACTAGGAAGCGTGCCCCTTTCACAGTCCCCAGTCAACAGTATCAAGGGGTTCCCGCTAACTACTGAACTGCGTCCAAATTCCAAGTTCCAGGACTTTCCAAGCCTACTTCCCATTGCTGCCACTCATGCAACCATTTTTAAAATATAATTAATCAATTATAATTATCTACCACATTGATGGATTTTCAAACCTTAAACCAGCATTTTTTCTAAGCATTGCTTTGGCTCCATTTTGTATATTCTAACGTGTTGTATTTTTATTATAATACAATTCAAAACATTTTTGTATTTCTTTTTTTTAGATTTATTTATTTAAGAGAGAGAGAGAGCACACATGCGCGCACATGCACACAAGCTGGGGAGGGGCAGAGGGAGATGGAGAGACAACCTCAAACAGACTCCCAGCGGAGCACCGAGCCTGATGCGGGGCTTGATCCCACAACTCTGAGATCATGACCTGAGCTGAAATCAAGAGTCAGATGCCCAACCAACTGAGCCACCCAGACAACCCACTTTTTCTGATTTCTAATATTTTCTTCAACCCAAGAATTTTTTAGAAGCATATTCAATTTCTAAATATTTCCAAATATTCTAAATAGTTTTTGAAAATCTTATAGCTATTGATTTTTAATTCAATTCCATATGGTCAGACAACATACTCTATATGATTTCAATTATTTTAAATCCATGGAGGCTTGTTTAATGACCTGATACATTGGTATATCTTGGTGAGTATAACAACATGCACTTCAGAAGTATATATATTCTCCAATTGTTGAGCACAGTGCTCTACAAATATCAATTAAGCCATCTATGATTTACTGATGTTTTTTCTAGGTATCGTATCACCTCCTTAGGGTGGGGTGTTATCACCTATTTCCTACTTTGTCGATTTTTGTTCCATATATTTCGAGGCTTTGTTAATGGACAATCTATATTTATGGTGGTTTTGTCTTCCTGATGAACTGATCCTTTTGTGATTATGAATTGGCCCTCTTTATTGTTAAAATACTTTTTGTCTTGGTGTCTAATTTATCTAATATTATTGTAGCCACTACAGACTTCTTATTTACTCTTTGATCTTCTTAAAATCCATTTATGTTTTTTGGTGAGGTATAACTGACATACAACATTATATTAGCTTCAGATGTTTGACATACTGATTCGACATTTGTCCATATTGCAAGATGATCACCACAGTAAGTCTAGTGAACACCTATCCCTATATATGGTTACAAATTTTTGTGTGTGTGATGAGGACTTCTAGATCTACTCTCATAGCAACTTTGAAATACGCATTACAATAGTTACCACTGTATAACTATATAAGTAACTGTATAATTTACAGTTTTATGCAAAAACTACAGTCACTACACTGTACATTCCTATGAATCATTTATTTTATAACTCGAAGTTTGTACCTTCTGATCCCTTTCACCTATTTTGCCCACACCTGCCTCCTGCCTCTGGCAACTACCCGTCTGTTCTTAGGACCTATGAACTTGTTTTTTCTATTTGTTTGTTTGTTTTAAATTCTACATAGAAGTGAGATCATATGGTATTTGTCTTTACCTGTCTGACTTGTTTTACTTAGCATAATGTCCTTAAGCTCCATTTAATGCAAATGGCAAGATTTCTTTCTTTTTTATGGCTGAACAGTATTCCATTATATATAGGTATATACCATTATATATTATTTATCACATCTTTTTCATTCATTCCTTCATCCTTCGGTGGACACCTAGGTTGTTTCTATATCTTGAGTATTATAAACAATGTTTTGATGAACATGGGGAAGCATATATCTTTTTGAATTTGTGTTTTTATTTTCCTCAGGTAAATACTAGCAGTGGAATTACTGGATCCTATGGTATTTCTATTTTTAATTTTTTGAGGAGCCTCCATACTGTTTTCCACAGTGGCTGTGCAAATTTACCTTCACACCAACAGTGCACGAAGGCTCCCTTTTCTCCACATCCTCGCCAACACTTGTTATTCCTTGTCTTTTTTATTCTAGCCATTCTGACTGGTGTGAGGTGATATCTCATTGTGGTTTTGATTTGCATTTACCTGATGATGAGTGATGTGGAGCATCTTTTCCTGCACCTGTTGGCCATCTGGATGTCTTCTTTGGAAACATGTCTATTCAGATCTCTGTCCATTTTTTAAATGGATTGTCATTTTGCTATTGAGTTGTATGAGCTCTTTATATATTTTGGATATTAACCTCTTATCAGATATATGATCTGCAAATATTTTATCCCATTCAGTAGGTGGCCTTTTCATTTTGTTGATGGCTTCCTTTGTTGTGCAGAAGCTTTTTAGTTTGATGTCATCCCACTTGTTTACCCCCTATGTTTTCTTCTAGGAGTTTTATGGTTTCAGGTCTCACGTCTAAGTCTTTAATCCATTTTTAGTTCATTTTTGTGTTTGGGGTAAGAAAGTGGTCCAGTTTCATTCTTTTGTGTGTGGCTGTCCAGTTTTCCCAACAACATTTATTGGAGAGTCTGTCTTTTCCCCATTGGATATTCTTGCCTCCTTTGTCAAAGATTAATTAACTGTATATGTGTGGGCTTATTTCTGGGCTCTCTAATCTGGTACATTGATCTATGTCTCTGTTTCTATGTCAGTACCATACTGATTTGATTACTTTAACTTTGTAGTATAGTTTGAAATCAGGGAGCAGGATGCCCCCAGCTTTGTTCTTCTTTTGTAAAATTGCTTTGGCTATTCAGGGTCTTTTGCAGAATTTGTCAGAAGTCATGATCTTTACCAGCTGGAGAATATTAGCTGTCAAAATTGTAAACAGACTAGATGCTTCTGCCAAGTAAAATTTCAACAGGTTGACCTTAAAAGGCCCCATCACTGAGATTCATGTAGGAAATGCAAAGGCAAATGCTTACCCTAGGACAGTACTTTCAGCTTCAAATATATCCTTTAAATGAATGGGGGGAAAAAACAGCCTTGCTGAATGTGTGCTAGGAGATAAGTGAGCTTTTCTCCATGCCCGTTCTCCTTTCTGTCTCTCTCTTCTCAAAATGCTGCAGGAGGGCCTGCCTTTCCAAACCTACATCAGTATCATTTACTCATCCATTTTTCCTTCCTGCTAAAGTAGTCTCCTATGCTTTCTGCAGAAACCATATGCTCTCCCAAAACAGCACACAGTGGAGCTTACTCTTGGTTGTCCTGCACAACAGGTATCCTCCCCATTTTCCTGGCTCTCAGACTCAGAACCCCAAATCTGTTTGCAAAAGCAGTGCCCCAGCCCTGGTGATAAATGGTAATTTGGTCTAATCCCAGCATTTCTCTCCTATCTTGTTTTCTCAAACGTTAAGACTTCCCAGCATCCGTAAAGGGAAGAGGTTGCCATGTCTCCCAGCTTCAGACAATGCAAATTAAGGAAGGCTGCTAGGAGCCTTGGGGGAAGCTTTGGTTTTCCTGATTAACTGGATGGATGCAGATGGTACTATTTCTCCAAGCTCTCCCCACCTTGAACATAGCTGTGAAGCCTGGAGCTGCAGGAGCCATCTGGTAGCCATACAGGGACAAGCTATCATACTAAAGACAACAGAGCAACCTTCTTGGACAGCCTCTCTTTGGACTCCTTGTAATGTGAGAGAATTAAAAATCTTTATTGCCTTATCACTGGTATTTGTCCCTGAAAGAATGCCTCCTCCTTCCTACTTTTCTTCTGGCTTTCAACATTCATCCTGTTACAGTGAAGCCAACTTATATATTGTATCTAGCATAATGTCTGGCCCTTAGTAGGCTCTTTCTAAGTCACCCCTATTCCCGTTCTCAGTTCCTTGTCCTTGAGACTCAGATCCAGGTTGTCCTTCACGTCCATAGCTCCCGTGGTTTTGTCTGAGCCAGCACGTTAGTAATGGATCACATAAGGCTGCCTAACATGCATATTAGAATACCACTTCTTCTGGGTGTCTTGTCTCCTTTACTAGAGTACAAACTCTTGAGAGGGGAAATTTGTCCCAGTTTTCCCCCCACAATATTGTATTTCATCAAACCTAAGATGTTGTTACTTTTTAAATGCACCATTATTTTATGAACTATGAAGAAGGAAAAAAAAAGAACCTTGCCAATTAAATGGTGACATTGTAGGGGAGGAAAGCTTTTCCCTTCCTCCCTTCTAGATTCTCTTGCTGGCCTAGTAATTAAATTGACAGAAGACCGATTAATAGGATAGAAATAAGTTTAATTTTGTCTGTATGGGAGCTCCCCAAGGACATGAGAGGCTCCACGATACTCAGGTAATTGAGGCTTATCCTGAGCTGAGGAGAAGCAGGTAGGAGTCCTGGACTTCAAAGGGGAGGAAGACCACTCACAGGAAGATTGAAGAGCATATGTTTGGTAGACAAATGTTTGCCATGCCGCTCAGGTAAGTCTGATGTGAAAAAGTTACCTCCAGCAATAGCTCTTTCCCTGGTTCAGCCCCGCCCCCATCTACATTCGTTCAATAGTTAAGGGAGAGGTAAAGAGCTCCTCTGGCGTCTGCTGGGCCTTGATCGTCTTCAGCCAGAGAAATCTACATGCCAAAGTGGCACATTCTGGGGCGGCCTGCCCTGATCCCCATCGACATGTTGTACGATATAAGACATAATCTACTTTCAGACGTGTTAAACTATGGGGCCTCTCAACTGCACACTGAATATACAAACCGAAGATGGCCCGATTGTACACTAATACAGAACACTGACTTACAACCTGCAGCAACCAGTCTGGAAAATCCGTCACAATCCACCCCAGATGCCCCAAACTTGATTGATAACTGACAACTTCCCCAATTTTTGCCCCTGCTTCCAACTCAGGACCAACTGGGGAAGGCCAATAGGACCCCTACCAATGGCCTAGGAGGCCCACTCCCAGTCTCCCAGCCCCAACAGCCTCCAGCTAGGTGCACCTACAGCCTTCCCCTTTGTCTGCTGTGAAGTTTTCCTACTCCTCTTTGGGCTTTCAATCTCTGCCAAATGCAAGTGATGGTGGCAGCCTCCCTTCCTGCAGCAAGTTCCGAATAAATAGCCTCTGCCTGGTCCCACTCAGGCCCTCTTTGTTTCTGTCCACAGAATCATTGATTTCCCATGGCAGTCCTCCTCACGGCAGTGTTTTGTTCAGCCAGCATTTACCTTCCACGTATTGGGAGGAGGATGGATATCCGGCTGGGGGGATTCAGAGAGGGGCTTGGTAAGGAACCACTGACCGTTGCAGTCCAGCTGGGAGGCCACTCAGGCCCGGGCTGAGGCAGAGGGATGACGAGGGTGGGTTGGTCACAGTCTAGAGAAGAGAAATGTCAGACGTGAGGTGGAATCAAAGGACAGGGAGAGGCCACTAAAGCTGAGGGTGGAGAGGAGTGCCAGGGGAGATCAAGCCCCATTAGGCTAGGGGCTGAGGAGACCCTCAGACTCTGGCTGTGACTACAGGAAGTCAGGAAAGGCAGCAGGTTCTGGGGGGTAGAGCTGAGTCACAGATGCTGAAAGAACATGCTCCTCATCATGAAGGGGAGGAGGGGGCTGAGGGCAAGCAGAGCAGCATAGTGTGTGATACGCCATGTCACATGTGCATCCTTTAAGGGACAAAGGCAGGACCTAGGGCCCCTGACTGACACAGCTGAATGCGACCCTCCCTAGAAGGTGTCACCTGCCACTAGGCTGCATTTTGTTGATCTCTGTCCCATGGACATCACTAACCAGGTGCTGAATTAGGTTTAATACCAATCATACAATGACTTCATCCTAAGGGCTGGAACCACAGAATAAAAGCTCATCATTTGTCGGTCTTTTTTCTCCCTAAAAGTCCCTTCTTCTGGTGTTATTGACGTCTTGGAAATGATTAGGTGTGCTCCTGGTTGCAAAGCTGTTAATAACAGGTGAGCAGAAGACTGGGGAATTCACTCGATTGAGTCCCTTCATTGAATTCGCCCCTTTAAAAGCCTCAGGAGGCCAAGTATAATTAAACAACATTAATTAAAATTCTAAAGAACAAAAAAGGGCAACCCGCAGGAGGGACAATGGAACAGCATCAAAGAGATGGGAAATGACAAAAATAGGAGAGATCACCATGCATTAAAGCCCCAGGAGGGTGACAGCCCAGCTGGAGTGCATCCAGGAAAGCTGTGGACTCCAGCCCCTTAGGGCCAGGAGGAAGAGTCCCCTGGGCACTCAAAGGGTCTCCTTTCACTCTCCACAGACATCCAGGAGATTCACGGCCTCCCTAGATCATAATTAAACATTTTCCTAGGGTTACCTTCAGAAATTTCTGCGAATACAGAATGTACCACCGTCTCGTGGTTTTAATATGCTGCTGCATCATCTCAGTGTTCTTGGCTTTTAGTTAAAAAGAAGGAACTCCAGCATCTTGCTAAATAATAGAACTATTCTCTCACATGAATTTCTCTAGCTCAACCTCCATTAGATTTAAAAGTAAAGCATTTAAGCCCCTGTCAGTAGTAGTTACTCTAGTTTAAGGGGCTGAGGTGTGCTGGAGATGGATGACTCCCAGGGTGTACGTGGGGGGGCCACATCCCACCAAAGGCAGCCTGACACAAGTCCCCATTCCCAGAGACAACAGATGCTGTTCGACTTCTTGTATATCCTCCCAGAGATCACCTATGTGCATTAAGCTAATACATGCACAAATATATTATTTTGTACAGAAACAGTAGTGTACATACCATCTATACAACTTTTGATTTTTTCACTTAAAAATTTATCTTTATATATACCTTCCATGCCAGATTGTGCTGAGCTGCCCTCACTGGGGATCTATGGGAATATTCCACTGTATGGATTTGCCCTCATTTGTTGAACCAGTGCTCCAGTTAGGTTTCCTCCCTTTATTACAGTCAGTGCTGAATACATAACCTTGTACAAGGGTCAGTTTCATCTGTGCAAATACATTTAGAGGATAAATTCTTATAAATGAAATTGCTGGGTCAAGGCATATGTAAAACGGAGATAAAAATAGCATCTACTTCCTGGAGTTGTTTTGAGGATTACAGGAGCTTTTGTATGTAAAATCATTCTAAGGCTCAACAAATAGCTGTTGTTTTGGAAGGTGCTGTGCTGGGCCCTGGAGGGAGAGGGAGCAGAAGTTCCTAAACAAAAGTGAATTCATAGCCCCTCCTTTAAATGCTTAAAGTCCAGGAGGGAGCAATTCTTGACAGCAGAGCACACAAGTAAATGCTATCTTGGGCATATACCCAAAATTCTAATAAGCACAAAGAAGAAATGGATAAATTCCAAGAGGAGAAGTTTTCACAAGAAATGCAGTTTTTGAGCTGGGTTTTGAGGATGGGGAGGGTCTAAACAGGCAGGAGAGGGCAGAGGCAACATTCTACATGGGGAGAATTATGGAAAGACCAGGCATCCAGAACTGACCCTCTGAATACTGGAATTCTTGGAGATAAAGTTATTCAGGGCTGACAGTCTCTCTGGATAAACCTCAAGCATGTGCTTCACTGGCAAACCTTTTATCACTTTGGAAAAAAATCAGGTAAGGACTGGCCAGATGGGACTTAAACATGGTAAATGCTGGTGCAGAGCCTTGGTTGATTTCTTGTCATGGAAAGATGCTCTGAGGACTTAGGGACTCCAGGAGCTGGGAGGTTCTTCCAGCTTCTGCATGGAACACTGACATCCCTGTGCCAAATTCCCTGAGAAATTATAGCACAGCCTGATCACTGGTATGTTCTTCTAGAATCAAAAGGAATAGTAACCACCAGGTGGCCTTCCAGAAGGCATCAATCTTTCATCTAAATGTTGCAGCTACCACATCTGTTTTTCTGATAACATTTCCTTCCTGGGGAATAGAGACGGACAGCTCACACTTCACAACTTGACTTAAAACATGTGGGCACCACGTGGTCTAGCTTGCTCTCCATGCTGTCACCAGAGAGGCTTACAAAGGAAACCTGCAACTTGCAAGGTTCTTTGAAGGTCCAAGAGGACTGCTGTACTTATCTCTGGCATTCTGCTGATGTGTCCTGAAGTATCTCCTAGGTGGGGCTGAGTGATGGCAACTGGACAAGACCACATTGCCTAGGGACAGCTAACTAGGACCCCAGACTGCTTTCCCTTCACATGTGTGGAGTAACTGGTCTCAAAAGACGTGAGGCGCCATTTTATAAACTTTTTAGGTCAGCCCTGCTGACATCATTCAAGCTGCAATCTCAGGGCGATCTTTTGATTCCTCCCCTCTAATCTCCCCATCCCTGCTGTATGCAGTCAGCCACCAAGCTAAATCTCTTCTACCTCTAAGTCTTGAACCTATATATTCTTCTATGTTTCTCACGGCCACCACCCGCTCTGAACCTCATCCTCCCTTCCCTGCACCACGGCAGCAACCTCCTGACCAGCCCCCCTGGCCTCATCCCCCCTCTCCATGCCGTTGAAGGCGTCCAGACATGGCACCCCAAATTATGCCGCTTTGGCATATTGATTATTCTGAGTTAAAGGCATTCGAGAAACAGCCAGATGCAGGAAGGGCACTCTGAGCCTCCTTTTTATTCCTGGACACAGGAGATGAAATTCCTACGTGGAAGATGTCTCCATCCCCCTACCAGAAGGAAAGTAACACTCTTATCATCACAGATGAGACATTGACACCAAGAGAGTTCTGTACAAACAGATCTTATTAAAATAATTCCAATCTTCCTTTCACCTCCCTGCATAGCTCAGCTATCTTTCCACGACTGCCAATCTATGTTCAATCTCCCATCAAAGCATATAGCATCTGCCCTTCCATATGGGGGCGCTCCTGCCACATAGAGCTTACAATGAGGGTGCGTGCTTCTCTCCCGCTGATCAGCCTTACCTGAGGTTACGTCTCAGACCAGCAGAAACCCCCAAGAGGGTGGAGGGAAATCTGCCTTCTACATGGTCACCAGTTATCCTCAGAAACACAGACCTCATACCATTCTCTCTTGGGGACATGCTCATGCCCCCAGACAAGAAGTGAAACTCCCAGTGTGGCCATCAGGACCCCTTGTGGTTTGGCCCCGCCATCCACGGCCTCATCCCCTTCCCCTCTCTCCCACCCCCCGCCCCCCAGACACACTGATCATCTGGCATCTCTGGAGCCAACTGTGAGCTGGTACGACTTCACTTCCCCCCGACCCCCCACTGCTGATTCTGCCTGGAGTCTGCTTCTTCTCCCCCTCTCTCCATGCCCCACACCCCAGCTCCTGTTGACACCTCCCAAACAACCACCAGGCAGGGGCATCAACCTCCATGCCACCATGAGCACTCCATGTCCCCCAGAGGCCTCTCCCCAAAGAGACCCTGTTTGAGAGAAAGCCAGATTCAATCCATCTCCATGGGAATGGAGTTCCAAAAGGCACAGTTTAAAGCCTCTTCAGAAATACATGAAATTTAAATTCACAGAGTTCTAGGGAAAATTTTCCCACTCCTTCACGCCATAATTCTATGAGCTCAATAGGCCCAGACAATCCCAGTTTGTCTTGCTGTAAAATATTGGTCTGAGTGAAAAAAAAGTAATTCCCAATTCTACATCCTATGAAATGAAACCATCCCTAAATTTCCTCCTTAGGACTGTGGGTGCTCACGTCAGCGTGTATCAGGCACAAACCCTGTTTGATAGTCACTGAAACCTTGTTTGAGAGGTTTTTAAGAGACATAATGATTCATTTTACCGGAATGATATATACTCATTATAGACATTCAGGTAATATCTAGATGCTGAAAAGTATAAAAAAAAGAAAACGCCACAAAACTCCCCCAAATCCAACCCCCTGCAAAAGTCGTCACTCATGTTGGGTGAGCACAGAAACTGGGATTGTGCTTCTCGTGTTATTTAAATAAAAGATATTTAACGTAATTTTCCTTGTATTTAACAGAACAAAGAGGAATTGATGAGAAACTGAAGAAGTTGCTAAACTTGAGATGAATGTGTCTTTAGCACAAGAGATACTCATTCCTAAAAGTTCCCGCTGAAATAAGGAAAATTCTAACTAAAAATGGAAGGTGTGAGAGTCACTGTTTTTTAAGTTTGTCTTCGAGTCTTGGCACAACACTGGAATTCATTCGCTCACTCACGGAGCACTAACCACACACGAGACTCTGTCCAGGCACTGGTGATTCAACACCACACTCAAGATAAAATTTCAGCTGGCGACAGAGCTAGGAAGAGAAATTAAGCAGGGAGAAGTGCTGGAGGGGCCACCTAAGGTGGGACAGCCATGGAGAGCTTCTCTGGGGATAAGAGAAGGGGCTGCACGAGGGAGGGTGTGAGCCGTGGAAACACGTGGAGAAGGAGCATTCCAGGCAGAGGGTTGCGTGTGCAGAAGCCCTAAGGCTGGGCCAGCTGAGCATCACCGCGGCAGCAGAAGGCCCGTGTGGAGGACCGCAGTGAGCAGCAGGAGTCATGGGAGGGGGAGGGAGCTGCAGATCTCGCTGAGCCTGACAAGCCCGGGCAAGGCACTCCCACTGTATTCCCACTGTATCCACAAGTCCTGAGAAGCCATCGGCTGGTCTCGAGCACGGGAGCAACACAACCTGGTTTACTTTTAGAAGAGATTGCTCTAAGTGATAGACGGAAACAGCGCGTGGTGGGCTTGGGCGAGCACAGAGGCAGAAAGGCGGGTGGCAGGCTCCTTAGCAGGTCACTGCGGCAGAGTCTGGGAGAGGGAGGACGAGGGCGTGGGCAGGTCACGGTAAGGAAGGTGATGGGGTACCAGACTCAGTGTACCGTTTGAAGGTGGCACCAGGAGGACCGCCGGTGGGTGAACATGGGGCACGTATCAGCTCCCAGGGACCGCTGGAGCGAGCAAGACCTGACAAACTGGGTGGCTCAACAACAGAGTCTGTTGTCTCACGGACCTGGAGGCTGGAAGTGCGAAGTCCGCAGGCTCCCGGCGGGGCCATGCTCCTCTGAAGCCTGCAGGGAGCATTCCTGGCCTCTTCCCAGCATCTGGTGCTTTTCCGGAAATCTGACTTCCCCGACTCGCGGTGTCTGTCTTCATGCGGCCGTCTTCTTACGATGACACCGGGCATATCGGATCAGGGGCCTCTCCTCCAGGGTGATCTCATCCTAACTGTTACCTCTGCAAGGAACCTCTTTCCAAATAAGGTCACCTCCGGAGGTGCCCGTAGTTAGGACTTTCACGTGTCTGCTTTGGCAGGTGGGGCGGGAGGAAGGCACAATTCAGCTCCTAACAGGGTGTGAAAGAAAGAGGGGAGTGGAGTGAGATGTCTTGGTTTTTGACCTAAAGAGTAGAGTGAATGGTTGTGCCTTTTATGAAAGTGAGGGAGCTGGATGGGGGTGGGGGGGACGTGAGCAGATTTGGGGGAAGAAGTAAATAGAGACTGTTGGCAAATGCTGCATTTGAGATGTCTGCAGACTCTTGAGTTGGGGCCGTAGAGAAGACAGCTGTGTTCTGGAATTAGGAGATCCGAAGACCAGAACGGACTGGGGATCACGGGCATTGAGAGGGCTTCAAAGCCGTGGAGCGGACGCGGTGGCCTAGGAAGCAGACGCGGGCAGAAGAGAGCCCAGACCTGGGAACTGCATGGGGGCACCATGCCATGTCCAGCTGGTGAAGAAGAGGAGGACCAGCTGAGAGGACAGAGACAGAGGAAACCAGGGAGCGCAGAGCCCAGGAAACCAGGCAAGGGCGCATTTCACCATGGGGGCTGGGTCACAAATCACCGCACTGGATGCGCTGGGGGACCTAGTAAGGTGAGCATCTGGAACGACCACTGGGCTTAACAGGTAAGTCTTCAGTGACCTTGACACAAGTAGCTCCGTTGAACGATGGTACTTAGATCTGTTTAAGAGAATCGGTAAGTAGGGCGCCTGGGTGGCTCAGTTGGTTAAGCGACTGCCTTCAGCTCAGGTCATGATCCCAGGGTCCTGGGATCGAGTCCCACATCGGGCTCCCTGCTCGGCGGGAAGCCTGCTTCTCCCTCTCCCACTCCCCCTGCTTGTGTTCCCTCTCTCGCTGTGTCTCTCTCTGTCAAATAAATAAATAAAATCTTTAAAAAAAA
>NC_138377.1:125593640-125645574 GCF_054177405.1 Leptonychotes weddellii | reverse complement strand
GGAGGACCCCCACCCCCCGCCCCGAAGGCCTCTCCTGATCCCACAGTGTTCCAGGTGATGAGTTGTTGGTATAAATTCTCCAATGCTGGGCTGCCATAGGACACTCATTGGGGTGTCCTACACGTGGGTCACCTCAACACCCACCAGAATTCGGAACTTCCCCCCAAATCTGCCCGCGGTTCAGCCTCTGGATGCCTGGGGTCACACGCTCTCCCTCCCTAGTTCCCTGCACTCGTCCCCACACCAGGGACAGCCCATAGACATCAGCCGTCCCCGAGGGGTCACAGGGCAGAAGGACAGCCCGGCCACAGACTCAGAGGGTCCGCCTGAGCTCGGGGTGGAGGGGCATCATGACTGAGGCCTGATGTCTTCCCCAGGAAGGCGGGCCAGGCCGGACGCCTGCGCTGCCTGAGACTCACTTCCCGACCCTGGGTCTGGACTCAACCTTATTTTAAGATCAGTCTCTAATTAGACTGTACACTGCCTCAGTCTCTAAACCTCCTGATTCCTGTGGGAAGTAGACAGGGAATAGAGTCAGGGAAAATATATGGACAATTAACATAGCAAGATCATAAGGGGGAAACATTCTGCAGATTTCTTCCTCTGGCGACGTGGAAATCATGCCGCATCCGGACAGCCCGCCCTCCTCACCCGAGAGCGGCGACTCCCTCCTACGAAGACAAACAGGAAGGGGGAAACCTCACCTCAAATCAATTCCAAATCCAGCTGGAATGGAGGGGAGAGCGAGGGCACGGCTGGGTCAAAGATGGCCCCCGATTTTCATTTTTTAGAAATCCGACAGCCATAATTATGACGATCGCAGAGTAAACAGAACACGCTCACAATATGCCAACATAAATGATGACATCCCGCGGTCGAATTCTGTGTGCGCACGGGCAAAAGCTGGGGCCGAGCCTGAATAAATATGAGTAGCTGATCTGTCATAGCGGTCGGAGCACGGGTTAATTTTTTTTTTTTCAGTTTGGTTTCCGTCAACGCTGTTTGCACGTCAAATGATTTGTAAACTGCCATTAAGGTGCCTTGGTGACAACTGGCAAACCAATTATAAACTCCTGCACCTCTGAAATGAGCCCGGGCCAGTGGGGCTGAGCCTCTGCACCCGGGCTTTTTCTTTTTCTTGAATAAAAGGAAGGCTTGATTTAAAGAGAAGAGACATTTTTCTCCAAGCATCACTTACCTATGTTTCATTCTAAGAACATGGCCTATTTACAAAGGGTTGTTCAAATGGCCTCTAGGCTTCTTCAGCGCACGTACTCACCGCTGGGCGGCTTTGTGAGATGCTGACCCACTGCCTCCGTGCCCCCGGGGTCACCGTTATGAGTGTCGTGGGCAGACCGTCCCTCTCTACAGGGCCGTCCGAGGGCACCATCCTGGTACCCGAAGGAGTCACGTGACATTAACTGCCCCGTCCCCAGGGACCCGGCAAAGCTGGCTTCATTGCTACTCCCCAAGCAAAGGTCCCCCATGTCCTGAGGGCAGGGGCCAGGACTCAGGGCCCAGGAACTAGCTCACCACACCCCCCCAGTGTGTAGACCAGTCCGAGTCAATCATGGTGCTCCCATCTCTTACCCATGAATGTGTAGAGACCCAGGGTGACACTCATCAGCACAGGGTTCTCCTCCACCGCTGGGTCGACCTACTGGGGGGTCATGACTCTAGGAAAGAAGGCTGCTAGGGTTTCTCTCTTTTGAATGTGGCCGCACCCATGCATGAGGTCTGGAACTCTGTGTGGGCCGGGGAAGAGCAAAGCCAGCAGGATTGTGGGAAGACAGAACAGGCGCCCCTGGATCAGGTCAACCTCGGGAGAGCCCCACCTCGGAATTCCAAGTCACATGGCCCTCATACCAGCTCAGATTCCTCTATGTTATACCTAATTGGTATCTAGATTGCATCTCTGGCCTCCCTCCTGGGCAGGACAGGGGAACCCAGATGACAGTGAAAGGCAGGCAGATGAGACGCAGCTCCAGAGATGCTCTTCCCCTCTGTGCCCCCATTCATCTGCACACTCACGCACGCACTCCTGGAACTGTTGGTTCAAAGGACAAGAAGAGTGAGATGGGCTGTAGACACCACCTTCACAACTTCTCACAATACTGACGAGGAAAATGAGATTTAGGGCCAAAAGGAACTTGCCAAGTACTATTCAGACAGGCAGAACTACCTCAGCAGATACACAACCAAAAGTTCAACTTCTTGGCAAACTTTTCCCCAGTGATCACCTCCCCCACCACCACTGCCCAGAGCAGGATTGGTTTTTCCTTGTTCATTGACACCAAGATACGTTGTGCCCACCTTTACTGTAAACAGCCCCACTGGACCGTATAGCTGAGATCTGACATATAACATTATGTTAGTTTCAGGTGTACAACATAACGATGCGATGTTTGTATATACTGTGAAATGATCACCACGATAAGTCTAGGTAACATCCGTCACCACACAGAGCTACAGAATTTTTTTCTTGTGATGAGAACTTTTTTAGGATCTACTCTCTGAGGAACTTGCAAATATACAATACAGAATTATTAACTATAGTCACCATGGTGTACGTGACATCCCCAGGGCTTGTTTATTTTATATATGGAAGTGTGTACCTCTGGTCCCCTCCACCCCCCACCTCTGGCAACCACCAATCTGTTTTCTGTATCTATGAGCTTGTATCGGTGGTTTGTTTGTTTGTTTTAAATTCACATATATTCCACTCATATTTCTATGAGTTTAGTTTTTTGTTTTGTTTTTAGATTCCACGTATAAGTGAGATCATATGGTATTTGTCTTTCTCTGTCTGACTTATTCCACTTAGCATGATACCCTCAGGGCCCATCTGTTTGTCACAGATGGCAGGATTTCTTCCTTTTTTATGGCAAAATAGTATTCCGTTTTATATCTATACCACATCTTCATCCATTCATCTGTCAATGGATGTTCAGGTTTTTTCCATGTCTTGGGTATTATAAATGTTTCAGTGAACATGGGGGTGCAGATATCTTTGAGTTAGTGTTTTTGCTTTCTTCAGATAAATACACTGCAGTAGAATTACTGGATCATGGGGTAGCTCTATTTTTCATTTTTGGAGGAACCCCCATACTGTTTTCTGCAGTGCCTGCACCAGTTTGCATTCCCACCAACAGTGTAGGAGGGTTCCTTTCTCTCCACATCTTCGCCAACACTTCCTATTTCTTGTCTTTTTGGTAATAGCCATTCTGACTGGTGTGAGGTAGTAGCTCATTGTGGTTTTGATTTGCATTTCCCGGCTTACAGTCAGCAAGCAAATAGGGACCACAGTCCTACAGCCATTCAGGACTGAATTCTGCCAACAACCTGAAGAGCCTGGAAGTAGACTTACTTCCAGAACCTCCAGATAAGAGTGCAGGCCACAGACGCTGTGATTCCAGCCTGATGAGACTCTACGCAGAGAAGCAGCAAGCTTGCCTGGCTTCCAAACCATGAAACTGAAAGATGATGGATAGAGAGGAAATGCTGCTTTGAGCTACTAAGTTTGTGGAAGACTAATGCAGAGGGGGGTTATTTGGTGCCTGGAGGTGAACAGGGAGTGTTGCTAAGCACATGATCAGAGTAAACCAGATTTCAATTCTGATGTTAACCTACTTAGAAACAACTGGTTTCCAGGCATTTAGTAGGAGGGACTTGGGGGCCATTTGGCCCTGGGGATATAGGATGCATCTCAAGTCAAACCCAGTCTCAACCAGCATAACTACTAGGTGTGCCCTGTTGTGGGGGCCAAGCCTGGATTCAGGGTAAAATAAATCTGTAGTTAAGTAGCAGTACCTGCCAGGAGCCATGAACGTGGTAGTGACAAATAGCTCCTATCCCTACTCTAATCTTAACCTACCGATATGGGAACTGCAGATCCAGGGAAAGGACAAGAAGACACAGTCAGTAAGAGTGGAACTAGGAACTCAAGGCTCCTAGCACCCAAATCTAATTTTCTTTGCACTGTGCAGCTTACTACCCTCTGCTGAGCTACAGTATTGATGCTGTTCTAATTCACACCTCATGACTCCCCAGACTGGCAGCAGCCAATGGCTCACACCATGAGCACTAATGTCCATCTAGGGCCAGAACCCATCCCCGGGCACCTACCACCCTGCAACCCACTGCCTGTGGTCAGAGCTGGCCAAGGGAAGGAGGACATCTCTCCCTCTCGTCTTCCAGGAAGGTAGAAATAAGCACAGACCTGGGATGAAGTGACAAGGCTGAGAATGGAGACTTCAGTCCACTGCGGACATGAAAGAAGCCTCAGAGACACAAGGTAAAAGTAAGCGGAGAAGCAGAGAGGAAAAGCAAGCAGCTCACAGACCATGGGGAACTCCCTGAGCCGCCCAACTCAGCATTGGTGGGCCCCACCTGGGCAGCTGAAATGCTTCTCCTGGGCTCTTACAGAGGTCCAGACAATGGCCATTTCTTACTCAGGGAGGTGTCCGCTGTTTGGTTTCTTCTGAAAAGACTGTGATGATGATTGAACAAACTGAAAAGCAGCTCCTGCAAAGATCTGTCCAAATTCTCTCTCTCTCCAAAGACTTATTTCTGGGGTGAGGTAGATTCCAGACCCATGTGTGCTCTGGAAGCCTACTCCCTCTTCCTGGTTTCTTTGGGCTCTGCCTAATGGACTTCTGATTATAGCAGTCCCAGAGTGAGCCCAGCTTATATGTGAGGAGAGGAAATCAGCAGGGAACACTCACCTCATGATGCATAGAGAATGAGCTTCTCGCTGGAAATGCAAATTTTGAAGGATGAAAATCTTACTTTTGAATACATAATGGTCCCTAGTTAGCTCACATGTAATTAGAGCAATTAGCAGGGGCCAGCACACTCTTAAGGGCTTTGTGCCTAGATCTTTTTTCCCTAGGGAACATGTACCCAAATGGTTAAAATCCCTTTTCAGCGAAGATTACATTTTCCCATATATTAACACTGAACCAACTTTGGTTGTGTAAGTGTGGTCACATACATTCCTGCTTACAGCCTTCTCTGCAAGTCATTGCTGGCAGGATCTCAACTCCACTCTTGGCTCTGTAATGAGGAACGACAATCTGACTCAAAGACATAGAGACACTCACCCATGGTGTAAGCCAAGGGTCATGGGTGGGCTGATTTGAAGTCAGTTATAAAGTTCTCAAGGTCTGAAAACACTAGTGTGTAATGCGACACAACACTAGTCACTCTTCTTTTTTGTTGGAAGAACTCCAATTCATTCAGAATGCAATGTGCCCACTCTCTGGTCATCATTTATTTGAACCAACCTGGAAAATCCTTTTCTCCAAGCTCCCAAACTCCCTTGCAGCCAGAGAAGTTCATGTGATACTTTTGGGAAAAAAATGATCTAATGGGAAGTCAGCCATGTGGAATCCAGGCAAGCTTTGCCTTCCTGATAAAAAGTGGAGTAATATGGCAGGCACTTCCCCTTTCCCTTTCTTTCCACATTGGATGTAGATGTGAAGTCCAGGGCTACTGCAGCCATCTCGTGAGCATGAGGTGACCGGCATGAGGGAAGGACCAAGAAATTCAGCCCTGTCTTTTTGAGTCACTTGGACCAACATCAAAAACTACTTTCAGTCTCTATACATTTATTTGTTTAAAACTCTGTGATCAGGTTTTCTATTACTTGTAACCAAACACACACCAACTTATCTAGGATGCTGTACTTGTCGATTTATATTCCTATCTCACTGGATTTTTACAGGAGGGGTTTAATGCTTGTTTTGTATTTCCCACTTTTCAAATAAGTTAACTGAGCCTAAGTGCCTTACCCAAGATCATCTCACTGTTAAATCTCCAAACCAGAATTCTTACCCAATCTTTATCCTGGAGCCCATTTCACCACTTCAAGAGCAAACAGTGTACAGAATATAAGGGGACTGGACCGCAGAGAAAGGGATGCCAAACCATGAGGCTGGTGAGAGGTGTCGAGTCCAGGTCATGTATGGTGATGTGTTCCATGCCTGCCATGCTAGGGGTTCTGACCTTATTGTGTTGGTAACAGAGATCAGCAGTGTGGGAAGACCTACACCTCAGCAAAAGTCGGTGCCATGCTCCTAAAGCCTCATGCAAGCTAGAGCTCAATAAATATTGAATGAATGAATGAATGAACTGAGCAACAACTGGATAAAGTTCTCTAGGTACATATGGAGAATGAATTAGAATAGACAAAGTGAGAGGCAAAAAGACCAACGAGGAAATTACTGCCATATCTATTCCACAAGAGAGATATTAAGGTATGAACTATGGTGGTGCTTGTAGGACTGAGGAGGAGGGAACAAATTCAAGAGCAATTCAGAAGACAGAACTGACAGGGTCACAGTCTTCACATGGCCACCAGCTTGTCTTCTTCAAAGGACATTTTCGCTGGGCCATGTGGCTGACCACGAACTTCAGTGGTTTCTAACTCCCATTGAATACATCCTACAGTTCGCCGCCTGGTGTTCACGGCCCTTCATTAGCTTCCGTTCTAAATCTTCTCCACGGCAACTACTTATCCAATGCCATGGAATAGAAATGAAAGTCAATTAATTGATTAATTTGCATGCCTCCATGCGCACTATTTATTTGTTTGGATCTCCTCTCATTTGCTATTTATTGTCTCCCAACAACTGTGTGAATTACGCAGGGGCAGGACAGGGCAGTGACAAGTTACATGGTTTTACAGATGAAGAAACCAAGATTCAGAAAGACCAACTGTCAAGTTGACCCCTTGGTCAGACCCTCCCAATCTGCTGTCCCTGCAGCTTGGCCAGCTCATTCCTGGCCCCAAGGTCATGGTCAGCTCGCTGAGCTTATGGCCCCTGAACAGAGCTCATGCCTCGTTATCCACCCGGCTCTGTCCAGACCTGAGATGAACTCATGATCAAATCCCACACCCAGACAACTTTCCTAGCAAGAAAATTGAAGTCATCACTCTTAACCCAGAAATTGGTTTATAGATCTTTGTCCCACACAGATGGATTATAACACTCTGTCAAATATGAAACTTCAGAGAGCTTTTTAATGGACAAAGATGATTCTAAATCTTTCACGAATCTTCTCATGATTATTATTGCAAATATTTTCCCTCTGGCATGAATGTATATCAGTATCTGGAGTTTTTCACTAACTGCAATTCATCCTTCAAAACTCTGCACTAAGTCTGCCTCCTCCAGGAAGCCCACTGGAGTAGAGTTGGCTTGCTGCACCTCAAAGACCCATGCTTCCTTTCTATAGGTTTCAGCTGTTTTTGGAGAAAGTCTGCCTGGCCAGCGACTGGGTGCATCTTCCCGCATCTCCCCGTTCTCCCATCAGCTGGCTGGAATTAAACACTCAGAGAGACCCTAGCAGCCACAACATGTTGAAGATGCAGGGTTTTTATTGGACCCAACCTCCAAACGTGGAGCAGAACTTCTCCATCTCCTCACTGCCTCACCCCCAACTCCACCTCCCATGACCAAGAGCACCCGCAATCAGCTATTACATGAGTAAGGACTATCTTTTATAATGCCAAGCCACGGAAAGCTTGGGTTTTTTTTTGTTGTCACAGCTGCTGTTACAGCTAACATTATCGCCACTAACATACCCTTCAAATCCCTTCAATGTTGCTCAACATTCTTTTCTTTCAGCCCCGCTCGCTTTATTAAGAAGCTTCGCAACAACGAGATTCCACGGCTGCTCTTGTCCCATTGTGACGTGGCAGAGTCACTCGCGTGTCCATCTTTCCTACCAGCTCATATCTCCTCCGGGGAAGGTATGGGATCTTTCCTGACTCTGCATCTCCAGCTACCAGAACAGAGTGGCTAGTCATTCGTGTTTGCAAAATTAATTTCTGGATTAGTAGGTTAAATTCTATAATGTTTACCAGTTCACAAAGTGCTTCCCCCTTACTGGACTTCTATTCTTATCCCCCTTTATCCGGTGTATATTTGTGTAAAATTATTTTGCTCTCCGAGCAGGGAGACTATAGTAACACAATTCTTATTATCCCGCTTTAGCAAAAGAAAAAAACAGAAACAAAAACCTTCGAGGCTCTGAGAGTCTAACTTGTCAGGGTGGCCTGGCTGAGTACAGACGCCAGGTGCCACGTGGCCTGGTGGTCAGCAACGACAATCTCTAACTCATTCCCACTTAGGTGTATGTGGTCAAGGTGCCCTAGTTAATGCCTCGCTTTCTGATGTAACAGTGCTTTCGGCTCTTTGCTCTTGGAGACATTACTAAGGGATTCCGCTGCCTGGTGGGGTGTGGGAGGGATGTTGGTTCTGTCATCCTCAGCCCTGCCTCAGCCCAGCCTGAGCAAATGCCATCTCAGAGACCTGGGAAATTGTGTAAATTGTAGACAGAAGAGCAGGTGAGCCACTGCCTGGTCTCCTGCCTGCTGAGTGTGGTGCAGTGCCGTTAACTCTGGAAAATTAAAATGCAATACTAGATGCCAAAGGTCAGCAGCCGGACCCTGGCACCCTCACTGTAACGTCTTGTCGTCTGCTTACTCCATGCGCATCCCCCTCTTCTGCCTTGCTTTTTCCCCAGGGACTCCGACCTCCCCCCACAGCCATGGGCTCCTGCTTTAGGAACAGGCACATGACGCAGTGCTGGCCGATGAGATGTGAGGGGGCGTCTGTTGGGAATGTTCGATGAGCGAGAAAAAGAGATGCAGGAGGAGGTGGCCCTTCTTTCTCCAGGGAAGGCGGCCGGGTTTGGTTGTGATGCCTAGAACTGCTGCGGCTGACGTGAAAATGAAGGCTCTGGGCAGAGAAGACCAGAGTCAAAGACCACGGAGAAGGAGAGCTGGAGCTCCCAAGCGCCACTCTTCAAGTCTGTCCTATCGGTGGGCTCCTTGTTGTGCAAGATAAAAACCCTCTGGTCCGTCTCATACAATTACACCCTTACTACCTTTATTCCCCTCGTCCTAGGAGCTCTCTTAATGTTACTCTCTGGACCACAACTAATCAACATGTTGGCATCCTTTGTCTCCTCCAGGCTACAGGCTATCAATTTCCAACTGGTCTTCAACCAAGGATCTCAACCTTTAGATGCCTACCACTCTTTCCCTTTCAGAAGTCCCTTGGATGAGCACCACCAGCCACCACTGTCTTCTCTCCTCGAGAGTCAGCAAGTGACCGACTCCCAAAGTCTTCACAATGCCCCCTAAAAGCTTGAAGAAACCAGAGTGGTCCTCATCCCAATTCTCAATGATTTGGGGTCCAATCACTTGAGGGGGAATGTCAGGTTGTTAGTTAAGCATGAGCAAGAAGGGAGAAAGCAGATGCTGAGCACGCCCTCAGAGCCACCCCCAAGGGCTAACAGAACTGGAAAGGCCTGGCCATAGAACAGGCTCAAAAGGCACCAGGGGACTTCCAAGAGCTGAGCATGCACACAAATGGTATGACCTGCCCTTAAGGTCATAGCAAAAAGCTCATTAGGAACTCATAAGTATACACTACAGAAATAAATACAATTATAACAGAATACAACATGGTCAGGCGCATGCACAGAAGCCAAAATGTTATATAACCACCAGCTACCAATCAAAGCCAAGTTTACATACACAGAGAGCAGACTTAATTAAAAGGCTGCAGCTAGAGCTTCTTGGGGCCACTCTTGCTCAGGCAGAGGCCCGTTTTCTCTCTTGAACATGTACAACATTAATCTACTCAATAAACTCTATCTCTCCACTCTGGTCTTGGGTCTCCAAATCTTTGGTGCATCTGGGACAAGAACCAAGCGGCCACATAACACATTAAGCCATCTTGGGTGGATGTCATGTCTACTTGCATCTGAACACATCCAAAACAACACACTGCCAGTGCTGGTTAGTGACTGAGTCTGGTTGACTATAATAGAAAACTAAATTAAGAGAAGCTTAAACAACATAGGAAATCATCTCTCTTCTATAACAGTAAGTCTAGAGGTAGGTGATTCCCGATGCTGGTTTGGTGGCACAAGGATGTCTGGGCCAGGACCTCTGAAATTATCTTGGCTTTTCCCTCATATTTGCAAGATGAATGCTTCAGCTCCGGCCATCATATCTGAGTTCTGAGAACTAGGAAGGGCCAGAAGAAGGAGGGCATGGTATCTGTATCAGGAAAATAGAACCCCAGAAAATGTTCGCTTTTACGATGACTGGCTTCAAGGATGGTGTTAAAATAATAATCTTTGATCCAGGCATAATGCCATGCTCAACACTGGGGTTTCATTAGTAAGTAAGAGAGAAAGAATGTCCTTGGCATAGAAACATAGCAGTTTCTGCCACGTCACTTTGTAACATTCAGGGCTAACTTCCCATTGAAACAAAAGCAATCAGAATCCTTAATTGGGATATCCAGAACACAAAGTAAGCAAGTAGTGGTCAAACGCTACCAGGCATGAGTGGTCTCTGACACCACAAAAAGTCCAACAAAGAAGAGATTTTGACAAAGGAGACACAAATAATGGTTCCGGACCATAAAGATCAGAGAATCTTCCACCCTGTCTGCTTCTCTTGTGGATACCTTGATGACATCTAGGGCAAAATCCATAGCTTTCTGGTCACTTTCAGGCAATTATAAAAAGAAGTTCAGTCTTACTTGAAACTGGAAGTTCTTAGTATCCTATCCCCTCTTCCTGTTGGCTGCACTGACTGACCACCCATGTGCAGGCGCTCAGTGCTGGTTCTCAGGGGAACCCGCCTCGAATTCTTCAGAAGGCGCTCCCCACCGCACCGCTGTCCGATGCGGGAGACAAACTCCAGCCTGCCCTCTTCTGATCCATACTCAGCTTCTGCCATATGGTAGCCCCCCAAAGCTTCTTCCTGCTGGGGTCCCTTTACCCAGCAGGCAGCTGTCTTGAGCCAGGAACTGGTAAATGCCCAAGTCTGACTGCATCGCCAGTGTCCTGCCCACAAGGAACATCCTTGCAGCCATGACCCCCTTCTCCCTGCTCGGAAGGGCATGGAGGGGAAGTCAGCAAGCCTACCGCATGGCGGCTGTCCGCCCAGGGACGACATCCTAGTACCTCCTACTCGTGGGGGACACCCATTTCTGAAGACACTTGTGTCGAGCCTCCCCCTTGGCACTGAGGCACGGCGCGGACGCCTCCCTGCACTCCCAGGCTTCTGCTCAGTGGTGTGTCTGACGCGGGAAGGCATCCTTTTGTTAGCGGTCCCGTCCTCTCCAGGACAAAGTCATTTTCAGTCACAAACAATTAATTAATAATAAGCAAGGAAATAAGTGTATAAATAAATTTATAAATATAGTGAATATACATGGAATAAAACAAGTCACAATAGCCAGAAAGTAAATGCCGGTGAGAAAAATGTTCACTGGATGCCATAAAAAATAAAATAAATATTAAAGCACAAAAAGGCTCAAAAGCAGTTGGTTAATACTTTTTAATGAAATTAACCCATTTTTAAAAAGGAAAACCTAATACCAACATACTGGCCTGTTGCAGTGATGAATCGTAACATCACAGTTCCTATTTTTAAGGCTTCATTTCTGCAAATTTGTCAATGACTTCTAAAATTTAACTTTCTTTGCATGTTCACGTTTTACAGACAGTATAGCCAGATTTGTCATATAATTTTGCTGGTAGGTGAAAACAGTACACTTTTTATAAATTCTAATTTCAAAACATTTCTTTCATACGGAGCAACAGACATACAGATAGAAAATCTTGGGCGCCTGGGTGGCTCAGTTGGTTAAGCGACTGCCTTCGGCTCGGGTCATGATCCTGGAGTCCCGGGATCGAGTCCCGCATCGGGCTCCCTGCTCGGCAGGGAGTCTGCTTCGCCCTCTGACCCTCCCCACTCTCGTGTGCTCTCTCTCATTCTCTCTCTCTCAAATAAATAAATAAAATCTTTAAAAAAAAAAAAAAGAAAATCTTAAGTATGTTTGTCGAATTCATTAAACCATCCCACTTCACAGTTAAGTTCCAAAAATCAAAATCACGTCCATGTTTTTGTGTCTTTGGGATGGGCTCTATGCTCAAATGAAAAATTCGGCTCCGTTTGTCCCGCTGTCACTGGGCTGGGGTCCTGACATCTTTCCAAGCTGCTGATCGAGTGCAGACTGGAGAGCGCAGGGGGCGCAGATCCCCGAAGGGCCCGGATGCGTTGGAGCTCGCTCTCCAGAGGAGCATGTGTGCCGCGGCGGGCAGAACACCGTGTCGGCAAGAGCAGGTCATAAGGAAGTGCGCGCGTGAAGCTCACGCACACACACTGATGAAACCCGGGAACGGCCCCGTTGGGACGCACACAGAAGTAATCTGGAGTGGGACTACTGCCACACGGACACTGTTTGCAACGCACCATCCTCCAACGGGTGAGGGTAACATAAAGCGGACGCTTTCAGTTGGGGTGCACGGGGGCCGCGGCTCCCGCGGCTGGTGCAGGGGTAAGTCCTCCTGCTCTGCGCTGACACACGGGGAGACCGTGCGATGCGGAGCGCCGTGAGTAGGAATTCCAGAGCAACATGGGCGGTCTTGCCCGTCGTGCCGTCCCCAGCAGCTCCTGGCCTCTGGGACGACCTCAGAGACCGAGCCCGCATCCCCCACGGCCACCTGGCTGCCCCAGCAGGGAAGGGGGACCCGAGCTACCACGCGCCCGCCACCCCGCATGAGTTATTTTATTTAAACTGCACAACTCCCTTGCGAGGCAGGTGTTACCAGCCCAGCGTTTCCACTGAGGACAGGCAGGGAGACAGTAAGACCCAGCAACATGGGTGTAAGTGTAGCTTACATTCTAAACCCAAAACTGGACCCTGCGCCTGCATCGGCTCCTCAGGCCCAGCCGGTCCCACGACCCTCTGAACCTCCTTTCAGGGCGGACCTTCCTCTGCCTGTGAGCTGGGGCTCCCCTCCTCGGCTGCACGTTGGAATCACCTGGGAAGCTGTTCACACAGGGGGAGAGAGGACCAGACGGCTCGTGGTTTTATGTTGAAGGGGCAGCCGAGACTGAGATCCACGGCTCTAGGGCCCATCCTCCACCTCCTTCTGCCCCCTCACACCCCCGCTCTGCTCTAACCCCACTGAAATGGGGGGGGCTGTCCCACCCAGGGCATGTCCGCTTACACCACAGGGCCTTTGTACTCACTATGCCCCCTGATTAGAATATCTCTCACGCGACTTGTCTGTCTGCCCATGCCGCACGACTCAGCCCGGAGTCACCTCCTCTGTGGTCTCTCCCTGGACCCCCTGGCACAGTTTGGGCCACTTCACCTCTCAGGCTCTTTGTGCACAAACCTGCCACTGTCATTTATCCTGAGCTACTGTATGATTATTGTCCCGCCTTTCCTTCTAGAACCTGAGCTCTGTGAGGACACAGGTGGCCGTTCTCCTACGTGTTCTCCATCACAGGAGGCCGTCCATGAGAGGCAAGGAGGCCCTCGGATGTATTTGTTAAATACATATGTTCTACTTTCATAGGAATAAAAGCTACTACTGGGCAAGGAAGCCCTACCTACTTGTTCTCTAATTCTGTTATTTCCACCTACGGTCAGCTTGACCTTGAAACTGCACGGGTCGCGGCCAGGTTCCCTCACTTACCCGGTGACCACCATCCCGATTTTGGTCCTGACATACGGAGAACAACAAAGTAGCCCCAGGAGAGAGCTGGCCTTGCAAACTCAGCCCCTCCAGGTGCCAGCCGGGCCTCCCCACGCTGGCCTGCTGGCCTTTCCTGGGCTTCTGCTGCCCTTCTGGGAAACATCCGATTGTGGGGTTCAAAATTCCCAGAAGCACCCCGACTTGGAATGGGGCCTTGAGGAAGTCTTATACACCCTCTCTCGAGCTTCTAAACTACTCTTGAATGTGACATTAGTACCCTTGTTTTACAAATGAAGAAACAGGGACAGAGGGAACAAGGGACTGGTCCCACATGACACAGCTAATCAGAGAGAGAGCGGGGGTCCAAGGCCAGGTCCCCCAACCTCGCCGCCCACACTCCCATCACAGGGTGCTGCCTGATCTCACCGAGGGCACGCCCGAGGAGCCCCAGGGGCTTCTCCACTCCGCAGGACTGACAGTCCTCTGCTGAGGGGACTGACCCCGGCCCTGTAGGATGGTCAGCAGCCTCGCTGGCCTCCAACTACCAGATGCCGCCTCCTCCACGTGACCACAAAGAGCCGACCCTGGAAATGGCCAAATCCTCCCCGGGGACACAGTCAGCCCCGGCCGTTTGCCAAGTGCGAGGATGTGACCTGATCCCGGTCCCAGGTACTGCTTGCAAATGACGAGAGCCAAGCCTGGTTAACTTACGGGGGAAAGAGGAGGACGTGTGGGAAGGGTACTGGACAGCAGCAAATCCGTGGGGAGTCTGGATCACGGTTTGGAAGAAAGGAGACGGATCAAGGGAGGTCAGGCTGCCCAAATCATATCATGGGAAGACTTCGTTCCTTCCTTCCACAAATATTTAATTTAACTGTGTGCCAGGTACTTGGGACACAGCAAACAAAACAGACAGAAGTCCTCCTGCCCGTGGAGTTTACACCCTAAGTGCGAATAAGCAATAAATATAAAACAATAAGCAAATAACGCAGTATGTTAAAAGATGGCAAATGTAAACGTTTAAAAATGCAGAGCAAGGCACAGGGGTGAGAGGTGCTGGGGGCGAGTTTGCCAGCCGGGCCTCGGGAAGCTAAGAGTCCAGCCGAGCCATCACCGTCCACCCAGGTCACTGACCACGGGGACTGCTCGTGTCGCTGCTTCCCCAAGACATGGGACATCACTGTCGGGGGGGATGAACCTACGTCCCCTGCTTCTCTGCCTCACCAGCTCACCGTCTCCGGTGGGAGCAGGTGCTTGGACAAGCCTGGGTCACACGACCAACCACATCCCCAGCTCCCAGGACGCGGGACAGCAAGCGTCTGGCCATTTTGGCTTCTGTAGTAGGAAGTAGGTGCCCTGTCCCACACGAGATGCCCGGCAGGAACAGTAAAAGGGTGCCCAGCGTGAGGACATAAGCCAGAAATTGGGCCAGCAGCAGGGCAGGGGAGAGGAATGGGGGACAGACGTCAGAGCACATTAGCAGCGTGTTGAGGAGATGAGACTCGCATAAAAGATCCTGGCTTCAGAGGCCGGCTCAGTGGGGCCCATTATGTGTCTTCTCATCAACAGATCCTTTTTAAAAAAACCAACAAACTGTAAATAATTCTGTACAAACTAGGTTTCCACTTGAATGAGTCTGTGTTCAGTAAAGTCTGATGAAGAAAAATGAGCCATTGACATGGCTGTTTCCGTGAGCAGAGCCGAGCGTCCTCCTGAGATGCGCAGGACAGCGGCGGGGGCGCAGGGCGTCATCGTCCGGAACGCAGCGTCCCTCCCCCGCCTGGTAGGGAACACCTCCTCTGGCTGAATCAGGGCCCTGATTCATCCCCTAATGGCCGTCTAGACGCAGTTCAGCCGTGAAGGTTAACAACCAAACGTCTAAGTCAGCAGAGAAATGAGCATTTGCGCGCCTTCCCTTTCCGTCCCTGTAGTCAGGGGCCATCTGCATTCACCGTTTATGAGACGGTCACACCCATCTGGCGCGCACCGTCCTGGCCATCCCTTTGTGAGTGGCGGCATCTGCCAAGACTGACCCGAAGCTCGGCCATGTGGACACTTGGGATTTTATTTCAAGCAGGGGGAGGCTTTGGAGTAGCCGGCCCTTCTTCCACAGAAGCCACGAAACTCACACAGGACTTGGAAGTGACCTCGCGGGGCGTGCAGCCCACTCCCAGCTCCCAGGAGAGAAACGAGGCCCGAGAGAGGTCAGGACACGGGGCACACCCAGGCCTTCCAGGCTCCCGTGCCGGCCCCCGAGGGGAAGAACTCGACGCGTCAGCACGGCCAGCCCCCAGGACCGCTCGTCCAACGCAGACAGAATGCAAGCCACGCATGTGATTAAAATTAGTTGCCACGGGACTTTTAAAAAGTAAGAAAAGGAAGAGGTGAAACTAGTCCTAATATCTATTTTATTTAACTCGACGTACCCAGAATACGACCGCGTCCACGTGTAGGACGGCTCACCTCCCTCCCTTCACACTGAGTCCCGGGGCCACAGTGCTCTGGGTTCGCGTGTGTCTCCGGCAGGAGTGGCTGCGGGCGCTGGTGGCCACCATGTGAGGCCGCGAGCGGCTGTGTTAGTTTTCCCTCTGGAAAGTGCCTTCTCTGATCAGCCAATCAGTCCTCAAGACATCTTTAAGGCTCGGCAGAATGGGAAAAATCAATCCGATTTTTTAGAAATGTCGGGTGAGGCAGGTGGAAGAATTTCTCGGTCTCGGAATGTGTTTCCAGCAAAGATGAGTGCGTTCCCCTCTCTGGAACTTTAAGGAACAGTTTGACTCAGGAATGGCCTGGGAGCACCAACCTCAAGCCAGGAACCCCGCCGGCCTCACAGCTCCCGCCCCTCGGCGGACAAGCAGCTCGTGCAGGGCATGCTGCCGGGGGCCGGGCGTGGATGACCCCACGTGGGGCCCTGTGGCCGTAGCACTGCTCCGTGAAGCTGGTGGCCACAGGAAAGGGCAGAATAACGCGACCTGAGAGCGCTCCTTAACTATCCATCCTCCTCTGGCGTCTGAGCCGACTGGGAGACGCCCAGAACTCAGGGGGGCGTCCTGCGTGTCCGGCTGATGGCCGCTAGCTAGGCCCAAGGACAAAACAGGCTGTCTTCTCCTTCCCCGTGACTTCGATGGCCTCCGAGTCACAGGTGTCCACGGCTGGACACCTCCCGGTAGGCGTGGAACATGGAGGAGCCCCCCCCACACCCCTAGGGGGAATCAGGCCGGGGCCACTGGCTGCAGTCTGGGCGATCAGGTCCGACGAGTCACTCCCCTGCCCCTGCCCCGACCCCCCCACAACTCGGGGTTCCCAGGGCACAGGCCGCTCAGCAGCTGCCAGTGAGGGAATGCTGGCTCCTCTTGAACCCCAGCACACCCGCTTCTGTGGCCCTGGCACGCAAGCACGTGGCCCGGCAGGAGAGCGAGGTCCCCTGTGAGGTGGGACAAGCCTGCTCCCCCTTCCCGGGCAGACGCCGCTCTGCAGACACCAACCCCTCCTTTGGGACCAGCGGGGGGCTGTTCAGCTTTTGCCCCTGAAAAGACCCTGAAGGGGATCCACACAACACAGTAACGGAAGGCCACTCTGAACTGCAGGCCAAAAAGGCCCACACTGCTCTCATTCTAATTTAGAATGACGCAGGGCCACACCGCCTAGAATGGGCCACTCGAGCTGACACTGCAGGGGTACAAATGACAACAGAATTTCTCCAGCAGTTACAGAGCCCATCCCGTGTATCGTGCCCTGGACCCCTTCCCATCTTATCTCCCAAGGAAGCCTGAGGCGCAAAAACCAGGTCCCTCCTCTTGTCACTGAAAGTTGGTGTGAATCTTCACAAATGGTTCTCTCCCCAATCCCCTCCCCACACCGCATCTGGCAATCCAGAGTCTGGGTAGAGAGAAGCCCCTTTCAGCAGCTGGAAGTCTGTGAGGTCTTCTTCTGGAGTAGTTGGGGCTCTTACAGGCTCCATCCACATTCTAGACCCCAAGCGTTGGTGGGAAACAGAAAGCTAGCGCCAGCCCTCAGCCATCGGCATGCTCAGAGTCTGGAGCGGGGACCCCGGGGAACTCTGGGCTTGCAGATGCCGTGCTCAGAGTCTGGAGGGGGGACCCCGGGGAGCCCTGGGCTTGCAGATGCCATGCTCAGAGTCTGGAGCAGGGACCCTGGGGAACCCTGGGTTTGCAGATGCCGTGCTCAGTCTCCGGACCCACATTGCTGTCAGCAGAGAACCTAGGAGAGACTCCATGGCCTCTTGGGGAAACAGAGAAATCCTGAGACAGAAGAGAAAACCTTCTTCGTTTCAGCCCTGTGGGATGGGGGCCTGTCTGTGCCAGTTATCTAGAGTTTCCAGCCAATGAGCATTCACTCGAGTGGAGGAAATCCAGCATCAAGGGGATGGTTGTACTCCCAAGTCCTCCTCCTCCCCAACCAGGCAGAACGGCAACAGTCTCCCAGGTCCAGGGCTCCCCTGGAACCCCAAGGAGAGGCTGTGCCTTCCGCCATGTGCTTGCCTTCGGCTGTGAATGTCCCCTGTCGTATTGAGCTTCTTCGCTCTGATGGGAATGTGAAAATCCACCAACCCGGTTCCTGTTTCCCTGGAGTTGGATTTCTCCTGGACACCAGTCCTTTAACCAGAGCTAAGAAAGAGGATGAAGGCAGAAAACCACCAAAAAATGTACTTACCTTATACCCCCCATGCTCAGCCGCACATGCACTGTATCATGGTCAGCAGGTAAGAGGAAGGTGGCCCCAGGAGGGCTCTTGGACCCGGAGAAGCTAACTGACGTGTTCAAGATAATAGAACTCAAGCCGCCTGAGATCCCAGACTTCTCAGGGCCCCAGAGCATGCTGTATTCTGGGACCATGTAGGTTTGTTTGTTTATTTTGACACTAACAACTACTGAGCACTCACCATACGCCAAGCACAGGGCATCACACTTAAACTACACATGAATCCTGTGAGGTGGGGACTACTCTGTGACCATATTATAGAGAAATTTGCTCATGGAAACTTTAAAGCACTTACCCAAGATCACACAACTAGTAAAAAGACAAAGTCAGTCTGTCAACCCAGATGGCCGGGCTCCTGGCTGTGTGCCCAGTCCCGAAATCTAGACCCACGCCTCAGTCACCATACTGCCCCACTCCTGCCCAGCATGGCAGGGGTCTGGGGGGCCATCCGGGAGCATCCCCCCCACCCCCGGCACCTGTCCAGGACGACGCTGAGCTCATCTCCTCCTGCATTCACAAAGACACCACCAGACGGCTTCTTGGCTCAGAGGGAGAGCAGTGAGCAAGATATGACCCTGCCCACAGAATTCACAGTTCTCTCAGGAAGACCAACAGGGAAACCGAGTCCCACAAGACAGTGTGGTGTGTGCTGAAGCAGGGGCAGACACAAGACGCACAGAGGCAGTGAGAACATGATTAACTCCATCATCGGGAGGCGTCCTGGCAGGACTCACAGGACACATGCAAATGGGGACAACTGAAGAGAGACTGGGAAAGGGACTGTTGGCAGGGGTTAAGGCAGAGATTAGCCACGAGACTCAGGATGGCCCAAAGCCACCACCCTCCGCTACGTGGGTCTGGTCAGGTCTCTCAACACATCTCCCCTTTCCAGACTCCAGCACCTGCTCAGTACCTCCAGGAAAGGGAACTTTTAAGAACCGTTGTCTATGGACGGCTCACTGGGTCCCTGTTAGCATCCACAGAGAGGAGCACAATGGCAATTTTTTTAATGTTTTCTTTTATTTTTTTAAGATTTTATTTATTTATCGATAGAGAGAAAGAGCATGCTGGGGAGGAGCAGAGGGAGAGAGAGAATCCCAAGCAGACTCCCCACTGAGCATGGAGCCCGATGCAGGACTCGATCTCACGACCCTGAGATCATGACCTGAGCCGAAACCAAGAGTCAGACACCCAACCAACTAGCCACCCAGGCACCCCAGCCATTTTTTTTAATTGCTCTTGGCTTCTGAATGTGTTTGCTGAGTGCAATTTTGACTTCTCCTGAGCTGCCTGGACCTCTAGCTATTATGTGGGTTACATGTTGACATAAAATCACGTGTTCTGTAGGACGCTCGGTGGAGGCAGAAGACACAGAGGATGGGTCTTGCTGAAAATATAGTTTGGAGCCAGACTGAGAGTATTCTCGTAGTCTATGGATGCCTGCCAGGGAAATTCACAGAAAGTCCTGGATCCAACCCAAGAAGTGAGGGCTGGGCGGGGGCGGGGAGGGGAGAAGATGCGCATCCTCGCCTGGGGAGGGCAACAGCAGGTGGATGGAGGGAGGCAAAGACACACAATCTGCAAGGACTGAGGGATACACAGCGGGGGTTCCGAGGGAGGGCTGCCTGGAGACCACGGTGCCTACCGGAAGGACTGTGCATCAAAGAGCTTTGCTAGGATTGATTCCGAAAAAGGCAGAGGCCCCGGCTGGCATGAGGCACCAGCGGACGCCCCTCAGGTAAGGACACTCTGCTGTCCTGGGGAAGCCAGGAGTTGGAGCCCAATAACAAAATGAGCTCACCAAAGCCAAGCCACCCGAGTCTGATCGGAGGGCTGTGTTTACGTTTAGAGGGGCTGCTTTCCTGGCCTCGAGGCAGTGGGGAATCTCAGGAGGGTCATCTGGGGGAAGGTGGGCCTGGCACCGCGTGTTCTCCCCCGTGCCCTCGGCACTCACATGTCCGGATGCCTATGCACAGGGCACCTGTCAACGTGGGGTCCTGCCCCGTGGCTGGACGGGCCTTCGGAATCAGTTGCTAGAAACTGTCCTTGCCCCAGCACATCGCCAAATCGAGGGTCCTGGCTGGAGTCCCAAAGGGAAAGTCAGATATAAACTTTTGAAGCTGAATGAGTTTGCTTTTAATTAAACCAAGTACCCGAGTACACCAAGCATTGGAAAGGTAGTTCTGTTGAACTGATGTTTCTGTTATTCAGCCAGAATTTAATGAGCCCCTGTCTGAAACAACATCACCGAGAATGCTTGCAAATTATGTTTGCTGAGAGTAAACAGCCGGATTCTCAATACGCCCCACTTAGAAATTAGCATAGTGCCTTCAGAGTAATTAAACATCATTACTTCAGCACCAAAATGACCCACACAGTGGGAAAAATAACTGCACACAGAATGGTCTAGACATCCTTTTTAACAAAGGAATTCTCTGTTTAAATGGAGGCTGGGAGTTGGGACTGGGGAGACCATCATGTCGGTGGTGGTGTTCGGTCTGGACTTGCCCTGAAACCCCACAGCAGTGCTCTGCGGCCTCAGTGTCTTGTTTTCCACCAAGAATAGAAGGTTTTCATGTTGACCTGAGAGGTCCATATTCCCTCTTCAATATCTTCATCTGTCTCATTGCAAAGTCGGTGTTTACCCATACTACTTGCTCACTCACCCCAAAGCCCTGCAAACACAGCGAGCCAAGACTCCTGGTCTTGGTCACTTGTGAGCACGTGTGCACACGCACACACACACACACATGTGCACACACACATCCACACGCACATACACACACACAGATATCCACATACACACACGTGCACACACATCCACACATGTGCACACACACATAGATATCCACATACACGTGCACACACACATAGATATCCACATACACACACATCCACACACACATACACACGTGCACACATACGTGCACACACAGATATCCACATACACACATGTGCACACACACGTGCACACACAGATATCCACATACACACACGTGCGCACACACATGTCCACACACATACACACACACGGGCACACACACATCCACACACGTGCACACATAGACACAACCATACGCACACACACACGTGCACGCACACAGATATCCACACACACACACACGTGCACACACACATTCACACACACGTGCACTCACATACACACATATGTACACACATCCGCACACACATACACACACAAGTGCACACACACATCCACAAACACACATACACACACATAGATATCCACATCCACACACACGTATGTGCACACACACACGCATGTGCGCACACACATACACACGTGCACACACACATACACATACACGTGCACACACATGTGCACACACATACACAAGCGCGCACACATGTGTGCACACACATACACACACAAGTGCACACAACACACATACGCACACATACACACGTGCACACACATACACACATACACATACACGTGCACACACATCCCCACACATGTGCACACACATACACACGTGCACACACATACACACACGTGTGCACACACATCCACACACGTGCGCGCACACACTCCCACACACGTGCACACACACATACACATGTGCACACAATCCACACATGTGCACACACAGACACACACAACCATATGCACACACATCCACACACATGTGCACACACATAGATAACCACATACACACACGTGCACACACACATACACACGTGCACACACACATACACACGTGCACACACATACACATAGATATCCACACACACACGTGCACATACACATTCCCCACACACGTGCACACACACATCCACGTGTACACACACGTGCACACACTTACACACGCACACGCACACTCATACACACACGTGCACACACATCCACATACACACGCACGCACACACGTACACACATCCACACACTGCACACAAACATACACACACATAGATATCCACATACACACAACGTGCACACACACATACACACATCCACACACATGCGCACACACATACACATACACACACGTGTACACACACACAGATATCCACACACGTGTACGTGCACACACGTCCACACACATACACACGTACACACGCGTGTGCACACACATCTACACACGTGCACACACATACACGTGCGCACACACATACACACATACATATACACGCACGTGCACACACATCCACACACACTTGCCCGCACACACATACACACGTACATATACACACACATACACACACGTGCACGCACACATACACGTGCACACACAACCATACGCACACACATACACACACGCGCACACACAACCATACGCACACACGTGCACACATACACACGTGCACACACATACAGATATTCACATACACGTGCACAACACACATCCACACACACGTGCGCGCACACACATGCACACACACGTGCACACATCCACATACACGTGCACACACATACACACAGATATCCACACACACACGCACATACACACGTGCACACACACATCCATACACACACAAACACACCAAGGCTCAGAGCAGGGTTTCTCAACAGTGGCATGATTTATGTTTGGGGCTGGATAATTTATGGTGGGGACTGTCCCGTGCGCTGCAGGATGTCTAGCAGCGTCCCTGGCCTCTCCTACCCGCTGCCAGGAGCACCCTTCTCAAGTTCTGGCAACCCCAAATATCTGCAGACATCACAGGATGCTCCCTAGGGGCATCAGTGCCCGAGGGGAGCACGTCCAGCGTAGACAATCTGATGCCCCGAGGTGAGCACGTCCAATGTAGGCAATCAGAGTGGGCGTGGAGCCCTGCCTCTTTCCCGAGGTAACTGAAGTCAGGGGCCTGACTCCAGAGAGAGACCTGCACACGTCAGACGGGTGCCGGCAAGGACCCCCTCAGCCTACAGGAGTGGTGCAAGGAGATCCCGAACCAGCGTCGAAGATCCCCCGCCCCGTTTTATTCCATCATGACTCAAGTATTGAGAGGACTGTGCAGCCCGGCTACAAAGTGCCTGACAGGAAGCCAGACGTAGATCAACTATGGCTAGCAAGAGAGAGATGGGTGGAGCGCGGGCCACGGTGCTCTGGCGGAAGGCCTCCACCCCCCCCCCCGCCCCCCGCCAGGAGAAGGCGCGACGGGAAGGGACCAGCACCTGCTAGAGCCTGCTCTGGACTGAGAACCTCACCCCCGAGGGCAACCCCTTTAGAGTCACCTTGTCTTCGAAGAGTTAGGTGAAAGTGTCAGGCCCAGAGAGAGACTGAATGTGTGCGAACCCTGGCAGCCTTCAATCCTCACTGGCCACCGCCCCCCACCCCCCAGCAATCCCTGCCTCACTCCCATCTCTTCCCACTCGCCTCCTCCCCCAAAGGCTGAAGTCTCTCTCCACAGCTTTCTTAAAGTATCCTTTTATTTCTTTCTCCCTCTCTCTCTCTCTCCATCTCTTTCTCTCTCTCTCTCTTCCTTCTTCTCTTCCCTTCCATTTTTCTGTTCATTTTTCAAACACATAGTTGTTGACCACTTCTTATGCATAGGCCACTCTGCTGGGCACTGAGGACGGAATGGGGTAAAATCAGACACGCGCATTGAACTCATGACAGAGAAGCTGGGCACAAATCAAATGAGGATAGGACTTCATGTGCAGTCGTAAGAACGACGAACGAACAGCCATGGGCTTGAGAGCATCCGGTGCCCTGGAGAGCCGGGAAGGCGGCCCCGCTCCGGGGACACCCCCATACTCCCTACCCCCGCGGACGGGACACACCCGCACGTGGCCTCTGATGCAGCAGCGAGAAGCGTTGGCGGAAGGGCGGACTGGGGTGGGGTGGGGAAGCAGTGGAAGGCATAGATGTGGGGGCTTCTTTAGTGAGATATAACTTACAGAAAGCAAATGCATACAGACCAGTGAGTACAGCACATGTGATCACGGGGATAAGCAACACCCGAGTAAGACACAAAACAGCTGATCTCTCCAGGGAGCCCCCAAACAACCCCCCACCATCGACCTCCTCCCCTCACCCTCGACTACCACAGCTCTGACACCCCTCGGTACAGGCACCTCTTGCCTATTCTCAGAAGTCCTATACCTGGGACCCCCACAGCAGATACTCTTTCCTGCCAGGCTGTTGTGTAGACAGGGGATCGAGACATAACAGTGATGTGCAGAGGCCCAGGGACAGAGGAAGACCGCTCACTTCTCCATGCTGCTGGCGAGGCAGACAGGAAGGGGATGGGTTAACGAGGGAACCAGTTGGAGGTGAAACCAATGGCCAAGGATTGGATCTGGAGGTTGAGAGAGGGAGGTGTTGTGGTCGGCATTCATGCATTTGGTACACGTTGAAGGCTTGGGGTCCTGGGAAGGCCAGTGGAGCCAGCAACTTAAACATGCACACGAGCGTGTTGGTTCCTCAAAATATTAAACACAAAATGACCACAGATAGGATCCAGCAATTCCCCTTCTGGGTATTTACCCAAAAATATTGAAAGCAGGCATCATGACCTTGGTGTCAATCCATAATCGGAGACTGAAAACATGTAGCAAGACAAAGAAGACTATTATATATACTAAAGGCCATAATGCATAATGAATTTCCCACTGTTAGTGATCTCTATGCCCAAAATAGCAGAGCGCCAACTTTACGAAGCAGAACCTATAGAAGATAAGAGAAAGCCTGAACAAACCCATGCTAATAATACGAGAACTTAAAACACCGCCCTCTGATCTAGACAAATTAAGGAGGAAAGATCTAGCAAGGATAGAGAAGACACATAAATCATCAGTCTTAGAGCTATATGTCCAAGCCAGCACCCTGATGATACAGCCTATTCCTTCTTGCCAAGTGCGTTTAGATCAGTTATGGAAATACGTCATATTCTAACTCATAAATAAGATAAATAAATTCCAAAACCAGAAACATTATTAAGAGCACGCCAACTAGAATAAATAAAACGATAAATCACTAACAAAAATTTTACAATATGCTCTTGGGTCAAGGGAGAAATGCAACATGAAACTGCAAAATTTCTAGAAAACACAAATGAGAGCACATCTAGAAATACAACCAAAGTAGTATGAGTACATAAGAAAAATCCATGTATCCTTGAATAATCAGACCAATAGGGATAAAAATGAAAATAAATTAAGTATCCAACTCAACAAACTAGAAAGAGAAACACAAAACAAGCCAAAAGAAGGCATAAGAAAGACATTTAAAAGGATAACAGCAGAGGGGCGCCTGGCTGGCTCAGTAGGTAGAGTGTGTGATTCTGGATCTCAGGGTCATGAGTTCGAGCCCCACAGTGAGCATGGAGCCTACTTTAAATGAACAAATTAATTTTAATAAATAAAATAAAAGGATAAAAGCAGAAATGACTATTAAATAGAAAACTGCAGGACTTACGCGTAATTCTTTTAATTTAGCAATTACAAAAGGGGGAAGGGTAACCATGAATTCAAACGTAAGAAATGTCAAGGAAGAAAGAGACTTCATGACAGATGAAATTTTTAAATAATAAGAGATTACTTTCTGTAAATACGTACAGGTAAAGAGGTTAGTTTTATCTGAGAGCAGTTGACACACAGTGTTAGTTTCAGGCACACAACGGTGATGTGCCAAGTCTGCACATGATGCTGGGCTCACCACGCGGGTAGCTGCCATCTGTCCCGTTAACCCCGTTATTACATCATTGACTGTGTGCTTCACGCTCTGCTTTGTATTCCCGCGACTTACTCATCCCATAACTGGAGGCTGTGTCTCCGTCACCCCTTCACCCGTTTTGCCCAAACCTCCACCGCCCTCCCCTCTGGCAACTATCAGTGTGCTTTCCGTATTTTAGTTCTGCTTTTTGTTTGCTTATTCTTTTTTTAGATTTTATTTATGAGTGGAAGCATATGGTCTTTCTCTCTCAGACCTATTTCACGTAGCATAACACCCTCTAGCTCCATTCCAGTAGGTCACTTGTTTCCCGGAGCTAAGGGAACATGCAGGTGTCGGCCCCATAAGGTGATAGGACTGAGAGAGGGCTCTGAAGGCACATCCCAGCGACACTGACCCCCCAGATGGCCTCCTACCCTTCCAACCTGCACGGTCTCCCCCGTTCAAGTTCATCGTCCACACTTAGGTGTTGGTATAAATTATAAGTGATTAGTAAGACAAACTCATCTTTCAAAACATAATAAAGATGCCTCTTCCTCAGCTGCCCTTCTCAGAATTGACCCTACAAATGTATCGGCCCATGCACTCGATAGTACCTGTCCACGGGTGCTCGCTGCAGAATTATCCCTGGAGAAAACAACTAAAATGCCCACTGGCAAGAGACTGGTCAAGAAACTGTATTACCACCGTGCACCAGGGATAAAGGAAGAAATCAGGTGGATGTGCACATGCAGACTTGGAGAGCTGTCCACGATATATTGTGAAGTGGGAAAAAAAGTTTTAGAACCATATGAATAATACAACCCCACGTCTTTTTCATAATTGTGTTTGCATATAGGAATGCATTATTATCTAAGATGTTACGTATCAGCTGCAAGCTCGTAAAGGAATTAGAAATCTTTAGTAAGGAACTGCTAAGGAACTCACCCCCTATAAATTCGCCCCCAAACGTACCCCCTCCCGGCTGGCTGGACTTGCCTCAACTCCTCCCGACACCCCCACCAGCATCTTCTCTGGGCTGACACTGGCCCGTGGGGGGCCCACGGCCTGTTTGCACATTATTTTCAGAGGTACTGGAGGGCTCTGGCGTTCCTGTGCCATTACCTACAGGAGCAGCTCACTAGGGGACCTTCAAAATCATCAGGAAATTGGGTCTCTCATTGGCCACGTAACTTGCTTGCGGCCACCTTCCTAGGTCACATGGAAGTTGCCCGCGTGGTGGTGCTAGGATGTGTATCATTGAGCTGCGTCATCCTCTCCGTCCTTCTGCACTGCCAATCACACCTCACCTACTCCGTGAAGTCTTCCAGGATGCCCCTTCCTCTGAGTCACTCTCACGGACTCTGCCGCTGCCCGTGTTGTGATATGGGTTATCTGGCCTGAGGGACGTTCCTGCAGGCACGACATGTGTGCAATGCCGACGGCCGGGACTGGATAGGACAGGAAGGAACGTAGGGCCAGCACTGAAGGAGGCACTCACCCTCAGCACCAGGCGAGCACAGGGTCCCTCGTCTCCTCCTGGTCCTAGCCTGGTGACACTTGACGGAAAGAAAGATCTGCCGCATCCTGTGTTGTGTCTCCATATACCGTAATGCTCAGAACGGCTCCAGGCGGCGGTGGACCACGCGAGGCCAGCACCACTAGCTGACGGCACAGTGCTCTTGGCCCTCCTCCTTCTGATGCTCACGGCGGAAGGCGCCATACGGAGTGCCTGGACAGGCCCAGCAGAAAAGGGCACCGCAGAGGTGCCCCATCAAAGTGCCCACACGTGAGGAGGGGCCCCTGGACATCTGCCCTACCTTCCAAGGTGGACTGTCCGCAAGGAGCACAAGCCCTTTACCGAATTCCATTTCCTGTCCCTTCCAGAGCAGTGATTCATTAGTAAAATGTGCATCCATGCAATCATTTCAAATTCGATGAAAAAAAAAAGAAATTGGATGAACCAAATGGACCCATTTATCATTTCTTTTGTCTTGGGGTCCAAAGCACTTCTTCACATGTGTATTCACAGCTGGAGGCTCCGATTTCCAGGCTGACCTGGCTAGCAGCTGAAGGCGGCCAGGCAGCCAGTTCCCACCACACTCCCGGGGGCTGCACTGAGGGGCATGGTGCTCAGGCTTCATTCCAACCACCTGCCACAGCACTCCCTGGAGGGGTGAGGAACTGAGTTAGACGTCTACTTGCAGCAGTGGGAACAGGAGCTGAGGGGCCCCATCGACTGGTGGCTGAGCTCTTCTTCTGATTCCAGGCTGCTCTGGCCCCCAGGGGGATGCACGATCCTAACGTCCAGCGCCCCGGACTTGGTATTGCTCAAAGCAGCCATCAGACCATTTGGGTCAGTACAGGGCAGCACCCGGGGGTGACACCTGGTTCGGTTCTTCCAAGGCAGGCTACGTCAGGAGCCCCCTTTAGGTCGCCTTGATTGGCCCCAAATTCCTGGCCTTTCTTCTCTGAGCCCGTGCACCTTCTGACCAATCAGGAGCCACAACCATAATCCCCCTGCCCCTATTTATAGCTCTTCTTATCCTCTGCCTCTCCTCCTTCCCCCATCTGACACTCGGAAATCTTTGGTAAGATCTCCGGAGCCAGCATAGCAAAAGCCCACTGGTTTAAAAAAAGACAAAAAACCACCCCTGAGTCTCAAGCTGATGACATGACTTCAAGAAAGCAAGAGATCCTTAATCCTTTCTGGCTGACGCGCCATCACCAAATCATGTCGTCACAGACCTGCGTTCCCGATGTTTCTCAGGGTGACGCCACCCTGCAGTATTGCAGTGCTCAGACGATGACACACCGCGTCACCACTAATCGCTAATCAGTGAGTAAACAAAGGAGCACTACTAAGGCCAGACAGCAAGGCGGGGAGGAACAAAGAAGGGCAGGCCCTGGCTCGTCTGAGGGCTTTGGGTGGAGGACTCGGTGTGGTGGCCTCTGTGGAGGACTGAGCGCTGAGTGGGACGCAACGGGCTCATGGCAGGCCCTCAGAGCTGGGAGCTGGGAGGAAGGGCCCAAGGAGGATGGGGACGACGCGACTACACTTTTCACCGTGTTTGGACCTGTGGTCCATTCTGTTTGAAGTGCCTCTGCCCCCCTCTTCCATCTGGCGAACACCCTATCATCCTGCAAGGCAGTTCGGGTCCATCGGAGGACAGCGCTGGGTCACGTGCTCCTGAAGACAGATGCAGGCTCCTCCGTGGGACGGCTTTGTCAGCATTTACCTCTTTCCCTTTTCCATTCATCTCCTCCACCTTGAGGGCTGGGTCTCTCAACCTTACCGACTCCATCCTGGCTGCCCCTCACAAAACTATGCCTAGGAACCCGAACCGCCTGGATGTAAGGATTAGGACAACCCCAGGACCTCCGAAACAGTCCAAATTCCTGACATCTCGGCTCTGAACCTGACCAGTTAGTGTGTGAATTTACACCTGCTCCTTTGTACATTCTTGTTCTTTCCCAAGTAGCCAGGAACAGGCGTCCCCTAGGGGTGGCCCTGCCAGGGACCCTACAGATAAAAATGTCTCCCACCCAAAGGAGTCATGGGGCAGCCTGTTAAATCACAGCCTAGGAATTATTGCTTAACTGGATGTGGTGCCATTCACAGTGTCATTTCTGAAAGGAGGGATGACGTGCAGAAGGAGATGCAAGGGGCCTTTTTTACCTCTGTACCTTGTTTTAACAGTGTTCTTGAGATATAATTCACATACCATACAATTCACCAACTTGCATTGTACAATTCAGCGTTTTTTAGTACATTCAGAGTTGTGCAACCAACATCACAAAATATTTCAGAACAGGGCGCCTGGGCGGCTCAGTTGGTTGAGCGACTGCCTTCGGCTCAGGTCATGATCCTGGAGTCCCGGGATCGAGTCCCGCATCGAGCTCCCTGCTCAGCGGGGGGTCTGCTTCTCCCTCTGACCCTCCTCCCTCTCATGCTCTCTGTCTCTCATTCTCTCTCTCTCAAATAAATAAATAAAATCTTTAAAAAAAAATATTTCAGAACATTTTATTCATTCTAAAAAGACACACTATACTCCCCCCAACCAGCCCGGCTGTTCTTAACGCCTTCTGGGGTGATGAGGTCCCTAGCTGAGCATTTCACACACATGGCATTGCACAACATAGAGCCTTCTGTGTCTGGATTCTGTCACTCGGGATAACGTTTCCGGGGCTCGTCCATGTTGCGGCGTGTGTCAACATTCCCTCGTACTACAGAGCAACAATCTGCTGTCTGGATTTAGCACATTATATTTATCCACTCATCAACTGGTGAGTATCGGGATTCCTGACACATTTTGGCTACTCACACACTACATGCTCATCCATGCACACTCACGTTTAAGCTTTGGCGCGGGTCTGTATTTTCACGTCCCTGCTTCGCGGGTCAGGTCATGAGGAAATCGCCTAACCATTTTTTGAAGCATCTCCCCATTCTTTCGGCAACGTGTAAGGCTGCCAAGTTCTGCATGCTCACCCACACCTGTGATGCCCTGTGTGTTTTCTTTTAGACAGACTAGTGGTTGTGAAAAGCATCTTGTTGTGGTTCTGACTTTCATTTCCCTGCTAATTAGCAGGCGAACATCTTCTCCTGTGCTTACCGGCCATTCGCATAACTCCCTTGGAGAAACACCTCTTCAGACCCTTGGCCCGTTGTTAACACTCTTTTTGTTACTAGGTCCTAAGAGTTCTGAAAACCAGGCCCTTTGCACATGACTTGCAAGTGTGTCTTCCATCCCCTGCGTCGTCCCTTCGCTTTCTTGATCACGTCCTCTCGGACACAACATGTCTAATTTGGATAGAGTCTAATGTACCTATATTTCCTTTGGTCACATTTGCTTTGGGCATCATGTCTAAAAGACCATTTCCTAATCCAACATCGTGAAGATTTATTCCTACGTTTTCTCCTAAGAGTTTGATTATTAAAGTCTTTTTATTCCTTTTGAGTTAATTTTCGCCCGTGCTTTGAGGCAGGGGTCCAACCTCACTCTTTTGCACATGGATATCCAGCTGTTCCAGCAGCTGTTGAAAACACTGTTCCTTCCCCCTTTGAATTCTCTTAGTACCCTTGTCAAATCTCAACTGACCATAAACACGAGGGTTTATTCCCGGGCCCTCAATTATACCCCATTAACTTCTATATTTATCCTTGCGTTAGTGTCGCACTCTTTCGATTACTGTAGCTCTGTAGAAGGTTTGAACCTGAAAAGTGTGAGTTCTTCAATGAGTTTTTCATGGCTCTTTTGGGTTCTTTGCATTTCTTTTTTTTTTTTTTTTAAGGTTTATTTACTTAGAGAGAGAGAGCAAGGGAAGGGGGAAGGGCAGAGAGAGAGGCTCTTCAAGCAGATGCCTAGGCACGGAGCCCAGTGTGGAGCTCGATCCCACGACCCCGAGATCATGACCTGAGCCGAAACCAAGAGTTGGACACTTAACTGACGGAACCACCCAGGGGCCCTGGGTTCTTTGCATTTCTCTACGGATTTTAGGATCAGCGTGTCCTGATCCTAAATGGCAGCTGGAGTTTTGGTAAAGACTGTCCTGTTGTACTTCTTACCTGCCCTTGTTTTGCTTCATTTGGCCTGAATGATGGGATTTTGATTCATGGAGCAGGATTTTGATTCATGTAGTTTGCCCCTGGGATGCCGGCCGACACCCGAAAGTCTGCAAAGTGCCCCTAACAGCCCCCGAGCCAAACCAGTCTGTCCTCTCTGTGTCACTGCATGCATCCACAGGCCACAGCTAAGGGGCACGCGGTCTGAAGGAGGAGACAGAAAGTCCTCCCCGACCCCCTTCAAACACTCTTCCAAACTAGGACCCCTATCCATGCGGTTATTGTGATTAATGTTCTCAAGCCTCAAGGGAATATAAATCAGACCTTTCACTAAACCATAGCAGTTTGAATCTGTACCCACCACACACACACACACACACACACTCGGTCCCCAACTCACCTGGCAAAGACTTTAAACTGCCAGAGAAGCTCAATTACGTCCAGAGAAGGGCTTTCCCCGTCATAAAGGTTTTCAAGGGGGGCCTGGCAAAAGCTGCAGCTCAGCCGTGGGGCTTCTGACTGGACATAAGTGACAATAAACAAGGAATGCTTGGTATGTTGGTTAGATTTGCATATGCAAATCAGGCGAGCATCCCTAACTTCTCGTCCTCAGCAAAAAGACGGTAGGGGATGCCTCAGTCTGATTAAATTTAAATATTCACCTAGACGGCAGCCGTCTTTTGGTGAGTTAATAGCCAGTATATCAAATTGCATCAGATAGAAAATCATTCTCACATCTGTGTCCTAAAAAGGGACTTTGTTTTAAATAAATTCATTTTTAACTCATAATGAATGTAAAGGGAGGCTGACTCCATGAATAAGTATGCATAGTTGAAATTCAGCCTCGACCATATACTAAATGAATTCTTAGTGGATCTACCCTTTGAGGACCAGATGTGTATGCCCTGCACATTCTGGACACAGAAATCAGGTAAGATTAGTAACACATCGCTGACCCTCCAGACTCTCATCTCCATAGGTTCACTTGTGTTTCTGGAGTACAGAGAACTTACAAGTAGGAAAAAAAAGTCAGTGAAGTAAGTTAATTTATACAAATGGTGCTTTATAATTGACTATATGATTTTTAAAATGTTAGTTGTTACTATATTACTATCGTGATGATTATTATCAGAGCAGAAATCAGGAGGCCTTGATTCTATTCACTGGCTACAGTATACCCTTTTTAGTTTTCTGATGCTTTGAGGCATCCTTGACCAAATACAACAGAAACTGACCTTTTCCATCATGGTACCCCCATGAGCAGATCAGGATTTCCACGCCACAAAAAAGGGATGAGAGAGGCCCTCTTCTTTCCTGAGTTGAAGGCAACAGACCTCCGGACTTTGGGGTTAATCCGTAGAGCCTGATTCCAAGCTCTCATCCTCTCCATCTCTTCCACTCTGTCCCCTCCCAGGCCTGCTGCCCTCTACTTCCCAGCCACCAGGAAACCTGAGCCCCCACATGAAGAACTGAGCCTTGGAAACACAGCTCCTCAGTGACGGATGCGTGCAAACCCACAGGACTTGAGGGGGCACAATCCCTACTATCCTTCTCAGCAAGCTAGAAACTGTGACTCAAGACATGGGCTAAGATGATGAGCGAATAGTGCTCGCTGCTCTTGTTTTGGAGTCGGGGAAGAACGCCATACGGACCCGGCCATACAGACGGACCCCCACGTCCAGGTCCCCAGGCTGCTAGACATGGCTGGTCTGGGTGTGGTTCCTGCAAAGATGGAGGAAGAGGTGAGCTCCTTCTCCAGCCACTAAGTTGGCATGAGTGCCATTGACTGGACTCCGGGGTGGCACAGAAGACCAAGGGGGCAGGGGAGTTCTGCACAAATCCCACCAGAGGCAGAAAAACGGGAGTCTGGTCCCGGCTCTCTGGCCCCTAGGACTCCACTACCGTGGCGAATTAGAATGGAAATGCTCCGGGGTCTGGAGACAGGCATCGTGGATTCAGGTCCCAGCTCCCCCGACTTGGTGTCCATGTCACTCTGGCTGCTCTTTTAACTCGTGTAAAGCTTGGTGTCTTCATCTGTAAGATGGAGATCCCTGAGCTACCAGCTGACAAGGTTTTGGTGAGGGCCCATGAGATAATGGGTGGGAAAACCCTTTGAGCCAAACTGTACCGTGCCCATGGAGATATTCCTGGGCCCCCACTAGCGTGAGCTGCTGAACACATCGGTGTTAGCTGCAGACAGAATCACTGCCCGGGGCCGTTTTCCCGGCCGGTGGGGCCAGCGCAGGGCACACAGACCTCTCTGGGAGGTGAGCCAGAGTACAGGTAAAGGGGAACCATGGGTCCAGACATGGGCATATCTGTGCTCACCAACAGCCCTTCCCGAGAAGAACAGGCCACCTTTTCATCCTATTCCAGACTGGCGCCCTGGCCGTGACCTTGCACCTCACGGACCTCCAACTCCAGAGAGTGATTGCCCTACGACTCCAGCTGCCTCTGAAGTCCAGTCTCCGGTCTGTGCCAAGGAGAAACTCGCCCGACGTGGCTTCCTCCGGCGATGGAGAGCCTGTTCCCAGGGACGCAGAACTCCTCCCAGGGCTGATGTTGGCTCGGGGACCTCCCGTGGCTTTGTCAGGCCTTCCTTAGACTGCACGGCAGCCTAGGAGCTTTGTCCGCCTCTCCCTTCCAGTGTCCCTCCCGCAGGGCAAACACTTCACATGCAAAGAGACCTGCTCAGGGAGGACACATGCCCTGTGGACTGAGGGCCCCCACAACGACAATATTCTGTAGCTTTGCTCCATTTGCCCACAGAGGGATGGGCCAACGAGAGGCAATGGGGAAGAAAGATAAGCAGAGGAGAAGAAAGACTTTTTTTTAACGTGAAGGGAGATCTATTTTTAGAAAAAAATAGTAGAGCTTTATAAAACCATCAGTGAAGGGCCGTCCCAAGGTGGCATCGGCTGGCTGCGTAAGGAAGCAGGGAGGCCCCTACCACGGGAGGCGTTGGGTCACAGGACCGAGGCTACTTTGCAGGGATTTGGGCCACACGGCATGCGGGGCTGCTGAAACTGAGAGCCTGCGAGGTCTAAGGTTCTAGAAATCATTCAACTCAACGCAAAGGCGAGTCTGTCCACTTGCAGTATCTTAGCACTGGGACAACGCAGAGTCCCCACCCCGAATGCCCAGTTTAGTTCTTCCGCGAAAATGACCGCTGTCCATCAACTCTTCCGTGCCTTCCTCCTACTCTAGACCTTGAAGGAAGCCCCAGTGCCCAGCGAGACTCCAGTCCCGCCGTCCCCAGGGGCACGGGCGCTCTTGGCGGGTGTGGGACTGGACAGTAGCCACCCTGACGGGAGCTCTGGGTCCCGGGGCTTCAGAGCCCCCGACTGTTCACGCTCCACAGGCGCCACGTTGCTGGAGGACACGCATCGGCAGTGGGCTGTCATGGTGCCAGGGCAGTGGGGAGGCTCCAGGCACACAGCCAGTCTTTGGTGGCCTCCCTGCCTCCCCCAGGAATTCACAGGTTCTTTAGCTCACAGGGATGCCCTGGAGGGGAAATGGCGGATAGGTAAGGAGGGGATCCATGCCTGGAGTGAAAACCAGTCTTACAGGAGAAGAGTCAGGCTCAGCCTGGGTGGCCTTTCCCCGGCCCCTTGCCGTTGCAGGAGGGGTCACCTGTATCCCTTCTCCAGGTCCCCGCCGCACTGCCCGGCCCCCTGTGGCCCAGCCCCCATCACTGCACGACCTTGCTGTCCTCAAGGCCACCATGACCTCCAGCTTGCCAGATCCAAAGGGCGTTTCCCTTTCCAGAGACTCTGCCAGCATTGGCCACCGCAGTCCGTCTCCTCCTGTGCTCTCTCTCCAGCTGTCCTCCGTTTGCAATCCCTCCTACGAATATTCCTGCCAGGCACACGCACCAGGCACTGGCAAGATGGTGGTGAGATTCCGATCCTTGCAGAAGCTACACTCTAATGCGAGAGGCACACATTCACCAAACAACCACATGAGTAAATGTCAGATTGCAATGGTAAGAACCGATTCATCAGAGAGGGACCCCGCGCGCGGGGAGGTCTAGTACCAGGGCCTTTGACCCAGCCCGGGAAGCCAAGAAAGCCTTCTGCCCAAGGAAGTGATGGCCGCTCAGCGCCGGAGGGCAGAGCCGGGCTCAGCAGATGAGCAGGAGCCGGAAGAACATCGAGGCAGAGGGAACAAGTCACGGAAAGGCCGTTTGGCAGGAGGGGGATGTGGGGGGCTGGTCTGACCAGTGTGTTCGGTCACGTTTGCCGGAGCAAACCGGAACAGGGACTTGGGTGCACGTGGTTTACTGCGGGTGCACTCAGTGTCCTGAAGGAAGCAGGATAAGGAGCAAGGACGTGAATCACACCAGGCTTGGTTCCGTAGCCAGGCTGCGGGCGCGGGGGGCCCAGGGGTGCGCAACCCGCCAGGGAAGTAGCCCCCACTGACCAAAGGCGGTGCCCCGGAGACCGAGCAGCTGTGAGCCCATAGCAGTGACCACACACAGCGGCCGGAGCAGGGGTGCCCTGGCCCCACAAGGGGATCCGAGCCAGACCCCGACTGCATCTACTGCAGACACCACACGGCCAGGGTCCCCAGCAGAACGAAGCTTGCCCCAATCCTTGGCCCTCCGCTAAGTCCTTCCCCCTCTCTTGCCCTAAGTTGTCCTTCCTGTAAAATCTTTGAGTGCCTCTCTGGCCCATCCACAAAACACAGCTGTTTTTCCATGTCTTGGCTCCCAGGCCCGGGCTCATTTCAGGATACAGCCCCGCCCACCCGCTGCACGGCCCCAGGGGTCTGCTATCAGCATTAGCTTCCCGCCCTGCCACAAAAGAACCACAGGAGAGTCATGTCCGTGCCTGAAGGTGAGATCTGAGGGCTCGGGGTCCGCATGGGGCCGGCCACTCCGTTAGATGAGACACCGGGAGCCCAGATGCGGGGAGCTGGGCGTCAGAGCTGAGGCAGAGGGCAGGCCCGGGAAGACAGGCTGAGCTTGGAGGGTCTCGGTGCGGCTGGGGCAGGGACATACGTGGAGAAGCAGATTTCCCCGGGAGGCTGCTGGGCGGGGGTGTGGGGGCTCCGCTCCCCTTGGGCTCCCTCCCCCACCTCGTGGGGCCACTGCTCAGCAAGCGGGAGCTTTTCTTCTTCCTTTGCAGCTTCTCGCAGGAATTTCCACCCGGCTAACACTCCTATTCTGTGGAATAGGCTGAACACTAAAAACTCAAAGTCAGCAGACAACGCAGCCAGAAGAGGAAAAAAAAGAAAAAGAAAAAGAAGATTAGGGTTTTTAGCTTTAAAAAAAGTCACCCATGTATACATGCATGTACAAATACCTGTGAGCAGCCTGCTCAAGGCAATCCACGCAGTAAAACACCGAGCTGTACCGTGCCCGCGCTCTCGCGACCTGGTCCGCTCCACGTTCCTGCTGGTCCACGGCGAGCACTGCGATCCTTCCGTGGACAAACACACCGGGCTTTGCACCCACTATTTAGATAGTGCCAGGTGTTACACAAGCATCTTTCTCATCCTTCCCGCAAGGCTCGGGACGGTAAGGCACGTCCATCTCACAGATGGGAACGCTGAGCCTCGCAGGGCAGCAAGCCGGCGGCGGAGACTCTGAGCACCAGCCCGGATCTGTCTTCTGACCACAGACGCCAACAATAGAAACAGCAGCTCTTCCCTATCCCAGCGAAGCTTGCCTGCAAGACTACGGCACAGCCCTCCCGAGACGCAGCGTCGTGAGCCCAAAGCAATCTGCTGGACATGCTCACCGTGGCCAGGCTTTGTCTTTGAACGATGGAGTGGACTTTCAAAGGTCGTATGGAGCAGAGGCTGGGTGGGTGGGTGCAGGGCAGGGGCCGGGGCCTGTGGGACACAGAGCACACGGGTCCTGGTGCCGGCCCAGCCACCCTCTGTCTGGGAGGAACGGCCTCCCCGCCTCCTGACTTCAGGCCACCTGTGCGGCCTCGTCCTCCTGCCCACTGTGTTCGGCCCAAGAAGTGGGCATAGGGACCAAAGGAAGGCAGCTCACACATCCTCTCTGTGATTTAGTGAATCAGCGTTGGACAAAATGGTTTCTTTTCCTCCGGATTGTGTGTTCCTCTTTTCACCTGCTGTAACACATCCCAGCAAACTCGGTGGCTTGAAGACGCGTGCTTTTACTCTCTCACAGTTCTGAGGTTACAAGTCCAAAAGCGGTCTCCCTGAGCTAAAATCCAGGTGTCAGCAAGGCTGCCTCTCTCTCTGGAGGCCCTAGCAAAGAATCTGCTTCCGGGCCTTTTCCAGCTTCTCGAGGCCACTTGCACGCCTCAGTTTGTGGCCCCTCCTCCATCCTCGAAGCAGCCACTCCGACCTCATCCTCGTCCCTGCCTCCCTGGTGGAGGAGCCTCCATGATTACACCGCATCCACCTGGATAGTCCAGGATACTCTCCCCATCTCGGTCACAGGTTCCAGAGAATAGGATGCAGACATCTTTCAAAGCCATTGCTCTGCCTAGCACAGCCTGAGTTTGGGGGGGTCTCGAGACAGCCACGTGGGGGAGCCCAGATGCGGGGAGCAGGGTGAGCAGGAGGAAGGGGGCGAGAGAGCCAGCTGACAGCACCTGTGAGCTTCTGGGTTCCACTGTCCCTGAAGGAACGGCAGCGTGGGGCCCCCGAGTGGAGGCAGCCAGCCGGGAGATGGGGAGAGGCGAGGTCAGGCCGTGGCCCCGCTGGGCTCAGGCGTCCAGCATGTTTGTGTCACTGGCAATCAAAAGTGAAAACGTGCCATGTTTTGGTCAAGAGGGAGGTGTGACCACCACTTTTTAGCGTCAAGTAACTGCCCCCAAAGCTGGTCCTCAAAGGTAAGCATAAGGGGGAGAAGCGAAATAGGGGGAGGGTTTTGGAAAAGGTGCCTGGTACCCAAGGGGACTGCCTGAAAACAGCCTTTATCTGGGAAGTTATGTGTCCTTGTAATTTTTCCAAATGATGTAATGTTTTATAGAAGAGATGCTCACCATTGCTCCCCCTCCTCTTTCATCCAATTCTTAGAAAGTACATCCATGATTCATTCTCAAAGGGCCCCTCGCCACAAGGCCACTGCGGATGGATCGGGGCAGCACCCAACCCAAGCTGACCAACTGGAGACTGGAACTCACAGCCACTGGTTCCAGCTAGCCCGTACATACACCAAGTTCTCCAGCACGTCCACAGAGGGTGGACGAGAGGAATGACGTAAATGCACAGAGAAAACACAGAGTTGGCAGACTAGACACAGACAAAGACAGAGACACCGAGAGACGCACGCGGACGCAGAGGACGGGAAAGCAAAAGCAGGCACACGCAATAAAATTATAACATTTGGGGAATCTGGGATTCTTTGTTCTATTCTTGCAGCTTCACTGAAAGTCTGAAATCATGTTAAGGTTTTTTTTTTTTTTAAGTTTCAAAAGTAATGCAAACAATGGAAACACTCCCAAGTACAAGACACTGTTAAGAAAATGACAGGGGAGGGCAGACTAGGAGGGAACCTTTTCAAAAGCTATATTTGACAAAGGACTTAAACCCAAAATGCATAAAGAACTCTGCCATCCACGTAACGGGAAGACAACCTCAATTTTCTCAAAAGGACAGTTTGAACAGTTAGCTCACCAAAGATGAACAACTGGAAAATAGTATAAGAGAAGAGGAGGAGCCCCTTGAGAGAAGGATGGAGAACACACCTCACTTCTCGGGCAGGTAACCCCCCTCACTCGGAAAACATCTCCCTTTGTCTTGAATTGATTTATCACACTTGCAACCAGAAAGGCTCTGACAACGATACTTCTTGATGGGCAAAAATTAAGTTTCTTAAGTAACTCAGGAAGTCCAAATTACCTAGAAATAGAATATCATAGAATCTGCTAATACTGTATTCAGACGGCTTTCTCCCTTCTGCTAATTTCAGCTCGCCCTCCTCCTCCGATCACTCCGCGCATAATCAGAGCGATTCACCATCCAAACTGGCAGCAAGTCTGTTTGAGAACGAAACTCATCAGACTATAATGATCCCCGAAATTAAGATGTTCCAGGCAGAATAGTCTCCATGTTCATTCTTCCTGCAGATCGCACAATCTGAAGTTCAATTCTCTGCGATTTCTCGGTTGCAAAAACGGTGCTAACTCTCCAAGATGCAGTCGCGCCCATGCTGCCCCTGTCTGGACCGTGGCATCCGGGCAGCTCTGGGCATCCAGAGGGGGAAGGCAGAGCGCTAAGTCCCATCTAACCCCCGGGGGCTCCTGGGCTCTGGCTCCGGCCTCCTGGTCCTGGAGCCCCCGTGACTGCCCCACAGAGACCGCGTCTCTCCTTCCGATTACTGGCCCACATGCACCAGCTCAGAACCATGGCACCGCTGGGCCACGAGCACCACGGCGGGAGGGCTCGCCGCAGCATTACAATTCCACTGGACGCCAGGAGTTTCGTCCAAGGGAAGCCACGGCCAAACATCCAAGTGTTTGTATCATGACAAACATAATAATGAGACAGAAAGGGCCTATTGGTTCTACCGTGCAATTTTAGACCTCAGACTGCCAAAAGGGAGCCTGTCATTACTGTGGGGTCCCCAGCGCTCACTCAGGGGCTGGGGAAGCACCCTCTGTGAGCAGACAAGGCCTCATGCCGTGCTGGTTTGCGTGTCTGAGCAGTTAAGAAGCAGGAGGGTGGGCCAGACGACCTGAGGAAGCCCCCAGATCCTCTCAGCTTGGGTGTGCGACGCTGGACAGGACGTGTCCGACTCTACTGTTTGTTTTTAACCGGGAACCCGCCGTTGCTTCTAACTGCTGCGTGTTTCTGCCCGTGTGGGTCTGAATGTGCACACACCAGCCTTTGTGGGTTCGCATGAGTCTCTGGGGACCTGTGTGTGATCATCTGCATACGTCTCTCTAAGTCCCGGTGGTCTTGGGTGTGAGGTCACCCTTCACGGTCACCCACGTGGTGCAGACCCAACAGCCACAGCCTCCTCGGGGGCCTGGTGACGGAAGGAAAAGTGCCCTGAGCAAGGCCAGGGCTGCAAGTGGCCCGGCTGGCACACCATGAGCGCTGGGACCACGGCCCCCGCCACCATCCACTTTCCTCTGTCTGTGCCTGAAAACGTGCATCCCCCCAGCCCACAGCAGCACGAGCCCCCCGGGACCCTGCCCACACTGCACTGATCTTAGAGGCCCCTGCATCCCTCTGCCCTGACCTCCCCGGATAGTCTCCCTCCGACACCGGGACCTCGCACTCTGCTCCCTGGCCTGGGACACTCATCCTCCAGGCCACGGCCAGGCGCCCGACGAAGTCAGCTCGGAGCCCCTTCACCACCTCACGTCCTGCTGCTTCAGGGTGTCGTGGCGGCAAAAGTTCACCCTTGTCTGGCGGGTGGTGTGTCCTGTCTCTAGTGCATCCGCCTGGTGGACCGGAATTCCAGCGAGGCTGGGCCCCAGAGCCCCGTGCCCAGCCTGGAGTGTGAGAGACCCTCGGGAACATCGCGTGCATGAGTGTATACAGAGGGGTCTGCGATAACCGTGCAAGAGGAAGGGGCCGGGGGAGAGAGACCAGTGCTCTTGCTGGCTGTCCTTCACCCACCCTCGAGGCCTCTCGGCCATGGCCCGCGCCCCTCCCCAGCCAGGACGCACACTTTGCTGGGGGCTTCGGAGCCCAGCCTCTGCCCATGCTCCCAGGAGGCACCCGGTACGGCTCCAAATAATACCCAGCCCCCGTGTCCAACCCCCTCTCTCCTCTCCCTGCCCCGGAGAGGAGTCTCGCCACATTCCAGCACCATCTGCCCCGGCACGGCGTGCCAGGCTCCCCCTGGCTGGAAGGGCCCTGTGGGCCCTGGAACCAGTGCCCACAGTCGGGGGGCAGAAACCGGACCCGTGGCCCGGGGTCAGGGACGCGTCCCAGCCGCTGAGTCCCGTGGGGGTGGTGGGACGTGGGATGGAAGTCCCCAGGAAAGGCACGACTGTGGAAGGGGCCAGCTCTGGTGAAAATGGCCTGAGTTCACAACTGTCCATAGCAATGAGGGACGGCATCCTGCTGGCCCTGGCTGTGTCCTGCATTCAGAGGATAAACCCACAGGGGTTTTCTCTAAGGGGCCGCACAAGGGGAAGGAGCTGGGAGGCAGGAGCGGCTGTTTCCACCAGGGGTGCTGGAGACGCATGTCCGGAATGTAGAGACTTGGGGCCCTGCGGGCTGTCACTGAGGTGTGCACCTGAGGGAGGAGCCGTGTCCCCTCGAGGCCCCTGCAGGCTGCTCAGCCACAGAACAGATGCCAAGGCAGCCCTGTTAGGGAGTAACTTAAACTCTCCATAAGGAGCTAACGGTGCGTCCTCATGTACCCACTGGAGTCAGGATCACAGGCCTCCATGAGCACAAGGGGACAGGCCACCAGCAGCAAATCCCGGGTATGGAGGCCACGGTGTGGTTCACCCGTGGCCAGGCGCTTGGTGCCAGGCACTCTGGAGCAGGCTTGCTGTGTGGTGCTCAGCCGGGTGCAGCAGCGGCTGGGAACGTCAGGACAGCAGAGGGCACAGCTTGTCCCTGGGGAGATGGGAGCCGAACCCCAGCTCCATCCTCACTGGCCGCGTGACCTCAGCCCAGTCACATCACTTGTCTGAGCGCCCCAGCTATAAACCGGGAACTGTAAGCTGCCTCACGGGGCCGAGGGGGGCTGAGGTAAGGGCCAACCACGTGCCAAGCAGTGAGCGGGACTCCGGCGACGTGACTGTGAGCAAAGCCAGGCTGGCTCCTGCCCTCCCAGGACTCACAGCCTCGTGGGGCAGACGGACACCCGGCCGCTTACCCCCGAGGAAATTCTCACCAAGACGGCAGGAAAGCCAGGATGCCCGCCGTCGTGGATCGTTCGGGAAAATGCAAATGGCAGCGACGGAGAGCCGCCCCCTGGCGCCCATGAGGACGGCGGCCAGCACACATCGGGAGGAGGACACGCGGCGCCCGGCGGCGGCGAGGGCAAAGGGCGCAGAGCCATGGGGCCCAGCTCTGCCGCACCCGGCACGCACCCCGAAGGGGGAAAGCGGGGCTCACACAGATCCTCGTGCGCCCGTGGCCGCAGCAGGCAGATGACGCCGTCACGTGGATAAAAGGACCGTGGCCACACATCTGGTGGGAGGAACACCAGGCTGCACCTGCCTCCACGGAAGAACCCGAAGACACGGTCACAGCGAGCGAAGCACGTGGTCATCGGACGACAGCAGCGTGTGATTCCCACGCCGGGAGTCGCCAAGTTCACAGGAGCAGAAGCAGGCCGGCTGACACCAGAGCCTGGGGCTGGTGGTGTAACGGGACCGAGCTTCAGTTCAGCAAGATGAACACAGCGCGGGAGCCGGGGGCGGGGGCACAGCCACAGGCCGTTCACACCGCCACACGGCTCACTGAACCGCGGGAAGGCGGCTGGTTTGTTAAGTATGTGTTAACATGTACAATTTTATTTGTTCTTTTTTTTTAAATATTATTTTATTATGTTAATCACCATACATTACATCATTAGTTTTTGATGTAGTGTTCCAGGATTCTTTTAAAGATTTATTCATTTATTTAGAGAGAAAGAGCGCACAGAGGGAGAGAGAGAATCTCAAGCAGACTTCCCGCTGAGCAGGGAGCCAGATGCGGGGCTCAATCCCAGGACCCTGGGATCATGACCTGAGCCGGAGGCAGACGCTTAACGACTGAGCCACCCAGGCGCCCCATCACATGACATTTTAAAAGCTGAAAAAACAGCAGGAGAAGCTGGAGACGGGGTAACAGAGTCCTGGACCTGGAGCAGGAAAGGGGGTTACGGGGTCCTCCTGGAAGAAATGACAACATCGTAGCTCTCACAGCTGAGGGGGGGCAACAGGGTCAGCCCCAGAGAAGCGCGTCCCAGAAGAGCAAGGGGCGGGAGAGACCGTGCACAGGTGGGAAGGAGCTGGCCCTTCGGGGGCTGAAAGGAGGTCACAGAGGGCAAGGCAGAAAGCAACTGGTGGGGTAGGGGGGTCACAGGGCACCGCCCATCCCGACAGGAGGCTGTGGCGGGATCCCTAGGGCTGGTGTGGCCCCAGCACGACACAGTAAAGAGCACCCCACTGGATGCCAGGCCCAGCACCTGCACCTGCTGGGGCACCTGCCCGGGGCGCCTGCCCGGGGCGGGTTCTCATTTTAAAGTAGATGCCCCCCTCACCCAGAGCATAGGGCAACCTTCATCTACTCTCTTGGTGGTAAAATCTCCATCCCTTAGCACCCAAATAGGATCTTAGTCCCAAGAGGCTGCTCTAGGATCTCTCTCGGGAAGCCCAGCAAATCCTCAGGACAGCAGGGCTCCGGGAGCCTGGCCAAGATCCCGGGCTTCTCGGGACAGGTGTGCACAGAGGTGAAGCTCCCCACCTGCCTGGGCACCCAGCCTACTCACTCAACAGGACGGAGCATGGTGCTTCTATCTGGCGCCCTCCCTGTCACAGCAGGGTCCTTATCCCTCGCTCCTTTACTCCATCTCCCAAGAGCCCCTTCTTGGAGTCTCGGCCCCTGAGCCCACAGCTACCACTTCCCAGAAATCGGATGCCACGCGGCAGTCTCCAATTCCCCATTCCCTTTAAATCTCTGTCTTCTCTCTCTCTCTCTCTCTCTGCTTCACGTCTTCTGGGTAATTAAAGCAAAAGAGCCTAGAAAACCCCCTTCTAATCAATAATTCAAAGTGTTGGTCTCCTGTGACATTTTTTTTTTTATTACAATTCTCCGTGTCAGGCATTCACAAATTCTCCAGGATGGAGTTCCCTGCTGGGCATTGAAGTAGAATTAATATCGTCTTTGGGTAATTATGTATTTTTAAATTATCCTTGTTTTTTTTCCTTAAGCAGCCAGAAAGAATTGTTTATGAATAAAGGGAAATGCTATGGTTTCATGAGTTGAGCACTTGCAAAGAAAGAGACATTTGGAGTATTTGCTGAGTCGAGAAAGAGGTGAAAATAGTTCAAGCCCCATTTAAAAATTCCTGACGTGACATTTCGGCTTTGTAATGAGCACCACTGGGTGCCCCTTCTCTGCTCGCCCCTCCCACCACCTCTCTCTTCCCGGCTGCGGAAGACGGTGCCAGGGGCTCTGCCAACCCCCGTTCTCTCCTTCCCTCAATGTTCTACTTCAGTAATGGAACGCTGATTTTGTGCAGCGTGGCAAGGTGTCCAATTTAAAATACCTCCCAACTCGACCACAGCCAGAGGTGACCAGGTGAACGTGTCTGGCCAGTGAGATGCAAACCGAAGTCTACTGTGTGAGACCTCAGGGAAAACAAAGCCGACTCACCGGGCATAGGCCTGTGCCCTTGCCTTTCTGTCTTTCTCCTGCCTGGAATGTGAAAGTGATGGCTGGAGGAAGGGCAGCCATTCTGCAACCATGAGGATAAAACACACATGTTAAGAATGGCACAGCAGAGAGCTAAACAACAAGCACCCTAGACTCAGCTGCACTGGTCCTAAACAGACGTCTTTGGGAGTCTTGTGATCTGTGAAAAACCAATTCCTTGTGTTCAAGCCACTGTTAGCTCACTTTCCTGCCACGGACAGCCAACGCAAGCCCCGGATCACACACGTTTCTGGGTAACAGGACACTCACAGAGCCAACTAAACCAGCACACCTGCAGGAGCTCTCCTCTGCTGGACCCGGCATTTTGCCGACTCTCCATGCTCGGAGGAGACTGGGCATCGCCTGAGGTCATCCTCCACACCCAAAACAGGCCCCACCAGCTGCAGGCCGGGAATGCAGCACTGAGTAACTCAGTCACTGAGGACCACCACCTCCCGGGGCCACAGTGAGCACCTGCCGCGGGGGTTCAAGCCCCACAGCGCCCCCACCGGGGCCCGGGCTCCTCAAACCTTCTGTGGGGGCACGCTCCCTGGAGCCCCCGGCTGCCTGAGGTCACCGGCCTCGCAGCCAGTCTGACGCCGGGCACCGCCTCCCTCTCCAGCCTGCAGCACCTTCTCCTCCCACTTTGCCCCCTGCGGCCCCGGCTCTTCCTCCCCGGGGACTACTGTTTCTCCCCTTCCTCGCCCACTTGCGTTTGAAGGATTTCCACAGGACCCGACCTGGTCTCCTTCCTCCCAGGGACCTGCCCCAGGCCGGGCCGTACGATCCCGTGTGCCGGGGACTCGATGCCTTCTCTCTTCGGTGCCACAGCCCGATGCATGCCGTGGGCCTGACACCGCCACTGGACGGCTCCAAAGAAGCTGAGGCCTCAGTGTCCGCACCTGAAGGTTCATCTCACGTAAATCAAAACCACCGTGAGGAGCACTTCGCGCCCATTAGGACAGCTGTTATTTGTTTATTTATTTTTTAACAGACTGGAAATACCCAACGGTGGCCAGGGTGTGAAGAAATTACTGGCAGGAACATAAACTGGTGCAGCCGCTGTGGAAAACAGGAGGGCGACCCTCCAGTGATTCTGCTTCTGGGCACGTGCCCCGAAGAAGGGAAGGCAGGTCTCAAATGGACCCGTGTATGACCACGTTCGGGGCAGTGGCGCTCACAAGAGTCGAAACGTGGACGCAGCCCAAGTGTCCACTGACAGATGAACGGGGAGGCAAAGGGGCCCCGCGCACTGTGGGATGTCGTTCAGCCCTGACGAGGAAGGGCAGCCTGGCACCTGCCCCCACGGAAGAACCCTGAAGACCTCACACTGGGTGAAGTATGGCAGTCACAAGAGAACGGAGTAGATGGCGGGGGCTGGGGCCGGGGGCACCAAGCACGAGGGGTGGGTGCTGGAGGGCGACCGAGTTCTGGTGTGGGCAGATGAGAAAGTTCTGGAGACGGATGGGGGGGCTTCCTGCCCCTGGACAGTACACTCACACGTGGTGAAGAAAATACATTGTGTGTTGTATATATTTTACTACAATTTGTTAAATGTTTGTTTTACCCTCCCTCGCTTCCGCCCATCTTCCCTGTGTGTGTGTCCCTGCTGCAGACGCGCCCACCTTCCCAAAACTAGGGAGTCATCCTTCACCCCCCCTTCCACCTTCCCACCAACCAACCCATCAGCAAGCGCCGCCCACACCACCTTCTACTACGGCCCAGTGCGAACCCGCCTCTTTTCACGGCCGCCACAGTGATCCAGTGCAGCCCCCGTGTCTACCCATGCTGAGCGAGGGGCCCCGCCTGACCTCGCGGGTCCTTCCCACCAGTGCAGGCCGCCTCCCTGCCTGCCACCGATCCAGGCCGCCCAGCGCACCTGCAGTCACGTCCAAGCCGCTCGGCGCACCGCCTCGCACAATCCGTTCCCGACTCACTCTTCGGCTTCCACGCCCCATTCCCTGTGGGGCATGGCCCTCCAGCCAGACCACACCGAGCAAACCAGGGCCTTTGTCAAAGCACTCCCCTGCCCGGGCTGTGCTTACATCTCATGTACATACGTCATACATAGATCAGAGGGAGAGTCTTAAGCAGCTAAGAGAAGACTAAACATTACCCCAAGAAACAAGGGACTTCATGTCCTCCTCTGGGGATGGGATTGGTGTCTGCCTGGTTGCACGTGGGCTTGGCTGTCTCACGTTACAAGAAGCATGACCTTTTATTGTCTGTATGTGGAGGCTACGTGTGGTCTAACGAGATGCGTGTGGGCGTCGAGTAGACAGAGTGGGCCGTGGTGAGGCTTCATGAACCACATTTCCCAGCGGCCGGGCCAGGCAGGCGAGATCAGGTGCGAGGTCTGGGGAGCCGGAGGGAGCCGCAGCTGTTCTGCTCACACACACCGTCACTGACCGCAGACCCGGCTGGTTGGTGCCATGCGGCAGTGGGCCACACCCCATCGTCCCCAAATCCTCCTTCAGCTTCCCTAGCTCCTGGGCCAGACGTGTATAGTTGGCCCCAGACAGAGGGCCCCGGCTTCTGCAGAGCACCTGCACCACGGGTCCGAGGCCAAGAACAGACCCAGCCTCCAGCCCATCCTCACGGTCTCCAGCTCGTACGGGTGGGTACGGGCCGTCCTTTCCTCCCCTAAGGCCACCCTGCAACCTCACGCTCCCACACCGGACCAAAACCCAAAGTCCTATCACTAACCCTGTGAAAGAACCAGATCCATGTGTGTGCAGCCCCCGCGGGGTGCTGTCTTCCTGACTGTGCCCGTCTCACGCGCCGAGAAGCTACCAGGTGCAAGGTGAGCTTGACGAGGAGGGAGAGGAGTGGGCAGGGAGGCTGCGCCAGGGGCTCCCGCGCGGACAGAAGGAATCGGGCTCACGACAGGGTATACACAGCGTGCTCCAGGCACGTGGAAATGCCCACCTGGATCATCATCCTGGCCCCAGCCCCTGCCAGCTCTGTGGCCTGGGCCATGCCACCCAGTGGGTGCCCGCACCCCTTCCCTGCTCCGCTCTGGGACGGCGCTCCAGGGGAAGGCGTCTCCGATGGTGGGGACCACGTTGGGGAGGCTGTCACAGAAAAGGATGCTGTGTTCCAGGTGGGCCTTGCGGGAGACCACTTCGGCATAGCCTTTTCCCATCCTGTGTGGAAGGAGTTAATGCATTTTGGTGAGACGGAGTGGGAAAAGGTCATTCTGCAAATATTCAAAAGCAATTTCATGAAACAGTGGGATCTCATCCATCTGCTATAACAAACTGGCTGGGCGCCATGGAGCCTGAAGCACCATACATTCTGTGAAATGATGACTCCCACCGGGGATATCTCTAGATTTTTCCGGGGCTGAGATGAAAAGATATACAGTACACTGAATACGCGGGCCCATGATGCTGGGGAGACTCTCGGAGCCGGCACTGCTGTTTACGGAAGATCAGTGATAAATCAAGCCGTAAAATTTGCAACCGACAGTTTCATTTGTTCTTTAATGTTCCTCTGATCTTTCGGAAATGAAGAGATTTCACATAAAACAAGGAGTCTGACGAACTTTCATCTTGCCCATAATTGGATCATAAAGTCGGGTACGTGCAGTAATTAAAAGGACAGTGATAAAGAAGTCGGCGTGCGGGTTCGCATCGGGCCTCTGCCGGGACCGAGGGGTTCAGCTCAGGGCGCCCGGGACTGGAAAAGGCCCCGGGCAGGAAGGCTGCGCGGTCGTGCGCTTGCGGGCTGGAGGGAAACGTGCGCGTGGACAAGAGCCCGCACCAGCGACAGCCTCGAACGGGCAGCAGTGATAAAGGTCAGGCTCCGAGCGGGTAGCGGGCAGACGTGCGCGATTTGTACCTCAGCGAGCTCCCTCTTGCACGCCGTCGGCACGCGGCCCGTCTGTCCCCCGCTCCCCACTGCCCCCGTCTCTGCGCCAATGCAGCCTCACAACTGCTGCGCAAGTGCCACGTGTCCCGTCCGTTTCTGGGCTCCCCGCTCGCGCCTGCCGGGCCTGCTCCCAGCCTTACACACAGAAGCCACGTCTCTCCCCGCCCCGCCGGCCCCCATGCCCCAGCATCTGGCCACCAGGCCTGGGACGGCCCCTGAACGCAAGCGGCTCTGCGGATGGCCCCTTCGTGGCTTCTCCAGCACCTCGCCCTGCCCGCGCCGTCCTGCCGGGGGCCACCACCGCCCTCTGCACCCTCGCCTGGTGATGACCCAGACTCACCGCACAGACCGTTTGCACCCAGATCCCAGCCAGCTTTAACTCGGCTGGCCACGCTGGTTCCTTCAAAGCCCTGCCCTCCGTGACCCGCCGAGGCTTCTCTGCAGCTCAGCACGGAAAACTATGATGTGTTTCCCGACGATGAGCTGAGGGCAGACTCGCCAACGGCCTCCTTAGGGCTGATCTGCTTTGAAAAGGGCTGCGATGCGGTTGTGAGGACAAAAGACAAAAATGGGTTCAAGAGGGTCTGTAATCGGCAAGGCCCTCAGCGCACATGACTGCACCTGCCCGGGGGCAGACCCACCTACTCTAGAGGCGAGGACCCAGCTCCTCACTCCGGCCTGGGACGCGGGCCACTCCTGCATGCTTGCGATCAGGCTGCCCGCGTTCTGTCCATGGTCCTCAGATCTTTGTGTACGATAAAGCAAACAGATGCAGCCGTGTTAACAGTATCGTGCATATTCTTCCATTGTTTTTTCCCACAAAATGCAACTAGATTGTGACAGACCACTTTGTAACCTTTTTTTTAAATTTTAGAACTTGGACATTCCTTGTCTTTAAGTAGTTGTCAACAATACCTTTAACAGCCTCCTAGCATCCACTGGTATACATGATCAGCCCTCCGTGGCCCCACGGCCGTATCCCACGGGCTCACAGCGCTCACCACTGTGAAAGCAGCCCCAGGCTGAACGCCCTCATGCATGACACTTTGCAAATCGCTTATGTGACCTCATGGAAAGCGAAAATGCAGGGTCAAAAGGCATGGCACATTGTAAGACTTTTGCTATATTTTGCCAAAATACTTCCCAGGAAGACTGAAAAGCTCATACCCACACAGCCGTATGCGAGAGACTGTCCACCTCCCCGCATCGCAGCCAAACCCAACAGTATTGTTCCGATTAGTGTGTACCTCTCCCACGGTCTGATCTGCGTTTCTTTGATGATATGTGCAATTGTACATTTCTCGTATGTTTGCGGCTATTTGTCTCTCCTTTTATGAATTACCTTTGTGTGTCTGTTTCCACTGGGCATAGCTCACTGTCTTCTTCCCCATCTGGGGAGCGCTTGCTGGGCAGCCCGTGGAGTGGGACAATGAGAGACCTCCAATCGGGACTTGCCCTCCCCAGCCGGAGCGATCCAGGGCCCGGCTAGGTGGGCCAGAGAGAGGGCGTGCGACACCTTGGCTGGGTGACAACGTGGCCGTGAGGGAGCTGCGGAGAACGTGTGGCCAGTGCGACACAGGGAGGGAAGGGGAGAGGGGACCACAGCCCCCGTTCCAACTCCAGAACAGGGAGAAGAAAGAAGGGGAGTGGGGAGGAGGTGGAGGGGGACGGGGGAAGGGCAGGGAGAGAAAAGAAGGTGAGCAGGTTCGTGCAGGAAAGACTCAGAAGACCCCGCAGGAGGGTGGGGAGTCCACGGGCCAGTGACGGAGCCAGCAAGGGCCAGCACGGGTGTGTGCGGAGAGGCGCAGAGCCACACTCCAGTCCTAGGACGGGTCGTCTGCAGGATGTCAAGCAGGCAAGGGGAGCTTACACTAGTGCAGGGAGGACGGGAGGTGGCGAGGGACCCCTACAATTCCTGGACCACCACGTACCCCGGACACACCCCTGATGCCCGGGATCTGGGTCCCCTGCGGCTCTATCACTCCCTGCCTCTGCACCAAAGCCACTGGAGTCACATCACCTCCTCTCCGACTGAAATGCTAGCAAAAGGCCATTTTTCATCTCTGATTAAAATGTCTCAGGATGAAATTGGAAATAATTCAGCAAAGGAAGCTCCCACTCTTGGAGGTGCAGGATGCACACTGACTTCGGAGCAGGTGGCAAGAAGCTGCAGGCAGCCTCTCTGCCTATCAGCATATGTGAGGGCTCACTGGATAGGTGGGCTCCCGGGGGGAACGGGAACATGCTCGGGCAACCAGAGTACAACATTCCTGCTTAGGACTCTCAAGAGCCACCTGTTCAGCTTTTCCCAAGAATGCCTTTGTTGGAGGTACTTGTTAGAACTACAAATTACCAGGTGTTTCTCCCTGGATCCTGACTCAATGTGCCTAGAGTAGGACCAGGAAATCAGCATTTTTAAACAAGGGTCTCAGGTGTTTCTTACGATCAGGCAAAGAGCTGATTTTTGTCCAGCACTTCTCACATTAAAATTTTGTTAATTTAAAATTAAAAGGAGATTTATTTTTATCTCTCTTAAGATTTTATTTATTTATTTGAGAGAGAGAGAGAGCACAAGCAGGGGGAGCGGCAGAGGGAGAAGCAGGCTCCCCACTGAGCAAGGAGCCCGATGCGGGGCTCGATCCCAGGACCCTGGGATCATGACCTGAGCCAAAGGCAGACGCTTAACCCACTGAGCCACCCAGATGCCCCTAAAAGGAGATTTAAAAAACAATACCAAGGAGTTCCATTTCTGCCTATGGCCATCTGACTTACACAGATCAGCTCTTCTCCCGAGAACATACAGAAACTTAAAAAAATCTGTTTAAAAACATCCTAGAGCGATAACATGTGGGAGGTCTTAAGGCAGCTCGGAGATCTCAGAAGGAAATCACAAAGGTGAACCTGATATTCAGCACAGCTATTTGCCTTGAAGCATCTGCTGATTCTTAGGAAAAATCTAAAAGCTGAGAAGCTGTGCTTTGTAGGAGCTGGTCAGTGAAGAATCCAAGGGAAGGAGGGACAAAACAGAACCAGCAGCCAAGAGGCTGCGAGTCCAAGCACAGCCCTTACAGTCCGACCCCTGGGAGAGCAAGAGTGGGGCTCAGGGGAAGCAGGGGGAGCCTGGTGTGCATCCCAAACTTTCAGAGGGAATCTGGAGCCCAACAGAAACAGACTGGTTTGCACGAGGACCAAAGCCTGGCTTCCAATCTGCTCAATCCCACACTGGGTTACGAAGCTCTGCCCCTCCCTCACTTCCAAAAGCACAAGTGCATCATCCAGACCCTCGAGTCACTTCATGGTTTTCACACATCATCTCTGACAGTGAGCAAATCAC
>NC_138377.1:125586092-125593540 GCF_054177405.1 Leptonychotes weddellii | reverse complement strand
TGAGTCCCACGTCGGGCTCCCTGCTCCGTGGGAAGCTTGCTTCTCCCTCTGCCACTCCCCCCTGCTTGTGCTCACTCTCTCTCTCTCTCCCTTTGACAAATAAATAAAATCTTAAAAAAAATAAAAGATCAAATACAAAGTCTAGAACTGCAGGATCTAATAACTAGAACTAAGAACTCTGTGGATAGGTTTGGTTGCAAATTAGGCACAGCTGAAAAAAGGATCAGCGACTCTGAAGACAGGTCAAAAGGGAATACCCGGGTTGGAAGAACAGAGAGAAGAACAACAGATGGGAAATCCTGGAGGGAGGGGGGTGCACAGGACAGGACGGGGTGTGATGGGACCCTGGAGAGGAAAGAGCAAATGGAACACAAGGAATCTGTATAGAGATAATGTCAGAATTTTCCAAAACAGAAGACATCAAACCACGCATGCAGGAAATGCTATGAATCTCAAACAGGATAAATACGAAGAATACCACATCTAGGCACATCGAGCAAAACGGCTAAGAACCAAAAACAAACATAAAGATCTTAAAAAAAAAAAAAGGTTTTATTAAAAATTAAATTTTATTAATTTATTATTTACTTGCATTATTTATTAATGACCAATGACACCAGAATCTCTGAGAATTGGGCCAGGACGCGGGGGGGGGGGTTGCTTTTTACAAATGCAGGTTCTAGGCCCCTCCACTGGAGGCGACTCTGATTTGGTCAACTTGGGGCAAGGCCTGTGAATCAGCATGAAAATTTCCACAAGCCACGGAGGTGATTCTGCTGCAGAGGCTCACCAACCAGCCCTCCGCAAACCCCGCTTGTCCTCACCCCTCAGGCCATGGCTCCAGGGAAGCCAGTGCCTTCTGCAGCCAGGAGGTACGGGATGCAGCTCTTCGGACCCAGCCCCCAGGGGACCCCCGGGGCACCATGGGGAGGACGGGCACCCCAGAGCCTGCAGGGACTCGTGACCAGGAATGATGGCAGGAAGGGACCGAGATTCCTGGTCACGCATGTGAGACTTTCACAGACCTCCTCGGATTCCAAGTGGGCCCACGGCTACACCATCTGCCCAGCTCTCTGCGTGCCGGGCACTCTGGTGGGCGCGTACCCATGGTCTCCTGCGAGCTGGACGCTCTCATGCCCCATCCTACAGAGACACGGGGAAGTTAGCGTTACACAAAGTCGCAGCAGCCCGTGCGGTGGGCAGGGGGGGCAGGATCGGAACCCACAGAGCTTGGCTTCAGAGCCCATACTTAGGACTCTCATGTCTGGGGCTCCCCTAACTCCCGTCCCCGCCTACCCGTTCGCACACACTCACCCCACAGGCCGACACAGGGCTCTTTGTGTATCTCCCCCGCAGAGTGTTTTTGGTGGTGGGGAGGCCTGACAAAGCTAAGGAGGTCCTGCTCCCCCCACCCCATCTGTGGTTTCACGAAGGCTCCCTCCTCCCTGTGCTCCTAGTTTCTTTGTCTGGAAAGCAGGGATGAAGTACTAGCTTGGGACTGGGGCCAGAATCACATGCCCTTGAAGGCTGGTCACCCCTCCAAACGCTGAGCTCCAGGCTGACGAGCTGGACATTGGGCTCTCCCGGCCCGTTCGGCCCCGACGCCTCGTCCGCAGGATGGCGCCCGCCGAGGTGTGGGCACCCCCCCAGCCGCCCCACGTTACTGAACAGCTTGCCGGCCTGCAATAGCTTTCCGAACTAGCCCAAGCAGCCACGCGGTCGTCTACGGGGTTTTCAATAAACTTGGAAACCTGATCATCTCATTCTCTGAAATCTCCTTTCTGGTGGCTGATGCTAATGGGATTTTTAAAAACTTCTATGTGAACTTTAATAAAAGGCTGATAAATTAGATGGTAGAAATAAATGCCTTTACAGGGGGAAGCCAGTATAGGCAGTTCCCATCCTAGGCAAGCTTTCAAGAGAACAGGACGAGGGATGGAGCCCCTGGCTCTCCTTCCCCACCCCCTCCTCACTCGGGGTGGCTGCCTGCCTGCGCCCCTACAGCGGCTGCCCAGCAGCCTCAGGTGAGTCCCCACACTGCCCGGGACTCTCGCATGACCCTCAGCCGCGAGCAGGACCTCCCCGGGGCACTGCTTTCTACCGGGAAGCACCGGGACCTCCTATCCATGGGACAGAGACCTTCCCCTGCAGAGAGGCCTGTCCTCCCGACTTCGAGGTGGAGATGTGGGGAAGGGAGAGGACAACAGGTGGGAGATGGAGCTGGACGGACAGAAAGAAAGAAGGACTGAAAGGGAAGGGGGAGAGGAGAGGGCCGGGGACGCATAGTGGCTGGGCCATCCACTCAGAGCCTGAGCAAGGAACATAACCATCCGGTGGAAGACAGAAAAGCTCACTGGGAAATCGAGAGAAAACCCAGATTTGGGGAAGAGGTCAGAGTGCAAGAGAACATAGTAGCCAGCCGATTGAGTGGGGGGGGCGGGGCCAGCGGGAAGTCACCCTAAAGCACACTCCTGAAATGGCGCAGAAACCCTGGCCGGCCCGCCCAGCCCTACGTGGAAGGAGCTGGTTTCTGCAGCCGCCCTCACCTGGCCCAGAACTCACAGCGGAGGCCCCGCTAGCCTCGCACTTGGAATCCCCACACACTTGGAATCCGACCCTGGCCTCAGTTTCCCCGACTGTGGAACAAGCATGCGCACCTCACAGAGCTGTGAAAACACCACACGTAACTATGTGGGAAGCAGCTGCTGGGCTTCGTGGGCTCTGGGGGAAGGACCACCGTCCTCCCCTGCTCCCACCGGCTGAGTTTTACACAAGGGACTGGGCGCGCTGGGTTCAGCCCTTCCCGGCTCCCGCCTTCTGGATCTGGCTTCCCCACAGGAAACAGTGGGCCTGCCCCCCGCCGGGTTCCTGCCGCAGCCGGGGGGCCTGCGGGCGTCTGGCCGGGGGTGCTCACCACCGGCGGGAGGATGAGTGTGTCTGACGCGGGAGGCGAGCACTGCGTGGCCCACCTGTAGGCCACACCCTCCCACCCACGACTCCCACGGCCGCCGCTTCCCCTGCCCTCCCTCTGAGCCCCTGCCCGTCCCGCAGGATGTCCTCAACTCGGAGGAAGAGAGTCCCGTCTGGTGGCTCTGGGACACATACGGCACTCTGAAAAGCCTGCTGCCTACGCAGCTCCCAGGGGCAGCCTCCTTCCAACCATTCTGGCTGAGCTCCTGGTGAGTGATGCACCCTGGTTGGCCTCGGGGAAGGCGTCTAGGTTTTATGTCCACCTGCCTCCCTGGGGTCCTGAGCCATGGCATCCTGTGCTTAGCCTCAGCCAGCACATTCCACTTCTTCCTCCAAGAAAACGTCAGATACCGTGACCCAAAAACACCTGCAGCCCTCCTCGGCTGGGGCAGGAGCTCGGCGCGGGGCAGGGGAGCACGGTTTCCTGGGGGTGGGGGAGTCAGACCCAACGCAAGGGGGTCAGCCTTCGTGCCCCCGCAATGACCAGGCACGGGGCACAAGCCACCACCAAGCAAGGGCTGTAACTTGGGAGAGAGGACGCTCTCCAGCCAAGGGCGATTCCAGGGGCAGGTCTCAGCTCCGAGCCGGCAGCCACCTCAGCCCCACGAGGGGGCCCGGGCAGCGCATCCAGCAACCCCGGCTGCTTCCAACATAGCGCGTTTCTCAACTTCAGTGTTTGCTCGAAGCAAAAAACCACAGCTGTGGTATTCAGACACAAAGGAGTCCCAGACAATAGCGTCTAATTTAGGTCCTGCTTTCGGAGAACCTCTTCAACAGCATCTATCCATCCGCCACACATCACGGCCATTCGGGAACCCAGAGAACGCGAACCCCCGTCCACGGGCACTTGGCGCAGCGGCTCTGCTGTGGAGCTCGGCTTCAGCACCCGTCCGGCCTGCCTGCTGTCTGTCTGCCATGACCACAGGTAAAGGGTGGCAGGCGGGGCTTCTCCTTTGTCTGGAGTTCCTGCAGGCTCCACAGTCTCTAAGAGAAGGGACAGTCTGTCTGTTTTAGCCCGCGTCCCCGAAACACAGGGCCTGGGACAAGGAGTGCACGTGGAACGTGCATTCTGTGGAGTGACCCGGGAAACCGGAGGGAGGACTGAGAACAGGGAGGCAGGAGGGGCGGCTAATCCCAGGGTGAGGTGTCAAGCTGATCACGTTCGCGGGCAGAGGTTAGGTGCCGCCAGCCTGGCCATCCCCCGAGGAGCAATGCAGAATGCACCTCAGGACCGAGGCTGGGAGAGGAGAGAAGTTACTGCCTGCCCCCCCCGCCATACTGGTCACGAGCTGCCCCTGGGATGTGAACACCTCCGTAACTGAGGTTTGCACATGCGCCCGGACGACAGGGTTCTGCAAGGAAGAGGAGGAGGTAGGGGGGAGGGGGAGGGGGAGGAGAAGACAGCAATGAGGAAGGCCTGATTGTACTTGCCAGCCTGAGGGTCATCCCTGAAGCTAACTGCAGCCCCTGGTCCTCAGCAGACACTCGCGCCTGGTAGACCAGAAGGCAGAGGGGACCAGAGAGCATCGGAATCCGGGCCCAGCTGCCCACCTGACATTGCTGGGTCGAGCTACCGGATGCAGCTCTGACGTCAGAGGTCAGCTCCCCCAGGCGTCGTCCTCCCTACCGGCAAACAACGGCGTAGGATTTCCGTGGCTGGCCAGGACATTCCAATTTAAGCTGAGCCGCCTGTCTGTCTGTGATATCTGCCTATTCCCACGTTCTCTTTATCTCTGGACCTCAGACTTTAGACCCCTGTAGCATCTCCATTCCTACAACTTTAGCATGCCTAAGAGCCCCCTGCAGCGCTTGTCTTAAATGCAAATCCCAGTTCCCTGCCCCCAGAGATTCGGACTTAACAGGGGGCCTAATTCAGCAGATAGACCTTAAGTAGGTGGACCTCGCTCTCCAATAGAACGTTCTGTGACGGTGGAAACGTTTAACCCCTGCCCTATTCAGAACGGTAGGCACATGAAATGTGGTTAGTATGACCAAGGAAGTGAATTTCAAATTTCATTTAATTTTAATCCATTTAAATTTTAGAAGCCATCTGTGACTGGGGCTACCACGGTGGACAGGACAGCTCCGACCCCTGCTACTCAGAATGCCCAGCACCCCCAGCATCGCCGGGAAAGGCGGTCAGAAATGCAGAATTTCAGGGGCACTTGAGACCTACTGAATCAGCACCTGCATTTTAACCAGATCCCCAGGCAATGTGTCTGTCGATAGAGATGGATACTCTCCGGAACATACCCGCCTGAGATGGCCCACTGCTGAACCATCCACCGCTAACACGCCTCTCTTGTGACAGACTGATTATAGTATCCAACCAGTAATCTAGTCCCTACCCACAATGCCGGGTCCTCACGTAACGAGCACTGTTGGTCTGAGAGGAAAAGAGGCGTGTGTCTGTGACGAGAGACACGAAGAGAAGTCGAGGCTGAGCTGGAAAGGGTCCTGTGTGCGTGCCAAGGGTTTGCGCTTCACTCGCTGAGCAACAGAACCATCCAGCGCGGGCAAATGACCCAAGTAATGTTTCATGACAATAACGTGGGGCAACATGGCAGACCGGCGCGTTGGTGGAGGAGGTGATCATGCTAATCTCCACTGTCCACTGGTTCTTGTATTCGGCATCATTTCAGGGAGTAACACTTGCTACCTTATCGTATCCCTAGATATGAGGCACAGGAAAAATTTAGGACTTACAACAATGCATCCCTTCCACAGTATCAACATCCGTGCGAGTATTGGGATGCCCAGATCTCCAGAATAATACAGTATTCTTTATCTCTAAGCTTGGGAGGAAATAAACACTTTCTGCATTTCAGTCCTGAAGAGATTACTTCTCAGTGATAAACCAAATAAATGTTCGCTGTAAAGCGAACTCTTTGGGATTTGATTCACCATTGAAACAACGGTTTGCTTCAAAAGCACACTTTTTAAACGTACCATGTTTAAGATTAAAAGTATAAATGGGAGGGGAATTGGAGGGAGAGATGAACCATGAGAGACTATGGATGCTGAGAAACAAACAGGGTTCTAGAGGGGAGGGGGGGAGGAGGGATTGGTTATCCCGGTGATGGGTATTAAGGAGGGCACGTACTGCATGGAGCCCTGGGTGTTACACGAAAACAATGGATCGTGGATCACCACATCAAAAACTAATGATGTAATGTATGGTGACTAACATAACATAATAAAAAAAAAAAAGACAAAAAAACAACGAACAAAAAAATAAAAGTATGAAGAAGATATTCATAGGACACATAATAACCAAAACCATGAAACACGATGGATTTTCCTGCAGATACCTTGTCAGTTGGTATTCACATGGTCTGTTGTCAGAATAAACCAAAAATATTAACATTAACCACAAATAACAAATATTACGATGGAAAACAGTTACTATTGGTGGTGGGAAGAGGGATGCAATGAAAAGAGAAGTGGGAGATTGAGACGGTGTTTCTAGTCTTTTGTCTAGTCCCAGAAATCCCTTGCTGCCCCGCAAAGGGCAGATCCTGGTCAGTGGGGGAGTCTGACGGGGAAGAGCCGAGAGAGGGGTCTGCTGTTTCCCAGCTGACAACGTTCTGTGACGTGCTGTTGTTAAAGGCCTAACTGAAGTTATTCCCTCTATGCAAACACCGTCAGCAAAAGAAGAGCCCCAAGCAGAGAGCATCCAGACGAAGATGGGAAGACGGGTGCTCGGACACGGGGGCCAGAGATGACGGGGTCACAGGGGGGCAAGCACCAGCAGGAGACGACACGCATGCCCGAGGTCAGGAGGGGCCAAGGGAGAGCGGGGGCCGTCAAGTCACAGGCTGGCAGCTCAGGCGGGGCCCCTCTGCGGAGTGACGGGCAAGGCCAGCCCTCCAACCCCCGGCCAAGTGCACGGCCCTTACCTTACGGGTGCCTCCACATGGGTGACACACCCCAGGAGTGGGCCAGTGGTCCACTGGCGTTCGGGAAGAAGAAACTGTAATCTCTCTTTGTATTTGCTTTTTTGTCTTTACCAGACAAGAAGTTTGGGGGAAAGTTCAAATATAGACTGACATCGGTCCCTTGCTGTGCCTGCCGTCAGAAGTCCCACGTCAGGTTGGTTCGGGTTCAGGGCTATGGTTAGTGTTAGGGTTTGGGTTCGGATTCAGGGTCAGGGTTAGGGTTCGGGTTCAGGGCTATGGTTAGTGTTAGGGTTTGGGTTAGGGTTAGTGTTAGGGTTCGGGTTCGGATTCAGGGTCAGGGTTAGGGTTCGGGTTCAGGGCTAGGGTTAGTGTTAGGGTTCAGGTTCGGGTTAGGGTTAGGGTTCAGGGTCAGGGTTAGGGTTCGGGTTCAGGGCTATGGTTAGTGTTAGGGTTTGGGTTCGGGTTAGGGTTCAGGGTTAGGGTTCGGGTTCAGGGCTACAGTTAGTGTTAGGGTTCGGGTTCGGATTCAGGGTCAGGGTTAGGGTTCGGGTTCAGGGCTAGGGTTAGTGTTAGGGTTAA
>NC_138377.1:125557027-125585592 GCF_054177405.1 Leptonychotes weddellii | reverse complement strand
TGGCATCCTATTCTTTCCCTCTAGTCCCAGGAATGAGGATTTACCCACCCAGTATGTAGCTCTCACTGAGCTAACCCTCTTAAAATGCCTAAGTAGCTTTAAATGACTCTTAGAGAGATACAGCAAACCAAAGATAATTCTTCAGAGGCAAGCAGGAATCAGCAACAGTAGCTGATGTTTCTGCTCCTGATTAAAGCTACTCATCAGCCCTACGACAAGGGAAAGCAGTAACATCTGTCTAGAAGGAAGCCCCCAAATCTGAAATTTTCACAAAGATGCTCTAGGAGGAATCTGTGCTCATCACGGTTAATGATGAGCCTCTTCCTACATAAGGAAAAGTGAGAAGCCACCAGGGTCAACAGACACTACAGACCCAGAAGATGAAGACGAACCTCTATGATGTTTCAGTAATAGCTACTATCTCAAAATACTAATTCTAATACATTTTCAATAATGTTCACTAAATGCAATCATAAATGTTTATAAGTCGTTAAGGTACAAAACGCAAACAGGAGCACACCATCTATAAACACTTGTTCTCACAGCCACGGAAGTATGGGTGAAACTCATGAAACAGTTGAGGGCAAAAAACCCTGGAAAAAAAAACATGTTTTACTGGATAACAGGGGGAAAAAACACTGCAGACAATCCAAGACCTAAGTTCTGGAATAAATTTTTCAGGGTGGGAGTTTGGGGGTAAAAGGACAGAAGCTTCCGGCACATCCCAGCTTATGGTCTCATCATGAGAAGAATGAATGAAAGGTTCAGATATTAAATACATTCAAGTCATGAGGAGGATAGAGGTCTCAAAATTAGCTGACATGTTAACAAAGACCGTGTTTTAGGACAAATGACGTAAGTCTAGCTGTGACGGGATTCCTCTGGCTGGCATTTGTCTGGAGTAGGGTGGACCCCCATCAAGGCTCAGCCACAGGATCCCCCCGTCGTTCACGGACAAGAAATGCACCACGTGATTGACGGCATCACTGATTCTATCCCATGGAGGATTCTGTCCCACAGAACAGAATATTTACAATATTTTAGGCTAGGAGAGACCCATGAAAAATATTTTGGTTCACCTACATTTCTCTGGCAATCTCAGGGTGAAATCCTTTTAAAAAGAGCCATGAAGCTTCAAGATGAGTTTGCATGTACTTTTTACACAAAGGTGAGTGTTCCACATTTTCTGACTTTCCCGTGGTACCAACGGCCACCAGTGGCCCGCTCCCTAAGCATATACCGCCAAGAATAAATACACCTGATCTGAACCTCGCGGGGGGAAGTCACGTTCCATCGATGAGACAGAAGGGTCGTCTTGCAACTCACGAGGAGTGCACTGGAAATGGTGATTTGGAAAATCCGCCTCATTCCATGATCGTGCTGCCACAGGCCACCTGTAAACACCTCCACGTCTGCACAACCAAAACACCTGGGAGCAAAACTGTTCTGACTTGGTTTAAAACCTTTCGAGAGCTTCAGTAGGGTTTGAACTCACGTGCTGACAAAGTGAAAGTGCAGCGTTTTCTGATTAATGTGCAGGAACGATCCACATCAAGTCCACAGGTATTTACTAGCCCGATTTCAATTAAAAAAGAAAAAAAAGACCTCTGCAAAATGGGTAAACAGCATTGAAAATTTTAACAAGTGTAGCAGTGCTTCTATATGGATCTGCTTATCTCTGGAAGGTATTGTTTTCAGCTCTAAGAGCCCTTCAAACCCAACACTGAAATAAACTGAAATTAGAACCAGACGTTTCAATCATTCCAAGGGGATTAAAATAAGGTTTTCAAAAACAGTAAATTTCCAAAAAAATTTCCATCCCTGCTTTCCCTTTCAGAAATTAAGTACATCACAGATGACTGATAATAGACGGTTTCAATTGTCTCTTCTCTTTTATTTGTGCATGTTTCCTAGTGTCCATAAGATGTTATCTGGAAAGCAATTTGTGGTTTATTTTTAAGCATATAAGCCTGTATTTGGGGAGGGGGCACCCAGTCAGGAGAGATCAGCCCTACTAGCAAGGGCAGGAGGCCAGGAGGGCCGATGACCATGAGATGCATGAAGGGGGCCGAGCAGCACAGACCACGGGACACACACAGACCGGTCCAGGAGGGCCACATATCCACAGTAACACAAACTGTGTTCTAGAATAATCCAGCCCAGAGACAATGCTGAAGGGGCCGAGTCTTGGCAGCACATGGTGGCCAACGCACAAAGCAGCAAGGGCAAAACACAGACCGGGCAGCCTGCATGCCGCCCGTCCCTTCCTCGAGAATTTACCGGCTATTATTTTGTGCTGGGGACTGCGGTGAACCACACACTCCTGTGACCATGCCTGTGAGGAGCTCATGGGCTCGTGGAGGAGGTAAGTGTGCAAACACACGATTAAAATGCAGTGTGACCAACTGGATTTCAATGATCTCTGAAAAAGAGAAGTGGAGAACAGGGACCAGGACGCAGGCTTCTGCGTGGGGCCATCCACACCTAGACACACGCATCACTCCCAGGTTAGCAGGACTGGGTGACCGCACGTTCTTAATTACATCTGCTGGTGGACTAGACTCCACAGTTTACCTTCTCGGTAAATTACACTCAGTTCTACAGCAGGGCAGCATCGTGGACTGAGGTTCAGATCCGGTGGCTATTCGTCTTCCATTAGACTGTCCCCTCCCCCACACCCCGATCACGCCGGCTCGCTTCCTGGGTTCGAGGCCTCGTCCTCAGCCTCTGCTTATGCCCTGATGGGCGTTACCTGCGTCTGGGGTTTTCGCGTTCCCAATACGCTCTGCACGATGACTACCGCAAAATCCAGGCCACCAGGGTCACTGTTTCCGGGCGGGAGACCTGCAGCCCTCTGGCCTTCTGGAATCTCATGAATCTCACATTTTAAAATATTTTTTACTTTTATGCATAAATCACCAAATCACATGCTATTAACCAAAGAACATGGATCCGTGCTTTACATGCAACCCTTGTGCACGTTCCCTTACCTCATTCCCACAAACTCTCAAACACCAACCGTATGTGCAGGTGTCTCCGATGTACGGGAAATGGTGAGCATCATCCCTCCTCTTTGGAGCTCGCAGTCTGGGGAAAGGGCAGACGTGACAACCAACAGTCGATGCACACGACACAGGGGGACACGACCAGGGCTGTTTAAACAGGCAGAGCAACACTAACTCTGGGGATGTAGAGGAAGACCCCACACAAGAGGAGACGCCCAAGCTGAGTCTTGAAGGACAGACAGGAGCTTCCAGGTGAACAAAAGGAGAAAGGGCATCGCGGCTGGCAGAGGAAGCTTGCTGACAAGGTGCGAAGGGCAAGGAGATGCCCCTGCTGCTCCAGGAAGGGCACAGACGTGAGCGTCTGCAGAAGGGGCCTCCTGCGGGAGAAGGCAGCCGGCCGCCCCCTGTTACCTGTAGTCCCTGAACGGCCGGACTCCCAGATTCATGCTTTGTGAGGTCACTTGGACTGGAGTTTGGGAAACAGCGCCAGACTGCGGCCAAGAGAAGCCAGATGGGAATCTCCTGCCCATTCGGCTCGGAAACACCGTGAGCCTGGACACCGGGAGTGAGGGGACAGGGAGGGGAGTGGCCCGGCGTCAGCGGCACCCTGGGGGCAAATGCCACAGGACCCAGCACAGGCAGGGCACGGGGTGGGGGCGCAAGCAGCGTCTAGGAAGACTCCCGGGTTCCTGGTCACGAGCAAAGCTCCCCCACATAATCCCCGCTCCCACGCCGGGATGCCATCTGCCGGCGCGCGGCCCACGGCGCATTTCATTTCCAAAGCAGACACCACAAGCAAGCAAATAATTTCTAACCGACGGGACATCAGATCTTAAACTCCTAAGTGACCGACACACAGAGACACACAGAGATGGAGCTAAAGCATTTAAATTGTAAAAGGTTTCGGTCCACGGACCGTCAAAAGCTACAAAGTGTCAGACACGGAATCTCAGGGTGAGCAAATGAAGTCATGACAAAGCGCTAGAATATTCTGGGGGAGCTCTGCACACACACACACCGACAGGTCAGTGAACAGTGGCCGAGCCTCCCGAGCCCGCCGACGCCTGAGCAGGCCCACAACAGGACGCGCTGGAACCGTGTCCACGCGGGGCGAGATCCCCTGGCTGTCGCACTCGGGTGGGACCACAGCACCTCACCAACACGGAGTGAACGCTACAGAAAGATCCACCCGTCACGTCGATAACCAGTAAGACAGGCTGAAAATCATACGGGCATTGCCTCCATTTTTATTCACGTTCTACTCCTGATTTGGGAAGGTGGCTGAACGTCAGGTGTTTTGCAATTACACTAGAAAGCAGGCAGTCCATATGCACACGGATGTCCTGATGGGCGAATGGACACATTCTGCTTTTCTCTGGGACGAAGCCTTTGGCCACAGGTGTCAGGGTTCACGTGGACGGCTCTTCGTAAAGGACTTCGTCCACCTTCATGTCGTTCTCGTCCATGGGGACCTGCAGGCAGATCTGTTCTCGGAAGGCCAAGGCCATGGTGTAGGGTCGCACGTCCTGCTGCTGCAGACAGCGCTTCAGGTATGTGTCATAGTAGCCCCTGCCTCTCCCCAAGCGGTTCCCCTGCTTGTCGAACCCGAGACCCGGCATGAAGATGAGATCGAGTCCCCCTGTGGGAGAGAGGGGCACAGGTAAGAGCGTGAATGGTTTCTGAAAGAGACGCACCCCTCGGGGGTCTGCCTTCTGCTTTGGAATGACATCCATCCTCTCCCCGATTGCTGAAACACACATGACCACCTAGAAAATCCAACAAGCACAGAGTCAGGCAATCAGGGACACAAACACTCAGCAGCTCAGGGAGCCCATCACCCACCTCCCCAGGCTTTCTCCTGTGTACACCTTGGGCAGCGTGGGTTTGTACTGTGGAAGCCCACGGTTACGTGGATTTTTTTTTTCAATAGGGGACAGCGCTGTAAATGCATTTCCTCGTCCTTATGATTTTCTTGACTTTTTTTCTCTGGCTTATTTCATTGTGAGAATACAGGACATGATGCATATAGCATGCAAAAGACGTGATCGTCAACTGTGTGTCAACAGCCAGGCTTCTGGTCAACAGGAGGCTACTGGCAGGTAAGCTCTGGAGGAGGCAAAAGCCACACGTGGATTTTCAACTGCATGTGGGGGTCGGCACCCCTAACACCCGAGTAGTTCAGGGGTCAACTGTATTACAAAAACGCCAGATTCCCAGACCCCATCCACACCTAAAGAAAATTTCCATGGATAGGGACTAAGAACGTTTTTTCTTTCTTTTCTTAAGCAGCCAGGCGATCCTACACACGGGCCAGGTTGGGGAGCCAGTGGCCCAGCACCAAGACAATCGGAGGAGTGAGAGAGGGTCAGAGAGAAGCCGCAACAGACGGAGCTGTCCTCCAAGTCAGCGAGCAGGAAGGGTGAGGTCAGCTGGTGAGAGGACCAGGCCACCTGCTCATTTCCCCTCCCGCTGGAGGGCCGAGGCCTGCCTGGCCATCAGCTTCCCCGGATTCACGGGGGAGCAGGCTTCGCCCCAGCCAGGAACGTTCAAGGTACAAAAGGGGGCCCCTAACTGTCCTCTGGCCGCAACACGGGGAACACCGGGACCCAGAAGTGGCCATACATCAGTGAGACAGAACAGGTTGCCGGGGCTCACGGTGCAAGGTAGGGTCTTGGAGGCGACTAAAAGCTGACGAGAGTGAGAGGGGTGGGGGCGTCTCACGAAGGAGGCAATAAAGACCATGAGGTGGAGCATCTCCTTGGATTTTGTGAGGCCACCGAAGGGTCCTTCCAGCGTCGCAGGGAGCATGATGGACCAGCACGACTCAAGGGCCACATCACACGCCCAGCTCCGGGCTGGGCCCAGTGGCCTTCCCTTGCTGGCCTCCTGAGGGCTGGGGGGGGGCCTCTGGGTGACCCAGAGCTTGGCCTGGACGGACCAGCCATGCAGCAAGCTGCCAAGGACACCCCGGGTTGGAAGCCATGGATTCTCTGGAACAGGGTTCCCGGGTAAAGGTGTGCCGACCGCCAGCTGGGCCAGCCCCCCGCGGTCAACAGCTGTCCTGGCGACGTGTGGAAGGGCGGGGTGAGCCCACGCACACCTGCCAACCCGTCCCTGCCAGAAGCCTGCAGAGCCCGCCTCCCATCACGGTCGTAACCTTCTGTGTAAACCTGCTGTCTCTTCCAACCAAACGTGCTCACGCACCCTGGTCGCTGACCTTTCCCTTCCCTCCCTGACCCTGGCCTGCTCCTCCTTCTCTCGGGGGATGAACGGTGGCTCGTGCACGGAGACCGAGCTCGCTCCAGGTCCTTTCCTGTCGCCAGACCTCACTGGGGCTGGAAGCTCAGCTCTGTTAGACCGAGCACACACACGCACACGCATGGCTTCCCAGGCTCCTGCCGGAGGTGGAGCTCGGCCAACACAGAACAAGCACGTGTGTAACACCATCCCCCTTGTGTGTGCAAGACAGCAAGCTCTGCCAACTGCCCGGAAGCAACAGGGACAGGACGCACCCGAGGCTTCACCCGTCTGGCTGGCTCGTTGGGGAGGGAATCGTGGGAACCTTAGCGGGACCTGGGTTTTTAAGGACGTGCCAGAATTGGGTTTGTTTTGGAAAGTAAGGGAAAGGTCGCAGGAGCAGAGTGACAAGCGGGGGGAATAGAAAGGGCAGAAGGACCCCGCTGACGAGCAGAGAGCACGAGAGAGGAGTCTGCCGGGTCGGGGCATGAAGGTTCGGGAGGTAGAGACAAAGCGATCCCCGCAGCTCAGCAGCAAAACCACAAACAACCCGACCCAACCACGGACAAGGGACCTTGAACAGACGATTCTCCAGAGAAGACCAGAAATGGCCAACAGGCACATAATTTCTGTATATTAGTTTGTATCCTGTGACCTTACTAAATTCCTTTATCAATCCTAGTAGTTTTCGGGTGGAGTCTTTAGGATTTTCTATATATAGCATCACGTCGTCTGCAAATAGTGCAAGTTTTACTTCTTCCGTACCAATTTGGATGCCTTTTCTTTCTTTTTCTTACCTAACTGCTGCAGCTAAAATGCCCAGTATTGCGTTGAATAAAAGTGGTAAGAATGGACATTCTTGTCTTGTTCCTGATCTCAGGGAAAAAGTCTCCGTTCTTCCCCACGGACTGTGAGGTTGGCTGGGTTTCTCCTATACGGCCTTTATTACGTGAACTATGTTCCCTCTAGACCCACTTTGTTGAGAGTTTTCATCAGGAATAGATGTTGAATTTTGTCAAATCCTTTTTCTGCAGCTATTACGATGACAGTGATTTTATTCTTCATTTTGTTCATGTGTGGACCATGTTGACTGATTTGTGAATACTGAGCCATCCTTGCATCTCTGAATAAATCCCACTTGATCATGGTGAGTGATCCTTTTACTGTCTTGTTGACTGTGGTTCGCTAGCATTTTGTTGAGGACTTTTGCTTCCATGTTCATCAGGGATACTGGCCTGTGATTTTCTATATTTACAGTGTCTTTATCTGGTTTTGGTATGAGGGTAATGTTGGCCTCACAGAATGAATTTGGAAGCATTCCTTCCTCTTTTTTTTTTGGAATAGTTCAAGAATAAGTATTAACTCATCTTTAAATGTTTGGTAGAGTTCCCTTGTAATCCATCTGGCCCTGGACTTTTGTTTATCGGGAGTTTTTTGGTTTTTCTTTTTGTTCCTTTTGTTTCTGAAGTAGGTTCCATGCCTGGAGTGGAGCCCAACAAGGGGCCGGAACTCACAACCCTGAGATCATGACTTGAGCTGAGATCATGAGTCAGACGCTCAACCAACTGAGCCACCCAGGCACCCCTGTGGGGAGTTTCTTGTTTACTAATTCAGTCTTGTTACTAGGAATTGGTCTGTTCGGATTTCTTATGTCTCCCCGATTCAGTTTTAGAGCCAAAAGGCACATAAAAAGATGCTCAACATCACTCATCATCAGGGAAATGCAAATCAACACCTCAATGAGATACCACCTCACACCTAGGATGTCCACTTAAAAAAAAACAAAAACAATATAATAAATGTTGGCGAGGCTATGGAGAGATTGGAACTCTTGTACATTGTTGCTGGGAATATGAAAAGGAGCAGCTTCTATGGAAGACAGTATTAACATTCCTTAAAAAACTAGAAGTAGAACAACTAGGCGTATTTAGCCAAAAGAAAGCCCTGAAACCCAGGTCTTGGAAAGGTACTTGCACACCCATGTTCAGAGCAGTCTTACTCTCAAGAGTTCAGAGGTAGAAACACATGTCTGCTGATGCATGAACAGATGACACCAAGAGGCGCACGCACGGGGACACCGCTCAGCCGTGAGAAGGCAGGCATTCTCGCACCCGCTACAGCGTGGAGGAAGACATCAGGTTAAGCGAAATAAACCAGGTACAGACGGACAAACCCTGCATCAGTCCGCTCGCAGGAGGCATCTGAAGCAGCCGAACTCACATGAGAACGTACTGCGGTGGTTGTGGGAGGCAGGGAGGAGAAGAAACGGGGGGCTGCCGTGGGTACCGGCTTCAGCCCGGCAGGATGCGAACACACGGCAGACATCTGCCGTCCGAGACGGTGCCCATGGCCAGCGTGGTCTGCACTCTTAAAATCTTGTTAAGGGAGTGGATCTCGTGTTATGTGTCATTTACATTTTTTTTAAATGCAAAGATGCCAAAAGGAAAGCCAGGAGGAAATCAGGATTTCCACCAGTCAATACAGGAGAAAGGGAAGCTAGAGTTTCAGATCACGCACCTCCAGGCCACTAGAAGAGAAGGAAGGAGACAGCAAGACAAGAAAACGCCTTTCTCGAGTCCCTCGCGGCAGAGGTGGCCTCGCTCCCCCGGGGTCACCGCGCCCACCTGCTCTACGGCCCTCACGGAGGCCCACCCTGGGTCTGCACTGGGGAGGCAACATCCCAGGACGGGAAGACGGCCGAAGTGTGACCTTGCCCAGCCGCTCGAAGTGAGCTCTACAGCGAGTAAGCAAGAAGGTGAACGGCTCTGGGATTCTCGGGTGACGAGGGCCCTTCACAGGCAGGGGTGCCGACATCCTGTGTGGGGTGTTGCTGCTGGGCCCCCAGCCAGCAGGATGGGTACCGCTGCTCCCTTCTGCCATGCGGTCACCTGCGCTCCCGGCTTCAGGTCCTTAGAAGCCCCCTCTGGCCTGCGTCTGCTTGATGAATCCAAGTGTCTTCGGTCCTGGATGCTTTCCCTCCCCAGGGGCGAGGCACCAACGGGGCCTGAAGGTCACACACAGGCTTACCAAGCCCCGCTTGCACACGCTGGTCCCACCTTGGGCCGTCCCCACTAAGGGTCCCAGAGCCACCCTAACGCCCTGCAAGGTCAAAACTCGGCAGGGAGAGCAGGAGAAAACTGCCTGGTCTGCGCACAAATTCTCCCTGAGCCTCTGGCGCGGCCGTTTTCACCACGGGCTCCGTGAGAGGACAGTGACATAGAGCACACGCGCAGGAGGACACCACCTGACTGTGTTCAAGCGTGTGCGCCTCACCGAGCGCGCCCGGCACAGGGAGCCCCCGCCACACCGGACTGCACCCCGCCACCCAGCGCGCACTCCGCTAGGCCCGGCTCTGCAGCGTCGTGCTCTGTAGGGGGTCTCCCCCTGGCTCTGCTGGATTTCCAAGGTGGTTCTGCGCTCCAGGACGGCAAGGCTAAGCTTCAGGAACCTCACCCAGCCGTTCGCAGCGCATCTGCCCTCCGTTCAGTGCTGGCTCCGAAGCACCAGTGCCCCCTGGAGGCAGCCCACCGCGGCGGCGAGGCGCTCGGCCCCCAGGCTATTTCTCGCCGGCCCCGCGAGGCTCTCCTGCTTCGGTCTCCTGCGCTCTGGGAGGCAGCTGGGAACAGTGCCTGCCGCAGAAGGGCCGGCCACGGCCCTGAGACCAGGTGTTGCCTGTAAACGCCTCAGCCCAGGGCCAGGCCACGCCGCGTAGGACGAGACACCAACGCTAAGAGCTTTCCTTTTTTAATTAAGAAATGTCAGACTCTATTTCTCGAGCCAGGTAGCCGGGGGAGGGGTGGGGCTTCTTCAGTCCTGAGTGGTTCTTCGGCCAGAGCTTTCCCAGCCTCCCCTTAGAACGGGCTCTCGCTCATGCTCTCGCTCCGGGTGTGGAAGGAGACCAGGGGAGGGCACCGTGACAGAACAGCGGGGAGCAAGCTTCCTGCACGAGGCCAGAGAATAAGTAATCCAGGCTTTACAGGCCACAGGGTCTGAGTCACGATGACTTAACTCTGCCACGTGGTCCGAAAGGGGCCACGGACAATACGTCCGCGAACAGTGTGGCCGTGCGCCAATAAAGTTTTATGCAGAGGCAGGTGGCGGGCCAGCTGTGGCCCGTGGGCCGCAGGGCAATGACCTCACCTAGATGATAAGGAAAGAGTCTCAGGAAGAAGGGAGCGGAACATTGGCAGAACGGACGAGTATGGTAAGGACAGGAAATCTGGCAACCTGGAAGCCACTGGGGCGAGGATGCCCTCAGTGGGGACATGAGGACAGACACTGAGCCACAGAACCTTCATCCACTAAAGCTGAAAGAACAGGAACTAGGCCCTGAAAGAAAATGAAGGTAGAGCGTTTCCTAAGTGCCCTTATCTATTCACGGGACCGAAAGCACTGTGCTAGGTGCTGAGGATTCAGTTCTCCTTCACACAACATCCTCTTTCTCCCTGGCCGTGGAATCAGCAGCTGGGCCGCAGACCCTCTTCGGGCACCCTGACCTCAGGCTCCTGTCCTGGGCTGCTCAGCCAGCGGCCTGTCCTTGCCCTAATCCCGCAGAGAAGGCTGGAAATGAGGAGTGTCACAGCCTGGCAGCCACAAAGAGCTGTTTCCTCCCCCTCTTCTTGCTAGCTCAGAGCTGGGGCCACGTCTCCCAGCGACCCCCTCCAAGTACCACCGCACAACCAGCAGGGCACTCACCTCCACCTGTCCATCCAAGTGTGTGTTCACCTGGGCGCTCACCTCCACCGGTCTGAGCTCACCTCCAGCTGGGCACTCACCTCCACCTGTCTGTCCGAGCACACGTTCACCTGGGTGTTCACCTCCACCTGTCTTCCGAGCATGCATTCACCTGGGCGCTCACCTCCACCGGTCTGTCCGAGCACACGTTCACCTGGGCACTCACCTCCACCTGGGTGCTCACCTCCACCTTTCTGTCTGAGCTCACCTCCACCTGTCTGTCCGAGCACGCGTTTGCCTGGGCGCTCACCTCCACCTGTCTGTCTGAGCTCACCTCCACCTGGGCGCTCACCTCCACCTGTCTGTCTGAGCTCACTTCCACCTGGGTGCTCACCTCTGTCAATCTGAGCATACGTTCACCTGGGCGCTCACCTCCACCTGTCCGTCCGAGCGTGCGTTCACCTGGGCGCTCGCCTCCACCTGTCTGAGCTCACCTCCACCTGGGCGCTCACCTTGACCTGTCTGTCCAAGCCCTCAAATTTAGCCTTCATCCTGACGCCCCTTGCTCAAAAACCTTGAGTCAATCACAGTCTCTTAAAAACAACATCCACATTCTCTAAGGGGGTGGGGGGCAGGACCCACCAGAGCCTCATCCCCATCACTGCTCCAGCACTGTCTGCCATGAATCTCAGGCAGTCCCCTTACACGGAGGAGACCACCGTCCCACAGCCCGCCCCATGATGTCCTGTGTGCGAGTCTCGGCTCCTGCCATGCTGTTCTCCATGCCGGCAAGGTCCTCTAATCTCTGTATTTACCTGTCTGGTCATGACAGTCCTGACGCGAACAAAACTCAGTGAAACGTCCACGCAGCCCCCCTGCACGGGAAACGTGGTGTGGCCTGCTCTTATCCTACACAGTGAGAAGGCCCATGGCCCATTGAGGAGGAGGAGCCCTTTCCTCGCCTTCTGGGGACAGTTTTCTCCTTTTCCCAGAGAGAGGCGGAGTCCAGTTCTATTTACTACGAAAGAAAGAACAAGAGTGAGAGACAGAATGAGACTTCTGACTATAACCAAGTCGTTACCTGTTCGGAGCATCCCAGGCAACTCCTAACTCGTACCCAAAACCCAGCTTCTAGAAGGGAAGAGAGGGTACAGGGGCTAACACAACGTGGCAGGTGCTGTGCTATAAGCCAGGGAGAGTCAGCTGGTCAGTACATCTGCCCAGCAGGCAGGAGGGCAGGGCTCACTCACCCCAGTTCACAGATGGAGAACCGAGCTCCGTGCTCAGATCAAATTCCTCCTTAAGGGCAGTCAGCTCCGAAGAGCTAAAGTGGAGGGCTTGCCGCCCGGGTGGCTGATAACTCGACACGCCCAGCTCCTATTGCTAAAGGTGCACGTGGGACCAGGCAAAGGGACGGAGGAAGCATCAGGAGGGCTGAGCGTGCGGGCTTCTAGACAGGCTGTGGGGTCTGCATCCCAGCACCAGCGCTCAGTAGCTAGGAGACACCAGCCAAAACCGCCTTGACCTGAAATCTAAGATGGATAAGCATATTAGGACGCAAACAGTCTCAAAGCTATTAATACCAAATGTCAACTTAATCAATGGCTGCATGGGTGCACACCCCTCGGGCCCCGCAGCTGATTATAAACATGCCTCTGGAACACGAAGGAGCTGAAATCCTGAAATAAAATACAGGACCGATAATTCATGACGGCTCTTGCAGCAGAATTCTCAGAAATCAATACCAGATGCTTTGAGCTCAGCAGGGTTGCTCTGAAAGAACAGATGGAAGCAGGACCCCCCCGGATCCCCCTTCCTGGTACAGCCGTACAGAGCTTGCAAGGGGGCCCCCAGTCACGTGATCACAGTAGACATGCTCGACTTCCGACTGTATATAACCACAAAGGTTCTTAAACATTTATTTCCCTGCAGTTGCATACTACTCTGAAGGAGTGTGCCACTAAATAAACCAGCTAAGGCAGACAGCTCTTCGCTTGTTTTTTAATTACACTGTAAATGCACCTTCATTCATTCTGCTGTGTTGGGTCACAATGTATTTTGGCCATTTGGGAATCTCCATGTAGAATCAGACACAATGTAGTAAAAATCGTCTTTTTTTTTTTAAAGATATTTATTTATTAGGGCGCCTGGGTGGCTCAGTCAGTTAAGCGTCTGCCTTCAGCTCAGGTCATGATCCTGGGGTCCTGGGATCGAGCCCCGCCATCGGGCTCCCTGCTCAGCGGGGAGTCGGCTTCTCCCTCTCCCTCTCCCTCTGCCAGTCCTCCTGCTTGTGCTCTCTCTCTTTCTCTCTGTTGAATAAATAAAATCTTTTTAAAAAATGATATTTATTGGGGCGCCTGGGTGGCTCAGTCGGTTAAGCGACTGCCTTCGGCTCGGGTCATGATCCCGGAGTCCCGGGATCGAGTCCCACATCAGGCTCCCTGCTCGGCAGGGAGTCTGCTTCTCCCTGTGACCCTCCTCCCTCTCATGCTCTCTGTCTCTCATTCTCTCTGTCTCAAATAAATAAATAAAATCTTTAAAAAAAAAAAATTATATTTATTGATTTAGAGAGAGCGTGCAAGTGGGGGGAGGGGCAGAGAAAGAGAATCCCCAAACAGACTCCCTGCTGAGCACGGAGCCCAACGCGGGGCTCAATCCCACAATCCTGAGATCATGACCTGAGCCGAAACCAAGAGTTGGATGCTCAACCGACTGAGCCCCTGCCAAGCACCCCGAAAATTATCTTTGAAAGACAATCATCATGCGATTGATCACTTTTGTGTTGTTACTCTAAAATCCTTTCTTTGAACACAGGGCCTAACGTTTGTGTCAAAATACAGGACTGCACTTGCAGTCCTGGGACAGGCATCCACACCAGCCACGGGAGCCGTCCCCTCCATGTCCCCAGGCAGCTCATCAGCTAACGAGGTCTCCAGGACGTAAGACAGTCTCTGCAGGCCTTCGAGGTAAACCTAAGTGTTTTATGAGTTCAAGGCTTTCATTCAACCCCGAGAACGCTGGACTACGTGTTGAAATGAAGAAAGTCGGGGACGACGGGAGTTTAGACTCTTCTAGAAGGGCTGAAAGCAAAGACATAAGAAGAATGGGTGGTATTTGGTGATTTAGGTGTTGAGAGTCTCACCAACAGCACCCCCCTCCTACCCAACCCAGAGAGCCTAGAAAACCTCGAGGACAACAGGATGGAAGTTGAGCTAAGATGAACTGTGGAGACCAATCAGCCTTTTTTCCTAGAATATGGGTAACCCCGTCAGGACAGCTCAGGAAGGATCCACAGAAAACTGGCAACAGTGACCGGCTCTGGAGAAACAAACTTGGGAACAGTAGGGCTTGGATGAGGAGGACGCTCCATACCTTCACTCCATCCTTTTGCACTGTTTGGATTTTTTACCACGTTCACAGATAACCCAAATTTTTAAAAAGATTTATTTATTTATTTGAGAGAGAGACAGAGAGCATGAGCGGGAGGGGCAGAAGGAGAGGAGAGAGTCCTCAAGCAGTCTCCCCGCTGAGCGCAGAGCCCGACGTAGGGCTCGAAACCAGGACCCCGATATCACAACCTGAGCTGAAATCAAGAGTCGGACCCTTAACCGACTGAGCCACCCAGGCGCCCCCCAAATTTTTTTAAAACCCTTTTGAAGTATCGACCTTCTAGCATTTCCAGGACAAGGACGTGCTTCCAGAGAGAATGCCTGCGTGTGAACCCCCCAACTACAGTTACTAGCTAAGAAAAAGAGTCATCAAATTACCTACCTCCTCCTAAAACTCGGTGTCTTCTCGCTCAGATGGAAACAATGCTAGCACCTAGTTTAGGCGTGACCAAATAAATAAACAGATGGTGGCCCGTGAAGACTCTAGTAATGCGCTCAATGAACACCGCCCTTAGTAAACTCTGGGCATGAGTAACACCTGTTCTCCTTACAGTGACCCTGAAAGTCATTTCTTTTCAAGTAACGCAAACACTTGTAACCACGAACGCCGGGCGGGGATCTCCTCGGCCCACGCCGCCTGCAAGGGTAGGTCTGACTCTCTACTGCCACCTGCTGTCACCGCAAGAAACGTGCGGGCCAGACGCCCGCAGGCCAGCCTCGGGAAGGTGGGGGGGTGCGCGCTCCTCTCAAGCACGCCATCCCTGAAACCGGCATCACGGAAAGCATTTTCCCCGTTCCACGGGGCCTCTCCCTTCGCCAAGGCCCCTGGAGGAGAATCTGCTTCCCCGTCAAGGAAAACGGAGTTGCTCTTTGACCTAAACCCCTTTTAAAAACTACATCAAAAACTAATGATGTACTGTATGGTGACTAACATAATAAAATTAAATTAAATTAAAAACCACCTACGTGCCAGACGTCGTGCCAGAGACGACCTATTGGTCTCCCCAACAGCCCCGCGAGGGCGGGTATTACTGTCCCTGTTCTTCAAACAGGAAAACCAAGGCTCAAAGAGAGCACGTATCTGCTGGAAGCCACAGGGCCAGCAAATGCGGGAGAGATGGAATGTGGACTCCGATTTCCCAGCGCTCGCGACGTGCGCCAGCTCTTTGTTTCTTGCCTGGAAAGATAAAGCAGACGAGGGCCGTGCTCCTTACCGGCCCTGGTCGGGGTGGGGGGTCAGTCAAGGGGACACGACTCTGTCTTGGTCAGGTCGGGGCCACGGCGAGGGACAGACGGCACATTCAAACTGGGGGAGCGGTGAGCCGGGGAGTGGTCAGAGGGCAGGCGGGATGAGAGAAGCGGCAGACGGCGAGCACGTCCCCCCACAGGGAGCCTTGGCCACCTCCGGGCCTGAAGGTCGAGGGGTGGCAGTGGGGAGGGCAAGGCTCTAGGCGCCGAGAGCTGCCGCAGGAGGGGCCGCTGGCCGGAAGTGGGGCTCTGGGCAGAGGATGCCCCGAGGGTGGGGGCAGGAGGGAGTGAACGCCCCACCTCACACTCCCGCACGCTCTGATTTCCGTCGGTGCCCCCCACTGGCTGGAGACCTAGAGGCCAGGGCCAGGGCGCCTGTGATGTGGTCCATGCAGGGGGACCCTCCCTGGCACCAAGCAGGTGACAGAGACAGATTGGGGGGGGCACACAAAGGGATCCGGCAAACAATTTACACGTGGCTGTGATCGTGCTTACCCCATTTAGGGAACTGGGCGTATTTATTATTTCTTTACATTCCTCTGCACTGCTTGAGTAAATCTTATGTTTATCATCAGAACAAAGCTATTTTCCTTTAGAAAAAGAAATACTTTTATGAACCCTCAGAAATATTTTGCGTATTCCTTCGAAGATGTGCTTTAAACATGTTTGCTCTTTTCTTAGGCGTACCTTCTGCTGTATCGTAAAGCTAACTAGCATGGTGTACAGAAAATAAGCCCCAAACTTAATAAACGATTAAAAGTCAGTAGGAAATGATCATTTGATTTGCATTTCTTAAATCATCATGACCATCTGCCTGAACAACAACCAGAACTGTCTCCCGTGTGAACGACAGCAAGCGAGGTGCTGAGGACCTAAGAGGTAGCAGTGAGGGTCCCCCCAGCTGAGTGCAGGGCTTGGCAACTACAGCGGGGGTCAAATCTGGCCCCTCGCCTGCTTTTGTAAACCAGGTTTCCTCTTTTTTTTTTTAAGATTTTATGTATTTATTTGAGAGAGACAGAGAGAGAGGGAGCGAAAGACTGAGAGGGAGAAGCAGGCTTCCTGCAGAGCAGGGAGCCTGACACACGGCTCGATCCCAGGACCCCGGGATCCTGACCTGAGCCGAAGGCAGACGTTCAACGACTGAGCCACCCGGTCGCCCCTGGAAATCCAGTTTCAATGAAGCACAGCCACGCTCTGCGTCCACACTGAAACAGCAGAGCCGAATCATTACAGCGGGCACCAGACGTTGCACGGAGCCCCAATTATTAAGTACCTGGCCCCCTACAGAATCCGTTTGCCACACCCAGCTTTAGAACATCGCCCATGGGTTACGAAGGAGAAACAGCAACAGCAGACCCGCGGCCTCACCCCAATGGCTCTAAGGTCCCATTCATTCTGGCTCCGAGCCTGGGACACTGTCCCTGCGGCTGGTAACCACGTGGGCCTTCAGGAGGCCTCTAAACCTGGGGAGACGTTACAGAACGTCCTGCGATTTTCAGATTGCTCGCACGACTCTGCTTGTCCGCGGGTCCTCACCCAGCGTAACACGAGTGGACGCAGCGCTTCGATTTCCCTGCTCGGTTTACAAGCAAAGCTTAGTGGTTCGGAGGATCTTAAGGACAATTCCTCGTACATCCGTGTGATGCAAACAAGAAATAAAGTATGCCAGTGACAAAAAAGCAAACGCTGTATGATTCCACACACACGACGTCTCTGATGTAGCTGAATTCACAGAGACGGGGAGCAGAAGGGTGTCTGCCCGGGCCCGGGGCCGCGGAGCTGGGCCACAGGCTCTGACCGGCAAGAGGGAAAGCGCCGAGGCCGTGCATGCGTGTAATGTTCCCGAGCTACACACGCAGAGGTGGTTGGGATGGTAAGCTGTACACGTTTGTGCCACGATCAGAAACAGACCTGTAAGAGCTTGGGTGCTCAGGTAAGTTCAGGCGGGTCGGGCAGGCAGGCCGTCCCAGGCACGGGGTCTGCGGGGCCGGGCTCCAGGCGGAGGAGGAGCCTGGCTGCCGAGAGCAGTGAAGAACGGTCGCTTCGGCAGGCAAACATATGGGTGTTTCCGGGGCTGCCTGGATTGCTCGCACGTGTTAGGAGCCTTCAAAGTCCTCATCCTGAAGAGCAACAGCGCCCCATCACCCCCACGCCGTCCGAGCTTACTAGCAAAATGAAAGCTTCTCCCGGCTTCCGCCATTCCCTTTACCCAGATGTTAAATGAGCACTTTCCTGTCCGGCAAGCTTTCTGGTCCCGTACATTTTGCTGAAGTAAGACTACACGGCACACGCTGCACAAATCTGCCCGTGTGACAAACACACAGAGACGCGTGCACGCGGTGACACGGAGTCAGGCCGCAGGGGCCCCGCGTCCCGCGGCAGCCCTGAGAGACGCCACCGCAGGGCGGCCGGGGGAAGAGAACCCAGGACCCCTCTCTGCTATTTTTGTCATTTATTATTTCAAAATAAAAAGTTTCAAAAACATTCAGAGAAAACATCTCAGGCTGCGACCTCCAACTCAAAGAATCTCAAACCAGACCAGCCGCCGTCTGCTCTCGATCTCGCCGTCCTTTGACTGACCTCAAGCTCTCAACATAACGGAGTAATCCCCCCTTGGCTGTGCCTCCCGTCCGCGGTCGACCGCGGGCCTCGAGCAGGTGATTCTCCCTGGGACGCAGTGCCGGACGGCGGGTCACTCATAACCCGGAGCTCACAGTGCCCGCGCCCCCGCCTCACTCATCTCCTCACGTAGCTTTGGGTGAGCTCACATCACCAGCGGGCTCAGTGCGAACGACAGGCGTTTCGAGAGCGAGAGAGACCACGTTCACGCAACTCTCATTACGGAGTATTGCTATAACTGTGCTATTTCATTATGAGCGCCTGTCGTTCACCTCTTACTGGGCCTGGTTTATTAACTGAACTTCACCGTAAGTATGTATGTACAGGAAAAAACATTGTGTATTTGGGGTTCAGTGCTCTCTGTGGTTTCAGGCGTCGCTGGGGGATGTGAACACACCCCCTCAGCTAAGGGGGGCTGACTGTAACCTAGTCACTACTCACCCAGACACGTGCTTTCCAGCCTGCCACACGCGTGTCCCGCCTTTGCCAAGTGTCTGGAACCCCAGTGATTCCTAACTTTCCTTTAAGACTCAACCCACGATGACCTCCTTCACCTTCACACCAACACGTGGGGCTCGCGCCTCCCCCAAACCCAGGGAGCACTGGTGTCCGGGAAACAGGTGCTCATCATGCGCGCCCTGCCAGAGTCTTGCCTCTGCCCTACAGATTAAATGCCCCCTATGCTTCCCACGAGCAGCCCTGGATAAGGTGAGGTCAGCAGATTAAAGGAAGGGGATTTCTCTAAAACTCTATGCTGCATACTTTGTCTTAACGCGGCCCGTAAGTGCACCTCTCACTTCATTGCCCCGATTTCTCATAATGTATAACAAAAAAGAACATTTTTCTCTTGCTTGGGGTCTTTCCTGGAAAACATTACAGACTCCTTGATGGTATGTGGAACTGAACGGTTTCTAGGATTTCTCCCGAACCTCCCAAGTCAGGCTGTGCGGGGAGGGGCGTGGAGTTATTGGCCACGAGCAAGTGTTGGTGTTTTATCCACAGTCGGGCTGAAGAAGGCACACTAGATCGAGGGTCACCTTCACATCCAGTAATGCTACATCCAGGCAACAAAAGTTAGCTGTTTTCACCCAATTATTATAACCCAAGAACCTAACATCATATTCATTAAGAATCTCTAAATATAAACCTACCCAAACAAACTGAACAGCATGCTTCCATTCCTCCAAAATATAACTTCTATGTTGGGCCTACACCTTTTTTCTTCTCTGTGACCTTGGTGACTGACTTTTACCATCATTTGGGGACAGGAACATCTGGGTTTTGGCGTCACCCCATGTGCCTGTGTGACCTTGGACAGGTCGTTTCCCATCTAGGCCTGTGCCCTCGGCTGCAAGACGGAAGGACTGACTCAGAGGATCTCCAAAACCCCCTCCTGCTCAACAGCCCCTGGTGTGCTAGTTAAGTGAATAAGGACGTGAAATGCGGGGTATGGCAGATAAGACGGCCACCTCGGACCCACACTGACACCTGTGGGAAACTGGGGAACCCTCAGCGCCCCGCAAGTCCAGCAGCCCTTAAAAACCCAGCCTTGGACACCTCACTGTGGATACATGGCATCAGCAGTGCAAGTTCCTCATGACATTTAAGTTTTCAGGGCGCCTGGGTGGCTCCAGGGTCCTGGGATCGAGTTCCACGTCGGGCTCTCTGCTCAGCGGGGAGTCTGCTTCCCCCTCTGCCCCCTGCTTGTGCTCTCTCTCTCTGGCAAACAAATAAAATCTTAAAAAAACCGAAATAAATTAAGTTTTCTAATATTCAATTTTCTAGAACTTAAAACACATTGAAGAAAATAACTTTAACGTTACTTCCGAGACTTCTGGTCCCATCTGGACAATCTGAGCCTGTGTTCTTCTGCTTTCCTGCACAAGGAGAAGAACTTGACAATACAGCAGAAAAAAAATATTCTATTCACAGTAACAACAAATACTAATTGACTAGGAATATGACTCAAAGCAAACACATCTGCACAGTAACACGGGAAGGGCCTGGGACAAGCGGGGAGGCCATACTCCTGGAGACGCCTAGATATTGTAAAGAAATGTTATTTCCCACAAACTAACCTAAAATGTTAACACAATTCCAACCAAGATCTCTAGAGGATGTGGGGAAGAGACTGACAGGATAATTTTAAAGTTAATCTCAAAAATGAATGGTTCAGAATAGTCAGCTCAATTTTTTAAACGAAGAATTGTGGGGGCTGGACTCCCTCTAGCAGGCCTCACGGCACACTGAGGGGACACACGTCAGCACGGGACACGGAGAGACCCGTGGAGAAGACCAACACATCCAGGAACAGACCCAAAAATAGGCAAGAATGCAGTCCCTGAACAAGGTGGCATTTCAAAGTAGTGGGGAGAGGGCAGATTATTTATGAAACGCTGTTGGGACACCTGGCTGGTTTTTTTTTGTTTTTTTTTTAGTAAAAAGTTAGGTTCCTTTCCTTATACATCAACACACATTCAAAAAGAATATTTTAACATGAAAAAAATAAAGTACTAGGATAAAATAAAAATGTATATATTCTCCAGAATGAAGAAAGACTTCCTAAAAATGAAGCCAAAGGCAGAAATCGTAAAGGAAAAAACTGATTTCGCTAATAAGATTTTAATACATCTATACCCCTCAAAACAGAAACACAAAGAAGAAAATGATAAAAATATTTCCAACATATACATGGCCGACTAATGGCTAAATTTAACAAAGAACTGCGACCAACAACTGGAAAGAAAATGATGAACACAAAAAATATATTTACTCCCCAAAATAAATGGGGCAAAGAACCGCACTTTATGAAAAACAAATCAGGTTAAAAAAACATAAAGCTTACCACATAGTTTGACATTTGCCATAATGAACACGTTAACCACTGCAACCCTTTAGAGGAAGAAGGAGATTAAAACAAGACTGGGGAATTCCTCTTGATTAATTCTTCAAAACAAAACGAGAAACGCCGATGAGTCAACACCAAGTTACTTCTAAGGCTGACAGCCCAAGCAGCATGGGTTGAAAGATGCCCCAAGTGGGTTTCTTCTGAGACTGGTAACCAACTTCTTCAACGTACGAGCGGGCTTCCCGCTGCTGAGCACCTGTCTTGGGAAACTTACTGCTGCATTTCCTCCCGACAGCAGCTTACGGAGAACCCGACTCAGCCCTGAAGACCGGGCTCTTCCCAAACATGTCGGACAGGAGCGCCCTCCACCCTGGGCGCCCGGGTGCTCTGGGCACACCCCATGGTGGTCAGTGTGGCCAGGCCTGAGTCCACCGCCTCACACGCAGCATCACCACCACTGACCGCGCTTCCTCCGTCACGAGCAGGGTGGAAGCCTTACCCAAACTTTCGCATTCAGTCTTCGAGGCAGGCGTCATTACCTGCGTCTTCAAGTGAGGGGCCGAGACTCGCGCATGACGAGGTTTCCCCGCGCCCCCTCGGCCAGTGGGCGACAGACCCAGCGACTAGACCCAGCTCCCTTGGAGGCCAACGCTCCTGCCTTACCCACTGCTCACCTTCCCCTCCACACGGCTGGCTCCGTCCTCCAGTCTGAGCTCCGGTGGCCACAGCCCACTGCCCCTTGTGCGGCTTCCCTTCCAGGGCATCGCCTGTGACTGGCACAAAGCCAGGGGTCACGAACGTGTGCACGTTCACTCTGGCCTTCATCCGTCCACCCATCCCAGGAAACAGTGCTCTTCCCTGTCGGTGGTGGGCATGCAAAGCCGCACGGCCTTTCACCGAAAGCAATATGGAAACATCTCTAAAAACATAGAATCCGGCACCCTTCCACTGCCAGGAGCCCCGCCGATGGAGTGATTCGTGTGAGCACGCTCAAACAGAGCAGGGTGTTCTTTATGCCGTTGTTTGTAACTTAAAAAACGGAAGCATTCTAAATGTCCATTAACAGAGGGCCGGTTAAAAAAAGTTAGAGCACATCAATGCTACGCGACCACTTAAAACACTAAGGTCGCTCACCACGTGCAGATGTGAAAGTGATTTTAAGGTTTATTAACAAGTGAAAAAGCAGAACACAACACAGAATGTAGAGTGTCATCCCATCCGCATAAAATTTTTAAAAAGAACGCACGGAGACAGATGGAGAAGGGTACCCAGGTATGTTCACCGCGCTCACGTCTGGGGAACAGACGGAGGGCAGACTTGGACTTTTCACCGTTTCCCTCACTCGACCACCGACATCACTGACCCTGAGCGCGTAATTACTTCCATGAAGAAGGGACTGTTGCTCTACCACTTGGGGTTGTCCCTTTCCGTCTGCTTGGTACCCACGGAAATGCGGACGGGCCCAGACGCCGGCAGCGTGGCCGTCCCCATGCCTTCCGGTTCTTTCACTCATAGGCTGTATCCTTAGTGTCAGGATCTGGAGGCTTGCACGTGGATAGGCCTCCTACCCACCAACAAACAAACAAACAATGTACATAAAATCATCCCTGTCTCCAGCATCTTTCATTTTACCTGTCAAGCCCACAAAGGGTACCTGAGAGAGGCCAGTCCTGCTCAGGGGCGGCGCTTCCTTAGGGTTTAGCACTAGCTGAGCATGTAGCCGCAAACATGAAGTTCATGATTACTCTTGGAGGGAGAGACGGCCGAGTGCCGGGTGAGTGGCAGGGCTGTTCTCGTATTTCTAATTTCCTGCTTCCATTGATCGTGTCGGCCCTGATAAAAGAGGGTCTTGCCGAAAGACACAGCATCCCTTTGATCCTGCCTTTTCCACAGCAAAAGCAGACGTACGAAGTCTATAGTCTCTTTATCTATAGTCTCTTAGGTCTAGCACGTTGCTAATACCCATTTCCATGGACTTAGAGATTGTTTTCTCCTTTTAGCTAACCCTTTCCAAATTTATACTTACGTTTTCTCTCTACTTCTACAAACTATACTAAGAAATAATTTCTAAGACAGGGAACCTAAAAAAAACCTCATCCAGAAAGAGAAATGACCATTAGTCTGGCCCATGTTGGTCACAGCATCATCTTCTACCCATCGGCTCCTGTTTATAAACTGGGGGTTCACCCCAGCAGTGCGGAGTCATACTCCAGTGACTCCCGAATCAGTCACTCCTATTTCCTGACCTCCGGATCTGTGCATCCCACTAGCTACCTACAGCATCCCCTGGAGGCCCCAGAGCCATCTCAACCGGGTTCAGCACCTGCTCCCCACCCACCTCCCGCACCTCTGGGCTCGGTGAACACCACCATATCCCAAAGCTGGGCTGTGACCCCGTGGCCTGACGTGGTCAGTCACCAAGGCCACACGCTGCGTGTGTCAGAACCCGTGTGTCCTCTCCGTCCTTCCAGTAACGGCCACTATCCTTTCTATTCCAGCAGATTCCCAGCTGACGCCCCGCTCCCCATCTCCTTGGTCTTTGTCTTCCCAGCCCGCCCCCTCCTATGGCTGGCAGGATAATCTTTCCAAAACACAGACTGTCCGCATCACTGCCCTGATTAAAATATTTCGGGAAATCCCCAGCACCTACAGGATGAAGTTCAACCCCAGATGCAGGACGTGTGTGATCCTTCACAAAACGGGGCTGCAAGTCTCCACTGTGGAGTCAGCCCGAGACCACCTGCGGAGTCACAGCCGGCCTCGGGCTGAGTGTGCAGAGGCTGCTGCTTGACCATGGGAACCCCCCCACACACCAACCCTGCCCTTCCTGCCTAATCGTAGGACCAGGACCTCACTCAGGAGCCCACGAACCCCACACCGCAAGACTCCCGCAAAGCCTCTCGTTATCTACTGCACGGTCCCTGACAGAGAATGTTTGCCGATCCCTGGTCTAGAATTATGAGTGGGAAAACCAGGGTGACCCACGAATTCTATCCCCATGCAAGAATCCACCGACGTGTCCAGAAAGCCTCAAAAATAAAAGCATTCTGAAAATACCGCACTGAAAAAAATCACTTAAAGGAATACTCCATCTGACCGAGAAATTAATAAAAATACAGAAATCAAGAATGAGGAAGGCATGGTTTAGATGCAGAAGCAGTGAACCATGGACCCAGGGAAATTTAGAGTTGAGTTTAAAGTGACCGTCCTTTATTAATGTAGTAAGAAAATAATCAAACGTCAAAAACACAATGCCTTAAGGAACAGATACACATCTTTGAATAATTAATGGTTTTAAAATCCCAGTTTGTGTTGATAAAAACTAGGAAGAATAAGCACATTCGCTTTATCTTTTACAGGTGGTGAAGTCAACAGATGTCCTATTGGTAATGTCAGGGAGAATTCCAGGTTCCAGAGGCATTTCGCAGTGACCAGCAGACGGGAATGGGGAATTACAGGTCCTAGAAGGGGAAGGACACACAGGAACAGAAATGGCAAGAGGTATTTTTTTACCCAAACAGAATCCACGATGGCGGAAGTAACCAGAAGGAAGGCCACACGCACCAGTTACCACGAAACACAGGGCAGGCTGAGCTCCCCTGGCAAGAGAAGACTCCCAGGTGAGGGCAAAGCAGAAACCCAGCCGCGTGCTGTTCACAAGAGGTGCGGTCCCCAGATGAGGCGCCAAGGATTACAGACTCCAACACATGGAGGAACAAAACCGATAATAAGGAAAAATTCAAGACATCGGGCTTTTCATGGAAGAGGAGGGTTGGTTTCTATCCATTTAAAAAACCTGCAATTAAACATAACAGAAAAGAAGTCTTCTGTGCTAAGAAACATGGTGCTGAGACACATAGTGTGTTAACCAATGAGAGAAATGAAATCCTTCAGTGCCTCGGGACAGAACACCCTCTCAGATGTCAACCTCAACACAGAAACGCAGTTTAAACCACGTCACAAGCGTGGGGGTCTGTGTCCGCGCACACCGCTGCAGACCTCGCCCCATCCCCACACACAGACGACAGACTTTTGCAAGTCTGCACAACACTCACCAGCAGCAAATGCTATTGCCCCAGCACCCACCTTGCCAGCATTCCCTTATTAACAGAACTGTGACTTGCTAAAAAAAAAAACAATTGTTTAAACTATATTCCTAACCCTCCTATGGACAGGGGTCATCACAGTTCAAGCCAATGAGATGTAAGGGTTTCCAGAGACGCTCCTTAAAGCAGGGACACTCAACCAGTGCCCCTCGCCTTGTTTCTTCGAGCCTGATACAGATGTGATGGCTGGATCTGCGCAGCCGTTCTGCAACCACAAAAGGCCAGGAAGACCGCAGACACTGCATGCCAACCACCACTGGCCACTGAAGTCCTCGTGGCATGAAAATAAAAATAACTCCTTTCCTTGTGTAAGCCCATTCCGCAGGATTTCTGTTTCTTAGAGTTGAATGCAGTTCCTAACTCAAGTGCAGTAAGCAAAATGTGTAACCCAGAAAGAGCTAATCAATCCAAAAATGATAAATCATATGTGTCAATATTCCCTTACTCCAGAGCAGTGAAATTCAAAAGTGGTCAAAACACTTTAGAAATTTTTAAAACGATGTTAGCTGTCTCCTGAGCCAATGAAGCATACAGTCCTATGGTCATAAAACAGAAGATAACAGGACCAAGTACATTATATGTCAAAATCTGCGGAATGTCATTAAAGCTATGCTCAGAGGAAAAATTAGAAAATTTAAATGTTTTTATTAACAAACAGGAAAGAATGAAAGTAAATGAATAAGGGTCAGAAAAAAAGGACAGGAGCGCAGGGATGTAATAATCAAGAGAGATAAAAAATAGAAGTGAATGAATTGGGAGCGGGAGGAAACAAGCAGGGGCAGAATCAGGTGAGCAAGGGGCTAACGAGCCGGAGGCGGGCCTTGCGACATCGTGCCTGCAGCTGAGAACGCGGTGTGTTTGCGGGGATGCTTGCCAGGACAGTGAAGCAGATCCTCAATGTTCTTAGCATCATCGTCACCATCATCATCATCATCAAGACAGCGGGAGGAAACTTTCGGGGTGATGGACAGGTTTACGGCATAGGATTTTCAAAGCAATACGTACGCTGTATTTACAGTAAGTGCATACAGAGGCCATTTATCTGATATTAAAAGCACAAATGGGGGAGAGAGAATAGAGGTTTATAGCAGCCAAGTCGCTGTATTTGGGAGGAGGCAGCATTTAAGCTGAGCCTTGAAAAGGGATAATTAAGATCCCAAAGAGCTGACAAAGACGAGGGGCATTTCAGGCTTAAGGCACAGAGACCTTCTCGAAAAGAGGAAACACACTCACACCTCTCTCCTCTCTCCTCAATCTTGCTACAGAGGCTGGACTTCTGGTCCAGGCACAGGAGGACCACAAGCCAGATGAGTTCTCAGGTCCCTCAGGCAGCGGTGTGAGGCGAAGAAGACAAGTATCTGCAGGACGGCCAGCCAGCAGATCCCTCCACACCCTGGAGTGGAAACCTCACCCCAATACTAACCAGTCCCTACCGGCAAAGGTGAGCTTTCATTTCATTTACCGGCGCTGCGTCCCTGAGGTCACCTCTTGCCCTCACGTGTCAATGGGGAAAATTCTCTAACCCACTCTTCTAGAAAGAACATGTCATAATGTGTCATAAAGGAACATCCCAGTCTTGTGACCTTTCAAAATGCTACAATGAAGAATTTTAAAGGGGTGTTTTCGCTGCTGAAGGCATTCAAACAGACACTCCTAGCTCTGGCCCGCACAACAGATGAACAAGAGGGAGGTGACATGCAGTTGGGGGCTCCAGGGTCCCTGGGTCTGCCCAGGACTGTTCATTAATCCTTGGGGGAGGGCCCCAGGGAGATAGAAGGACAGACAGAGAATGAGGGACCACCTGCTGAGGAAGAGAGCAGTGGGCAAGACGAGGCGCCGTCTCTGCGGCCACGGGAACCCGTGGTGGGGCTTGTTCCCACACAGGTCTTACCTTTAAGGATCACAATTTACTTTTTTCTAATTCAAACTCCTCCTAATAATTCTGCCTCTTCTCTGAATTGAACATAGACAGAAACATACATAAGCCTAACAGACATTTTAACGTCTCAATTAAAGGTAATAAAATAAAAACTGAACAAGAAAAAGTTTAAACATTTTAAGTTTTATATGTGGGGAGTTTTAAGTCACCCGGCTCAGCCCTGAATGATGCTTCCGTGTGCAACAGGACCCTCGATGAATCGTTATGCTGGAACAGAGCGCGGAGCAGGTTCGCCCATCTTGCCAAGCCTAACAGGCCATCACCTCTAAGGAAGTACCTTTTAATCTTAATGGGCTGGGAGTTAACAAAAAGTCAATCACCACCCTGTGAAATGAGCATGCACTCTAAAGTAGCTCCCGCATGCTGGAACGCACCAGGAAGCCTGTGCCAGGGCGCTCACCATTCAAATGAAGGCCCCTGCTGTTCTTCCTGTGCATTTCCTGGAATCTAAAGTGCCTGGGGGAAAAGTGTCTTGACTTCAAGACCAGTGTGCTTTCAGATACGGTGACTTAGCGCATGCTCTTCCCTGGGAAACTAGGACCATGTTCCGGCGAGCACGATCACCCACCCAGGGTACCTGCTCTGGGAATCACGCTCGTGCAGAAGGCAGGGATGGAGAAACACAGCCCAGGCGGACAGCGATCTTCCCGAAGGAGGTGCTGGGAAGGGCGATGGCACTCCCACGGGCAGCGAGGGGGAAGCAGCAGAACAGGGGTACCAGCATCACTAACCGCCCGCGAGTCCTCGAGCAGTCACTCCACCTCCCATGTGACGACCAGGCAGATGCGGTGAGGACCGCAGGGCCTGCCCCGCTTCCCACGCCTACGTCTGGGGACAGCTCTCCACCGTGCAGACAGAGGTCCCCTGAAACTCCCGCACGGCCCCATGTGATGCACTCCAAAGTTACAGGTGCTTTATTTTTAGGCGTGACGACCTATTTTGAAAGTTCACCTAAAATTAGTGAAGGGGATTTTTGTGAAGCAAAAGAGACACGTTCAAGGTCTAGAAACATCACTTCCAGTAAGAGCATGAGCTGTTGCTATAAATCATCATGAAGCATCCAACCACGTAAGATGTTAGAACTACTTATTTCTTGGCTTCAGAAAATTCAACAAAGAATTCCCAAGCACACTGTGACAGTTGTCCGTGGGGGCGGCGGCCTGAGAGTCCCCCCAGGGCCCGGCCGAGTACCACCCGCAGACGGGATTCGGCTCGGTGCTCTGACCCGGGAGATGCAAACCACTCTCAGCCTGGTATTACCACGTGTACACGGCATTCCAGGACACAGAGCGGCCCCCTCTGCGCACACGGAGGCATCAAGAGCCGGGCTGCCTGCAGACCCCCCACACCTGCCAGGTCCCACCAGTCTTTCACACGCACTCAGACCCACAGACCCAAAGCCTGCACTTGGACTCCCAGCAACCAGCCCAGGTATGGTAACCGCAGCAGACAGGTAGGTATAATACTCCACCTCGATCTGAACCCTGCAGCGTCCCCAAA
>NC_138377.1:125544382-125556527 GCF_054177405.1 Leptonychotes weddellii | reverse complement strand
GGACCATGACCTGAGCCGAAAGCAGACACACAACTGACTGAGCCACCAGGCGCCCCTAAAACAACTACTTCTGACCTACTTTTTTAAGCGCCCCTAGGCACATGCTTCTAATTATTTTTAAAATCCGGCTTTCCTTGAAGGGATATAAAATACTGATCTTCCATTACTCTACGTAAGCGTTGTCTGAATTCACGATAATCACAGCGTTGGCCGCTACCTCAGTGAACTTCTACTCAAAATCTACGATGAGCACCACACCACGCACCAGGAGTACGGGGACCCAGGAGAAGGCCTGTGCTTCCAGAATCTTCCAGAATCCCAGTCTCCAGCGAGTGTTCTTTCCACCAAGCACCTCCCCGACACCAGCCAGATGTCCTACAATGAAACCGATTCTGATGCTGCCTGGAGACAGCATCAGACTCCACAGGTGAAGGATTCAGTCCCCAAGACTGTGCCCCGTTCAGAGGCCATCACAAGTCCCAGCTGTCACCTGGGTCTCGGACCCTCCAGCTACACGGCCACTCCTGGGGTCTGTGAGCAGCTCACAGAGCTCAGAGAAACACTACCCTTGCTGGATCACTGATTTACTATAAAAGGCTGTAACTCAGGAACAGCCCGATGGAAGAGGTGCAGAGGGCCAGGTGTGGAAAGGGTGCAGAGCTTTAGTCTCCCCAAATCTCCATGTGTCCACCAACCCAGAAGCTCTCTGAACCCCATCCTCTTGGGTTTTTATGGCAGCCTCAAGACAGAGGTGCAACTGATTAAATCACTGGCCACTGGCCTCCCCGAACTGCAAGTTCTGACCCTCCAGCGACATGACTGGTCCCCCCAGTAACTAGCCCCCACCCTTCGGTGCCTTCCAAACATTATCTCATTGACATACACTCGGGTGGAGTTGAAAGACATTTTAATGAATATCAAGACACCTTTATCACTCTTTTAATTTTTTTTAAAGAATATATTTATTTGTCAGACAGAGAGAGAGAGAGAGAGAGCACAAGCAAGGGGAGCGGCAGAGGGAGAAGCAGTCCCCCGCCGACAAGCAAGGACCCCGATGCGGGACTTGATCCCAGGACCCTGGGATCATGACCTGAGCCGAAGGCAGATACTTAACGACTGAGCCACCCAGGTGCCCCACCTTTATCACTCTTATCACTAAGGAAATTACTAAGGAGCTCTGTGCCAGAAACCAGCACCAAAGACCAAATATATATATATTTCATATTATAAATCAGTTTCATGAAGTCTATCAGCAATAAAAGAAATGTACCCCCAAGGAGAAATAAAACGGGGGGTATATGTGAGAAGCCAGGTGAGTGGGAATTAGAGAAGGAAGGAGTGAGGTTTTGGGGGCAGTCAAGGAAGGTCTGGAAAAGGCAGCTGAGCTCAGGAACAGCAACTGGCATTCACCGAGCCCTAACTGTGCGAGGGACCCAACTAGGCCCTTCACACATATCCTAGTCCATCCTCTCAACACAGGGAGTGCGTTCTGTGCTCATCCGCAATTTTCACATGGAAAAAACGTGTACTTTGAGACGGTAAGTAACTTGCCCGAATTTTAGAGTCTAGATTCGAACTCAGGTCAGTCTGACTCAGAAGGCAATGCTCTCAGGCACTAGACTAAATAAAAGATGCTGCCTGGAAGGGACACGAGACACCCCAGCCCGGGGAAACGGCGGGGGCAGAGTCCACGGTGACACACACGGGATGCTCTCGGGAGACAGCTCCACGGCAGCGCGGCCAGCACAGCGACTCTGAGCACCCGCACAGAGCAGTGACCGTGTCCTGAGCGTGCTGCAGACACGGCCTCCCGCGAGCTTCCCAACGGCTGGGAGGCAGTGCACGACACCGTCTGCAGGGGAGAAGTCTGAGGCCTGAAGGCTGTAAGTCCCACAGGAGAAAGGGTCAAAATGAGATTTATGTGATTCCCATCTATGTTCTGGATTGCTGGGAAACCGCTGTCCAGCAGACCCCTCTGGCTGAAGCAGGAGTCGAGGCGGAAGGACAGGGAAGGTCCAGAGGGTGACCTCAGTGTTTCAGGGTTAACCAGTGTCCCTTCTTCTGGCAAGGAACCAGGGTCTGCTCAGGTATACAGATCTATCCAGGGCCCAGGGAAAGGCTTCAAGAGGGGAGGTGACCTGCCCCAAAAGGTATTTTAGGAAAGTTAGTATATCCGGGAAACCAATCTGAAGTTTATTCCAATGGAACTGATCTGAAGAATCAAAACTGTAGACAAAAGATTCCCCCAAAGCTGGAATTCGAGACAGGTGATAAAAACATTGCAAAGAAAAATCTGGCGATGTGTGAAAACCAGAGGGGTGGAAAAGAGACAAGGATCATCCTATGTTCCAAACCGTCTACTGACAGGAATGGGGAAAACACAAAGAGAATGATAAGGATGAACTCAGACATCCTTGGGGACAGCGGGACATCTAAGTGGCAACAGAGCGCTGAACGGGACAGCACGGAGCCCCGCAACAGGCTCGCACAAACCTGTCCTGGCGAGGACCACAGGCTCGTCAGCTCTGCGGCGACGGGGACCGGTCCACCCCGCTCCCTGCTCTGCCCCCGTCACGGCTCACACAGAGCAGGCGTGCGATAAATACTTTCTGAAAGAAGTATTATGATCCGATCTAAATTTATTCAGCTTACCCTCAAGGATACCATGACTCTGTCAAATACCTTGATGAAATTCACACCCACTCTCTTTATTATATTCTTTCCGAGGCCACGCAATCCTGTTAGAGAAAGAAATGGGGTCAATTTAACGGGAATTACTTTCAGTGAACCAAGCCTCCCCCTCCCAACAGCACTGTTCACGAACACCAAGGAGGAAGCTGCACGTGTTATGCTCGAAGACTCTGTCCTTGACAACGTCCCATTCAATTACTTTAAAGTGGGTTGAGGACGAGAAAGTCTCCATTACGATCGTTCATTCAAGTCACGTTTCAGGGGCCCACACACAGGTATGAATTCCCAAAGAGCCTCTGGAAAGAGGAGAAATAAAACGGCAGCACGGACAGAGTGACGGCAAACAGCTTGCTATGTTCTACAGAATTCCAGAAAGGGGGGCACTCAACAGTCGGTTGAGCGTCCGACTCTTGGTTTCGGCTCAGGGTCATGGGATCCAGCCCCACATCCGGGCTCCGTGTGCAGTGGGGAGTCTGCTTGAGGATTCTCTCTCTCCCTCTCCTTCTGCTCCTCCCCCGCAAAACAAATAAATCCTCAAAAAAAAAAAAAAGGAATTTCAGAAATGATTGACAGGACAGGTGAGTCTGAACTTGGGACTGTCCAGTGTCCATCCCCCTTGCTCCGACCTAGTGCCTGTTTTTCCCGTGGCGAGTCCCCCACCTGACTCCCAGCTCAGTGGTTGGAGCAGCGCTGCAGGGGTGGACACAGGACCCACTGGGCAGTGGGCACATGCTCCTCCCTGCTCACAGTAAACGGCCCAGGAGCTGGCCTCGTCCATGTCCCTGGCCATAGTGACTGATTTGGGGGATGGCCACTTGACCCAATTTGGGTCAGTGAGAATAAGAGCAGGATTTTACTCGCAGACTTGCTTCTTTCTGCCAGGAATGTGAATGGCAAGGCTGCTGTGGAACATGGAGCTGCCAGGGGCCACCACAGGCCACCATAGGCCACCACGGGCCACCATGGGGCACCTGGAACTGAAGCCAACCCAGATGAAGGCAGAGTCAAAATTGATCCTGAGAACTCTGATCTAGCCGTATCGAAAGCTAGCCCTTCTGTGGATTTTTCAGTCTCTGAGCCAATAAAATCCCATTTTCAATTAAGCCATGTTGAATCAGATTATGTGCTTTCCGTGGAAAGACTCCTGGCTCACCTAATTGCCCGAGTGGCCCTCACTCCGAGGACAAGTTCAGGAAAGAGGCCGCCCCTCTCTTCCATTTAGCGATCTCGTTTCGCTGTACACACCATGCAAGCAAACCCCATGTGAAATTTTTAAGAACTTACAATTACAACTGCAGACACAAAAGCTCACTCTTTTCTAAGCCGTGATAACATGGGCAAACCAGAAAGGTAAACAGGCTACATAAGCCATGCCAGGAGGGACGATCTGAGGTCTAACCAGCTCGTCCCAGACACCGTGAAGCTCGATCTGCACCTCAGCCCCAAAGCTGCCACATGCTAAGCTGCTGAGGCCGTGGGAACCCACGGTGCCAGGGACAGACGTGCCTGCTCAAACATTTCTACCAACGGCAGCGAAGAGCCTCATCCCCAGGCTGCAGTGGCAAGAAACCAGGTATGACCCCCCCCTCCCTTTGCAACCCAGATCACAAGTGTCTGCCAAGAAGAACACACAGGGGGAAAGCAACTGGCCCCGTAACTACAGCGTGGATAAATGCACTGGAGGAAGGAAATGAACAGTTTCTTGGGTGGACTTCTTTCTATTCAGGGCCAAGCCCTGAACTTCTATATTCTTAATATTCTCTACCTTTTCATTTCGTGCCTGTATCTGACATGCATTGCAGGCTGGGATAGTTTTCTATTTACATACATTTGCTATCTCCCCAGTTAGAGTGCGACCCCCTGAAGTCCAGGACCTCATCTTTCCGGACCTAACAGTGTCTTAACACAATGAAGATGCTCAGGAAACGTTTCTTGGAAATTATCAAAATATTACACCCTTGGCTAGCAATGAGTTGATAGTAAAATGAGGAATTCTGTCTTCCTTGCTCAAAATTAAGAAGTTACTATTTGGGATGCCCAGGTGGTTCAGTCGGTGAAGCATCTGCCTTTGGCTCGGGTCATGATCCCGGGGTCCTGGGATCAAACCCTGTATCAGGCTCTTCACTCAGTGGGGAGTCTATGGATTCTCTCTCCCTCTGCCCCTCCCCACCCCGACTCATGTGCACACTCTCTCTCTTTCTCACTCAAAAAAAAAAGAATAACTATTTACCAAATAGCTCTAAAAACCACACATAAATGATTTAGCTCATTGACTTGGACTGAGTTTATCATAAGCGGGAAATGAAACTAGATTAAGAGCAAAGATCATGTCTCCTCCTTACTCTTCCCACTGCTGTACTTAAATAGAAATAGAACAAAGGCATAAAGGTTCAGGGTGCACACTTTGGCTCAACCTAAGGAATACACTCCAGAATGGGCCAAACTGTTACAGAGACTGTACCCCGGGAAGAACTGGCGATGGGGATTTCAGCAGGGACATCACGAGGTGGTGTGAGCACCGAAGGGGCAGCTAACACAGAGTCAGACAGAGCTAGACGGTCCTGGGTCGCACCCGTAAGCCTGCAAGTCCGCAGAGGTAGCTGCGTTCATTCTGAGCAATGTCCCAGCCTCATCGTGCAAGGCTGGGCTACTCCCCGAGATATACCGCACCCCCTTATTGTCTCATTGTCTTCAAATACCTGCAATCTCTCCCCCTGAAGACACGCCACCGTCCCATAATGTTGGCATTCCTCCGGTCTACCGATGCAGGACAGGAAGGAGGTAGATCTGAGTATACCTTTGGTGCATAACTTCTAGCAGAGTGCAGGACTGGATAACAGAGGGGGAGTTAAGGTTGCCAAGCAGATGACCCCCCCACCACGATAAGCCCTGCTCTATCCCCCCCGCCCCATCATGCTGATTTTGTGGGTTACAGTGTTAGGTTGGAAGGAAGCAGAAAGAGAGAGATGACTTCACAAAACTGCTCTGGGGTTCCTTGCAACCGTTTAAGTCTTAGTCAAACATACACCTTTAAGAAGGTCTGAGTCATCATTTGACAAACTAGTATCCCTGTCTTGTTTTGCTTTCAGCTCTTTGACTACTTATTAACGATTAAATCTCCCAAGCAGCTGTTGGCTGTTGGCCAGGGAAGAGCGTGTGCAAAGGCCCAGCAGTAAAGAAAGCCAGCAGGTCTGGGAGACAGAGCTACTCAGAGTGGCTGGAACCTGGATTACACAGTGGGGGACCGGAGAGAGGTGAAAACGACAGACACGCAGCGCCAAGTCGGGAAGAGCCTCGTAAGGAGTGTCCGGTTCCCCCCCAAGGCAGCAGGAGGTCGCCGAGACGCCTGAAACAGGGCAGAGACGCAGTCAGATGTGTGTCTTGGGAATGTCATCGCACGGACTGTGTAGAGAGCGGACCAACAGGGCGGAGAGGTGCGAGAGGTGGCAAGGAGCAGCAGTGAGGAGGCCGTGGGGACAACGCTGGTGGCTTGGGACTGCAGACGGGCCACGGGGCCGCAGAGGAGAACGGCGGACACGCGCAATAAACATCTGGCAGTAACATCCTAAGGACTTGGCCGTGGACCACACGAGGGGTGTGAGAGAGAGAGAGAGAGAGAGGGGAGTCAAGGATAATCCTGAGATTCCTGGCACGGCCAGCCGCGTGGCGGACAGCACCACGCACTAAGAGGGACACGCGGCTGGAGGGGCCGAGGGGGACGGGATTCAGCCTGGAGCAGGCTGATGCCCATGTGACATCCAAGAGGAGATGTTCAGAAGGCAGGTGCCTGATCTGAAGCGGAGACAGAAAAGCTTATTAGCATTAATAATAATGTGCTCATTAATATATGGAGCATAAGGGGGATCATGGGAAATGATGAAATTCTCCAGGGAAAATGTCGAATCCGACCCACGGCTAAGGGCAAAGGCGGCCACACCTGAATACCTTACTCTCACAGCTTACGGGGGCATCTCGCCCTAAGCCGGGTAACGAGGGTGTCTTGCAACAGAAGTGCCACACCGTTCGTCCCTGTAAGAAAAGCGGCCCCCACGACCCGAATGTCCCCATCTGCCGGCACCCTGGGATGTCAGTCTCAATACCGTTAGCGCTCACCTGTCGACAAAGCTTCCTCCCGAACCTCGTCCTCTCCGGGCTGATGAATGTTCCAGGACGTTTTGGGAAGCGAGGAGACTTCCTCGGGCGATGCCAGCTTCACCATATCCATGTGATTGCTCTGGAACTGGTACCTCGGGATGAAGCAGGTTTTGCCTCGCCGGAAAATGTCCTTGATGATCTCCTCTGTCTCGATTTCGTCTTGCATGCTCAGGAAGATGGAAATCCTTTCGGACTTTTGATACCGACTGTGGGCCATCACCTAAATGGGAAATGGCAGTCACATTGATCCCCCAAGGTTACACATGCAAACACCAGTAGCGCCCCCCTTCACGGTGTTCATGCTTTCTCCCTTCTCTCTCCACCTTCTCCAGCTCCTTGAACTATCCAAACACAAATCACCAACGGAGAGCAGAGTGGCAGAGGGGGCCGGACAGGGCTGCATCCTGAAGCCCAGGGCTTGGTTCTGAACCCAGCAACCACCTCTCTGACCCCTTGTCGTCTTTCTCTAGCAGGAGCGAGAACTCGTTAGAAAGTTGCTGTCTGCACACAGAATCCCAGGCCTGCCCTCCAGCCGCACGTGCCAGCTGCCTTCGGTCACCCCAAACACTGCCCTGAGCATCTCTGCCTTGCTTTAACTCTGAACCTCGGTTCTCACGAGCTTCTTCACTCCCTGGACTGTCAGGCTCATCTCCCCCTAAATTCCACCCATTTAAGCCAACTCGGGCGCTCGCTTCTCCTGATTTCTGCAGAACACTTACAACACTTAAGAGTGCACTTAACATTGACTTATGTATCATCGGGCTGATTACTAACTGCTTCACGAGTCCTAACTACAGTATTCTAACCAGGCTGTGAGCTCCTGGAAGCAGGGGACATGCCTGTCCTTCTTCAGCTCTGTGTACCTCTGTCCCCACCTCTTACAACTTTTCTGTCCAAACAGATGTTAAGGGGAGATGGGAGAGATGGGAGGTGGGGATCCTGGAGAGGCGCAGTCCTTCTAGAAACAAATGCCTGGTTGCAAGAAGGTGGCCCCGGGATGAGAGAACGCCATCATGCTCAGTTTGTTCATGCATCAGGCAGGAGAGGAGCTGAGCTTTGCTGGCCACAGAGCAGTTAACCTCAGAACTGCCCCAGACTCACAAGTTAGCTCTTAGCTCCCCTTCCTTTTCTGTTCTTCCGAGCTAAGAAGACCCAGCTACTGCAACGCTGGCTTATAAATAGGACTGGTAGAAAGAGACAGATACAGAAAGTCAAGCTACTCCTAATAGAAAGGAGCGCACAGAAATTCAGTAGACAGAACACGCCAGACGGTGGCCGAGGAAGGAAGTGAGCTCCATCTCCTTGGGAAGTTACAACACTGTGACAAGGCCTGAAATAAGGCGAAACGAAAAGAAATGCGACACCCAGACCCTGCGCAGACCTGAGGCTTCTGGTACCCAAGTACTTTCCGAGAAAGTTAAGTGTCTGTCGTGTTTGTTCTCTTTAAAGAGAACATGAAACATCAAGAGCTGAATACGCAGCAATAGACATCAGTTAAAATTCAGGGCGAGGCTGTGCGTAAGCATTTATCTTTCCTACTTCCTGAAATCTCATTTATACGACAGTAAAGAAGCACGAAAAGAGAAAACCATTATAGCACTGAGAACAGGAGAACAGACACGTGACTACTTTCTGTGAGACGGAGAGGAGATGGGACAAACAGCAGCTGACATAATACTCACAGGACATGGCTATGGGGCAGGAAGAACCCATCCCTCCCCAAGTGACTGCAAAAGGCAGAGATCCCCAGGAGATGTCACACCTTCATTCATAAATACAATAAAGGTTCAGCAAACATTTTAGGAAGCCAAAACACAAAAGAGAAGGACTATGGGGGGGGGTGTGGGATCCAGTGGGAAACCGAGATAATTCAGAGAATGGGGAATTTTTAAATTCAAATTCAAGATAGTTGCATCTATAAAATAACAACAGGCTGCTATGGAAAGAAAGCAATCAGAAAATCAAGAAATGATACTTGAAGATTAAAATTAAGAATACCAAAATTTGAAAGATCAGGAGAAAGACTTCAAGTAGGAGAAAAAGACAAAGAAATGGGGAAAGTAAAAAAAAAAAAAAAAAAAATCTTAAGAGACACAGAAAGTCAGCATAGGATTATCACTATTTGGTTCACAGGAATTGCAGAGAGGCACAAAGGCAAAGAAGTAATCAAAGATATAACAGATAAAGATACCAGTCTTCAGATTGAATGAAGGTCATGAGTGCTGAGCAGAACAAAGGAAAATATTTTTGAATTTGAAATTCAAACTATCAGTCAAATATGAGGGTAAAGACATTTTCTAATGCATAAAGTCTTAAAAAGTTTACCCCCATAGATATTTCTAAAAAGAAAAAAATTACTTGAGAATATACTCTAGTAAGATGGGAAGAAAGAAACCCAACCAGGAAGATACTGGGTTCGAGTAGCAGCCCTAACTCAGAAGCAGGGTGGGAGGAAGCCCGGGCTGTGCACTGGGCTAGAGCAGAGGGAGCAGGGGGCTGGAATGCTCTCGGAAAGAAAATGGATTTATTTAAACAAACAAAATGAAAAAGAATCTACTGATAAGATGAATGCATATTCTTGTTTTGCCAAAAAGGAAAAATAAAGGCGATCAGAAGCTCCTTGAAAAACACAGAGCTAAATTAGAAATGTAAATTCCAAATAGGATCAGACTAAAACATGTCACGATTTTGAGCAATTTTAGAGCATAATGAAAGAGAGTTCTCAGTAATGACACTTGCAACATTCTCTGCCTAGCTACATCTAGCGACATAGAAATATACATCCTTTTCTTATAACCATACAACTTCGTTTTACAGTGAATACTATCTATATAACCAATATATTGTAAATACTATTTACTTAAATTCCAAATTTGGAAATCAGTCACAGAAAATGCTCAGTAGACTCATTCTAATTATAAAACAGAACACAGGGGCACCTGGGTGGCTCAGTTGTTAAGCGACTGCCTTCAGCTCAGGTCATGATCCCGGGGTCCTGGGATCGAGCCCCGCATCGGGCTCTCCGCTTAGCAGGAAGCCTGCTTCTCCCTCTGCCTCTCCCCCTGCTTGTGATCCCTCTCTTGCTGTGTCTCTCTGTCAAATAAATAGATAAAATCTTTGGAAAAAAAATAAAAAAATAAAAAATAAATAAAACAGAACACAAATATAAAACTTGACAATTTAAGTACGATGATACAGGGGTCAGAAATTGGCAGATGGAACAGAAGACAGAGTACAGGGCACTAATTTCCTTATTTAGTTGGGAGTCAAGATATGGCATAAAGTTGAATTTCTTCACCGTACATCGCTTTTCCGATAAATTTCTAAATTATAAAAAAAGCTGCTGTGTCATTAAGAATGTGCCTTTTAAAAAACGTTACTGAGAGAAAGGCATCACTTAGCACCTTTACTGAACGTGCACTATGGTAAAACACTGTTCTAATCACAGCATGTGGAGGTTTCTGGCCATGATCCATTGGTCGACCATGAAATCAATAGCAGGTTACAATCAGCATTTTTAAGTAAAACAATATAGTAAAGTTCACTGTATATAGTAAGAATTGTGAAACACTGGGCTGTGAAACATTTCTTGTATGTGTGTATTTGTAGGGGGTAAAATGTACGGAGTACGGAGGGTCATGGTCTGCTTTTCAACTTTTCTCTCTCCTCTGTTGCCAGCTCTGAGCTGTCACCCTATTTTGTCACCGGTTCTGTGTCTGCGCAGCTACTGTTCCCACCTGGGATTTATGAACTCTAATCTTCTACAGGCAGACAAACTGAACTCATCTTTATTTTCCCCACACCATTCCAAAATCTGCTCCAGCTCCTATGTGCCTCCCGTCTGGTGACCTTAAACCCCCAGCTCTGAATTTTGAAATCACAGAAGACTCCTCTCCTTTCCAGTACTCTCTGAGCTCTCTCCAACCAGTTGCCAGGTCCGGCTGATTCTCAACTGCACAGACTCCCGTTTTCCAAAATGCTGCCAATATGCTTTTCCTAAAGGATAGATCGAAAACATGTGTAGGGATGCCTGACCCGCTCAGTCAGTGAGGCACGAAACTCTTGATCTTGGGGTTGTGAATTCAAGCCCCACCTTGCTTGGGTGTAGAGATTACTTAAAAATAAAATCCGTAAAAAAAAAAAAAAAATGTGAAGCACCAAACTCATCCCTTTACCCACCTGTTTAAACCCTCACAATAGGCCTAAAAGGATGACATTATCCCTTTAATGGATGAGATACCAGACACTCGGAAAGATTAGGAGACTCGGCCATGGCCATACGCGGCTAAAATGCAGTGGAGCCAGATTAGGCGCAGATCTGTGTAGCTCCACAGGCCGTGTTCACTAGCGTGCTTCTTTCTCTTGCCAGAATATTCTTGCACGTGCCACACCATCTTCCCTTCACCTGACAAATTCCATCTTCCACCACAAGGTGCATCTTGAACATCTTCCCGTGGCGCTTTCTACAGCTTTGGTGTTCACCATATACCTGATAGCACCGCGATTCTCTACTCAGTGCAGACTCTCCTTTAGAGCAACGACCAAATCTTTTTCATTCCTGCCACCCGCACGTGGCCAGTGGGGACCACAGTGAGTGCTCCCTGTGCGTGACATAACGCGCTAAGACCTAAGCACCTGCCAGCGAGGCCAAGCTCCTCCACCTGTCTGCACGACCCGTGCACCCGGCAACGCCTCTCACTGCAGCTCCAGTAACTCGGTGCGAACGTGCACACCAACCCTGCACACCTGCGTGGAAGGAGAGGGAGAGGTGGGCTTGCTTGGCCGCTGTAACCCATGGGGACCTTGCACTTGGGAAATGGGTGGACGACGGAGCAGGGAAGGGTGAGGATGGGATTCCGGCTGCACAGCTCACTGCAGGGAACTCCGCGCCGCTCTGCGGAGAGGGCTCGGACGCCCGTCGGAACCCGCGCAGGGGCGCAGACGCGTCTGACTGCCCAGACCCGCCCCCGCCTCCCGTGGGCGACCCACGCTCCCGGCAGCGCGCGAGGGGGCAGGTGCACGGGCGCGCGCTTCTCTGCTCGCGTCCCTGAGGCGACTGGGCTCTAGCTGCGCGTCCACGTTCCCGGGGCCTCAGGGGGCCCCTCGGGCTCAGTGCCCGCCGCTCAGCCCGCCAGAGCTCCCTGCCCCCACCCTGCTCTCACCTTAGCTGGCTGTCATGCATCCACCTCCACCCTCGCCCTCCTTAGCCCGGGACCCCTTCGCCGCGCGCTCCCCCGACAGAAGGACGTGCGCGCCCCCGGAGGCGTCCTCCCGGCTCCTGCTGAGACGTGCGCGCGCC
>NC_138377.1:125532222-125544282 GCF_054177405.1 Leptonychotes weddellii | reverse complement strand
CGGCCCCTGGGGAGGGGGAGAGTCTGGGCTCGGGGCGGCCCCGAGAGAGAGGCGGGGAGGGTCCGGGATAGGCGGGTTCCTGGGGGGAGGGTCCCGGCCCAGTGAGGCCCTGGGGGAGGGTCCGAAGTAGGCGGGTTCCTCGGGGGAGGGTCCCGGCCCAGGGAGGCCCTGGGGGACGGTCCGAGGTAGGCGGGTTCCTGGGGGGAGGGTCCGGGCTCGGGGCGGCCCCGGGGGAGGGGGAGAGTCCGAGGTAGGCGGGTTCCTCGGGGGAGGGTCCCGGCCCAGTGAGGCCCTGGGGGACGGTCCGAGGTAGGCGGGTTCCTCCGGGGAGGGTCCCGGCCCAGGGAGGCCCTGGGGGAGGGTCCGAGGTAGGCGGGTTCCTGGGGGGAGGGTCCGGGCTCGGGGCGGCCCGGGGGGAGGGTTAAAGGTCGGCGGGGGACCTCCCAGGGGGGAGGGTCCGGGCTCCGGGTGATCCCGGGGGAGCGTCGGGGGAGGGGGCTGTTGTCCGGGCTCGGCGCGGCCCCAGGGGTCGAGTGACCGCCTGGCCCCGGCTTCCCGACCCGGCTGTGGCCCGGCCTGGGCTCGGGGAGGGGGCGCCCGTGGGGGCCGCAGCGCTGGCGCAGATTCCTGTGAGTGAGCCTTGCAGTCCTTAGGAGCTGTGTGGGGCCTGACCAGAGTGCAGGGGCAGGCCGATGAGAAGTACACAGGATACACAGATCTACTGGTTAAAGCGAAAATGATTTAGTTTTTTGGCAAAAACACTCCTTTCTCTTTTCCAGTGGGCGGGAGGGAGCCGGTTTATTACCGAGGGACAGGACAGACCGTTGATGCGGCGGATGCCTTTTGTGTTCACCTCTGGAGAATTTAGGACTCAGAGTAAGTTGCCCAGTTTATGACAGGTTCAAAGTACAGCAGTATTTTCACTGTGCAATGCCTGGAACTTGGACCTCCTGGGAAAGCTCTGTTCCTTCAGGAATAAACAATGGGGAGATGGAGACACCAAGGTTTCTTTGTCTTGCAGAGCATTTACCTGGACTGGGAAGAAGGAAGACCATAATTCAAGGGACTAACTCTGTGGAGAAAGGCTCTTAAACTCTAGATTTACCCCTCACAGGTTGACACCAGTGACCCGATCAAAAGGTGAGAGGGTTCGTTTATTTTACAGGTAAAGAAATGGAACTGTAAAATAATGAGAAGTTGAGAAAATTTAGTTAAGTTTTATGTTGATCAATTTTACTGAAGTTCCTATGGGAAAACAAACATTCAGGAAGAGCCAGGAAAACACGGAAAATGAAAGGCCCCCCTGGGGAACTGGCCCTTCCAAACCTTGAAACATACTTTAAAACCTCTGTAATTACAATAGTATGGACTGCCACACGGTGGAACAATGGAATAGAATAGAAAGCACGGAAATAGACCTGAAGCCATATGGAAATTTAGTATATGACAAAGATGATGTCTCAAATCCCTGGGGCCAGCATCAACTTTTAAATAAATGGTCCTAGGAGAGCTAGAGAGCCGTTTTTTTTAAAGATAAAATTATGGGTCCATATTTCACACCATACATAAAAAATTCCAAATGAATTAAGGGTCTAGTGTAAAACCTGAGACTGTACAAGGAGAGAGGGCAGTTCCTCTTTAATCTCAGTGTGGGGGAAAGGCAATAAGAGAAAAACCTGATGAATTTGACTACATAACAAGTTTTTTGTAATTTTGCACAGCATAAAAAGCCATACACAACATTAGAAGACAGCTGACAAATGAGAGGAGACACTTGCAACATAAACCACAGACAAAGGGTCAATTTCTTTTAATAAAGAACTCTTTAAAAGTTGGGTTACAGGGCAGTAAGGCAAGGAAAATAATGACAGGCAACCAGACTGGAAAGAAGGAAGTAAAACTATCTCTGCATATGACATGATTTTATATATAGGAAATCCCGAGGAATCCGTAAAAAAAGTTATTAGAACTAATAAACTGGAGCTCAGCAAAGTTGCAGGATATGAGACCAATCTTCCAGACTGGCACTATTCATACTAGACATATTTCTGGTTCTACAGCAGCTTCTTGGCCTTTGGATTCAAATTAGGACCATGGCCCTGGAGATTTTGCTGACCTCCATCATCACGTGAGCCAGTTCTTTATCATAAGTCTGGAACCAATAGGAGATAACTCCTGTTGGTTCCGTCACGCTACATACACAGCTGACCCTCAAACAACGTGGGGATTAGGGGCACTGACCCCCCCCACACACACAGTCAACTCTCCAAAAACTTAACTACTAATAGCCTACCATTGATGGAAGCTTTACAGATAACATGCACAGGTGATGAACACCTAGTTTGTGTATGTGTTATAGACTGTATTCTTACAATAAAGTAAGCTAGAGAAGAGAATGTTATTAAAATCATAAGAGAAAATACATTTACAGTACTGGACTATATTTATTAAAGAAGATCTATGTGTAAGTGAACCCACGCAGTTCATGCCTATGTTGTTTATTGGCCAACTAAAACAGGAGATAATATAAGTAGGAGATTTATATGTATATCTTATAATATATATGTTATTAAGTATATATAATAATAAGTATATATAACAAGATACAAGCTGTACATAATAAGACTATATATATACATACAGATCTCCTATTGATTCCCTTTCTCTAGAGAACCCTCACTAATACAGATTTATACAATAATGCAGATAGGTTTAAATTTAAAAAACAATTTCATTTGCAATAGCATTAAAAAAATACTTAGAAAGGGGCGCCTGGGTGGCTCAGTTGGTTAAGCGACTGCCTTCGGCTCAGGTCACGATCCTGGAGTCCCGGGATCGAGTCCCGCATCGGGCTCCCTGCTCGGCAGGGAACCTGCTTCTCCCTCTGACCCTCCCCCATCTCGTGCTCTCTCTCTCTGTCTCATTCTCTCTCTCAAATAAATAAATAAAATCTTTAAAAAAAAAATACTTAGAAATAAATTTAACAAGTGTTAGAGTTCTGAAAACCACATGGCATTGTTGAAAGAAAGAAGACCTGTATAAATTAAAGGACATCCCATATTCATGGATTGGAAGACTTAATATTAACATAGCACTACTCCCTAAAATGATCTATAGAGTCAACGCAATACCTATCAAATTTGGCTTTTTTGCAAAAATTGACAAACTGATCCTAAAATTCTCATGGAAATGCGAGGAACCCAGAAGAACCAAAACATTCTTGAAAGAAGAGGACAAAGTTGGAAAACTCACACTACTGAACTTGAAAAGTTACTACAAAGATACAGTAATCCAGACGGTGTGGTCCTGGCATAAGGATAGAAGGATATGTAAATGGCATAGAATTGAGAGCCCAGAACTAAACCTTCACATTCATGGTCAGTTGATTTTCCTGAAAAAGAGTGTCAAGATGATTCTATAGGGAAAGAATAGTCTTTTCCAACAAACAGTGATGGATATGGAAAACAAGGAAGTTGGACCCTTTCCTAACACCACATTCAAAATTTAACTCAAAATAGATCAAAGGCCTAAATATAAGTGCTGAAACAAAACTCTCAGAAGAAAACATAGGCATAAATGTTTATCACTTTGGATTAGGCAATGGTTCCTTAGTTACAACACCAAACACACAAGCCACAAAAGAAAAGTAAATGGACTTCATCAAAATTAAACACATTAGTACATTAAAGGACACCATCATATATCTGATAAGGGAATTGAATCCAGAATATATAAAGAACTCTTACAACTCCACAGTAAAAGAAGATAATCTATTTTAAAGCGGGCCAAAGACTTAAATATAGACAGGTCTCCACATAAGATACACAGATGGCTAATAAGCATATGAAAAGATGTCAGCATCATTAGTTATTAGAGAAATGCAAACCACAACCACGAAGAGATACCACTCGCACACACTCACGTGGCTATAATCAGAAACACAGAAGAGTGTTGGCGAGAATGTGAAGAAACGAGCCCTCGTGCTCATGGGAACGTGAGATGCTACAGCATGGATGGGCCTAGTGACAGGCCACACGAAAGGCCACATACTGTATGGTCCCATTTATATAAAATATCCAGAACTGGGCGCCTGGGTGGCTCAGTCGGTTAAGCGGCTGCCTTCGGCTCAGGTCATGATCCCAGGGTCCTGGGATCAAGTCCCGCATCGGGCTCCCTGCTCTGCGGGGAGCCTGCTTCTCCCTCTGCCTCTCTCTCTCTCTCTGTCTCTCATGAATAAATAAATAAAATCTTTAAAAAAAAAAATATCCAGAACAGGCAGATCCGTAGAGACAGCAAGTAGATGAGTGGTTGCCTGGGGCTAGGAAGGAGGGGAGTGGAGTACGGGGTTTCTGTTTGGGGTGATGAAGATGTTCTAAAATTAGACTGAGATGATAGTTGCAAAGCACTGTGAATGTACTAAAAACTGCGGAATTGTACATTTTAAAAGGGTGAATTTAATGTCCATTACATCTCTGTAAAATAAACAGTAGTATAAAAGAAAATCTACACGTATCTGCTCATTTCTGAAAGAAAAAAATGCAATACATATAAACTGGAAACAGACTTTGGGTCCCCTAGGGAAGAGGTGAGGACAGGGTGGGGGAGGGGGAAGGGAGTAGCCACGTGAAGAGGGGAAAGTGGTGTTTCTTCGACGACACCGGTCTGGGTAGCTCTGACCCTCAGAAGCATGCCAGCATCTGCATACACACGTGTGCCCATCCATACAGCCAAGGTATGGAAGGAAGCCGAAACAGTGTAGGCGGGGACAGGACAGAGCTGCGCTGGACGTGGCTAAGAATCACCACAACATTGGATGGTGGAGAAGAAAAGAACCAACTTAAGTAACTTCAGAAAACAGCATTTTGACTGTCTACTGTAAGACTAGAGACTAAAACAGCTCTACACTAATATAGCACTCCAGTTAAGACATTTGTTTTCCATAGGGTTATAAATTAAATTAGTAATTGTGAAACTCCTTTATCTGTGTTCTAGAACTGAGCAAATAAGTAAATACATTGTAGATAATGAGAGTCCCGGTTTCTCCCCATCAGGAAAAACAAGTTACAAATAAGGAAGGAGTAAAGGTTGGAATGAACCCTGTTGTGTTGCCTTGGAATTGGAAGTGTTGATATAAATTTGTGATTTTAAATATATATACAAATGGATAGAGAAATAGAGATGTGTGCTACATACATATACTTATGTTTCCTAGTTCTGTTCGTGAGAGGACCTAGAAGCAATGACCCTCCATAGCAATGAAATCTAGCGTCCAGATCTTGGTTTCCAAATGTCATTTTCCAACAAAAATATAGGGCTTCCAGAGTTGAGGCAGGAGCAAGATGGGCCTGGACTATCTGGTGGTGCCACAAGGTAAGGAAGTGATTCCAACGGAGGGGAGCATGTCAGAAGGGGAGCTGGGACCAAAGCTCGGACCATTTGAGCAACAAAATAATAATTTAACTCTATAATCCATGAACTAAAATAAATACCCATAGTCCATGGTGATTGATAAATGAATAATGATAAATAAATAACAAGAAAACAAGTAGTCACAGCTCCTTATCCTATAATTCTAGCTAATAAATGTGGAAGGAATGATGGAAACCAAGAATCACCATTAGGCAAACATTGCACTTATAATCGGTGCAGGTAAGAATTGTTGATGAGGGCTAAAATCAGCAGGCAAAAGAATAAGAAACAACATTTTTGTGGTCTCAAAGTATCTCCCTACAAGATAACTTAATAGATGTTAACATGGTGCAGTATTACATAGATGTAATATGGTGCACTAAAAAGGACACAGATTGTTTATGTGGTACTCCTTTCTGCTAGAAAAATCAGGAAAACTTCAGTCATGAAGAAACAGCAAACCCAAATTGAGAGACATTCTATAAGCACCTGACCAGCACTCTTCAGAAGTCTCAAAGTCCTGGAAGCCCAAGAAACTTGGGGATTGGAGACGAGGGAGACGGGACAGGATAGTTAAGTACAGTTAGCTGTCCTCGATGGGCTTCTGGACCAGAGAAAGGGCCTTAGTGGGAAAACCGGTGGGATTCAGGGAAGGCTTGTATGTTAGGTGATGGTGTGGTATGGACATTAGTTTCTTTCTTGGATACCTGTACTAAGATTATGTGAGATGCTGTTGGAAGTTAGATGAAGGGTATATGGGAAGTCCATTTTTGCAACATTTTCTGTAAGATTAAAATTGGTTCAAAAGAAAAGATTAAAAAAAAAACTTCAGTAAATAAACTTGGTGGAAGCATGGAATGGGAGAGACCATCCTGTGAAAAAACTAGTTTTAGTTGACTCAATACACATTTACTAACCACCCTACCCACCTGTTACATCAGGCTCCTAACTGATCTGCCAGCGATCAAACTCTGCTACAACCTGGTCTCAGCACTGCCAAACTTAGCTTCCTTAGGAAGAAAGCATTCTCATCCTATCACGGTCTCTTAAAATTCCTTTGGTAAACACCTGCCATCATAGGACCGCTCCTCTCAGCTACCTGTGTGGCCCTGCTGCTTTCCACTCCCTAGCACGGCGCCTTGCCCTTCCAGACCCCGGGGCGTGGCTGACTGCCGAGCTGCCCTAACGTGCTGATGGGGAGAAGGTTTTCGTCGCTGGAATTCTTCCTGGGAAAGCACTGTGTAGATGACTTCGGTTTTGTTTTTTTTTAGAAGAAAGACTTTGATAAGGTACTTGGTTTTTAGACCAAAAGCCACGATAATAAAAAGATGGTCCCTAACCTGTTGTGCGTAAGATGGTCAGAGAAGCTTCTGTTGCATCCCAAGGGAAGGGGTGTCCAATAGACTGTGGCGGGGCTGACACAGTTGCCCTGCACTTGAGATGGGAGCAGGGGAGACAAGCCCCTGGAAGCCACAGCCAGGAAGAGGAGCTTGGGAAGCCGTCCGGGGGGGCCTCCTCAGTTGTGAGCTGTTCCTCCCACCCGTCTCCCTGACAGAACGTCCGTGCTCCTTATCGCAGGGCAGTGGGAGTAGCTTCTTGGGGTTACCGTCGGCCTGCTGGGCATGGGCGAGAGGAGAGTGGCCGTCTGAGCTGGAGGAGCCCGTCAGGGCTGGCCAGCACCTACTGACGTTGCTCTGCCACCTCAGGAAGGTTCTGGACGTAGAAACCATGACAGCATTACCGTGAGGTTTTCACCGCGCAGGAAACAGGCTTGGACACCATCCGTGGCTTGCCCAAGCTTACCGTGTGGAGCTACTACGTGAAAGAAATCAGGATCTGCGAAACCAAGGCTCAGCCGCCGCCTCTTGTGTCCCAGCATGTCCTCCCCGCCTGCTCTGGTCCCCCGTGGCTGTCAGCCTGGACCACGTGTACCAGTGGCTTGCATCCTCGGAGCTCAGCGCTGGACCCAGGACGGCTCGAGGGCTGGGTGGATGTTGGTGAAGTCGGCGGGTGAAGGCTGGGTCATGAGCAAACTCAGTGGGAAAGCAATCGGTTGAATCTAGTAAAATCTCAAGCTCTGATGGAAGTCCAGGTCAAGAGAAAAGACCCCTTGTCCTCTTCACTGGTCAAACCGTAGCTGGAGTACGGAACCACATTGAAGAGAGACTTGGCAAACCAGGGAATATTCAGAAAAGGGTGCCTCCCTCAACTCTAGTGGGTAGCCATTCTAGAAATTTAAAAAGACAAGTCAGAACGTCACCAGGGAAACCCGCTGATTCACATCCATGATGCTGTGCAGGTTGCACACCTCCCCTGCAGCAAATTGCGTGGAAATTTGCAAGTGGGTGGGGATGGGCAGGTTCAAAGAGGGAGTAGCAGAAGTGAATAGAGTTTCCATCATCAAAAGTGAAACAAACACTGAATTCACTTCTACGCTTGGTCTCGTTCTTACACGCATAGACCCAAGACGTAATTTCCATCAGCACACCAAAATGCGATCCATTTACCAAGACCTGCTGCTCTGAGCGTGGTCCGTGACCCCACAACGTCAGCACCGCCTGGGACCCTGTCAGGCAGGCAGGGCCTCAGGCTCTCCCAGAACCTGTATTCTTATCTTAACAGATCCCCAGGTGATTTGTATTCATATCAAAGTTCAGGGAACACTACCACAGATTGGTGTATAAGCCAAGTGCCAATTTGCAGGAAGAAATAGAACTTTCATGCAAACTCCTGCACAGATCATCCCCTCCGTCTAGACAGGTCAGGAGGTGTCTGATGACCCGCACCTCCTCCCCCACCACCCGCCCGGTCAGCAGGAAGTGGCGTCTCTGCTGAAATCCTGAGGTGGAGTAAGCACTAACCAGGCCGCAGGGTGGGTGAGAACAGAGAGGGGAGGTGAGGGAGTTTTCTAAGAAGAAGCAACTATATGCAAAGGCCCTCAAGAAAGCAACATTGTGACTGACCTGACAGAGGAATTGAAAGATGGCTGGAAAGGCTCCTCTGCAGAGAGAGGAAGCAGATAAGGCTGAGGGGCTGGGCCCGGACCACGGACCACCGGACCACGTGGGTGGTTTTGATTTGTCTCTTTGCGTTTTAATAAACTTTTTTAAAGACTACATTTACGTAAAGGTTGCAGAGGAAATACAGAGTCCCCGTGTGCCCCTCCCCCAGACCCCCAAGGTTAGCACCGGGCGTTACCATGGTACCCATGTGTCCAAGCCAGGAAGCCAGGGTCCATACGCTGCTGTTAAGTAAACCCCAGACTTCGTTTGGGTTTCTCTAGTTTTCCTACTGACGCCCGTGTTCTGTCCCAGGGTCCCATCCTGTTCAGTCACGCTCATCTTGACTGTGCTCATTTCTCAGACTTCCCTTGTGCTTTGATGACCTTGACAGTTTGGAGGAGTGCTGGCCAGGTATTTTGTGGAATATCCCTCAATTTGTGATGGATGTTTTCGCGGGGTTATGGGCTTGGGGAGGAATACCCCAGAGATTAAATGCCGTTTTTATCACATGATACCGAAAGGTACAAGCCATCAGCACGCACTAACTGTGGTCGCCCGGCTAATGTCACATGGGCCAGGCTTCTCCATCGTGGCGTGGTTTCCCCTTTCTACACTCTGTTCTTTGGAAGCAAGTCACTAAGTCCAGTGCACACTCAAGTGGGGAGGGAAAATGACACAGAGTTTCGGGGAAGAATCTGAGTTCCTAAGAGTAATGAAAAACCACTGAATGAGTTTAAGCAAAGGGGTGACGTTGGATTTACTTTTCAGATGAGGATGCTAGCTGTACTGAATGTACCAGACGGGGTCAGCGATGGATGAGGGTGGCCTGGATGGAAGTAATGGTAGCTTGGATGAGTGTAGGAGTTAAGGAGCTAGAAGGAGAGACATGGATGGATGAAGAGATATTCAAGAAGTGGAGTTGCCAGGATTTGGTTAATTTTGGGTTGAAGAACAGGAATAAAGGTCAGGAAGGTTCGAGGATGACTCCCGGAAACCTAGTTCATGATTTGAGCAGCTGGTTGAATACCAACAAGGTCGAAGGCCAAAGGACACGCTAAATAGGCAAACAGAGCTGCCGAGGACTCCCAGGGGAGGGAGCCCCCGAGCTCCGGGGCTTATGTACTGGACAGACGCCTCTACTGAGCCCTGGAAGCTTTGTTTTCCTGGGCGTCCCTGGCTACTCTGGAGGGCTCTATGTGCTGGGTAGAACCCTGTAACAAGAAAAGAGCGTTGTCTGGTTCAGTACTGCATTGACTCTTGGGGAAGAGGGTCTTCCTCGTTTAGTCCAAATCTGTGCGAACGCGGTAACAATTCAGCGGGCACTCGCTGCGTCTCCATCGAGGACTGGAAGCCCTAGTACTGTGCGTGCACGTACCCGCAACAGTGGGGATGATGCTGCTTAATCTCTGCATCCCCAGAGAACTCTGTGGGCGTGGGGTGGGGCCTCATGATAGAGTCATCGCCATCCGTGTCCCCCCAAGTCTGTTATCTTCGGAAGCCCTACATCATCCCAGGCAGAAATCAGGAGGCTAGGAGGAACGCAGAGTGCGCCTGGCACGGCAGGATGAGCTCGGGTCGTTCACAGGGCAGGTGGGCCGTGGAAAGCCTTGTCATGAGAATAACAGACAAAGAATCCTTGTGAGAATGTCGTAAGAATTCTGGCTTTTACTTGGAGTGGGGTGAAAAGCCCTGGAGAGTTTTGAGTAGAGAGGTACCATACGATATCTTAATGTTTGTTCCTTCTTCTTTCTATTGCAGTGTAGCTGACACACTATGTTACGTTAGCTTCCGGTGCACGACATGGTGATTCGCCTTCACTGTAGGTAATGCTGTTCTCCTCACGGGTGTGGTCCCTGCCTGTCACCACACCACCCTGTCACACTGCCATGGACTATATTCTCCAGGCTGCATCTTTCACCCCCGAGACTTCCTCATTCAAGTTCCCTCACCTTTTTTTTTTTTTAAAGATTTTATTTATTTATTCATAAGAGACAGAGAGGCAGAGGGAGAAGCAGGCTCCCCGCTAAGCGGAGAGCCCGATGCGGGACTCGATCCCAGGACTCTGGGATCATGACCTGAGCCGAAGGCAGATGCTTAACCATCTGAGCCACCCAGGTGCCCCAAGTTCCCTCACCTTTTGAAGGACCCCTGGAGCTGCATGTTGGGAACACACTGTGGGGGGCAGGAGCAAGAAGACCAGTTAGGGGGTTACTGCAAAACCCAGGCAAGAGATTTTAGATGATGTGGATCAGGGTAGTGGTAATGAGGATGATAATAAATTGCTGACTCCTCTGTCTATTTTGATGATGGAAACAAATAGTACTTCCTGATAGATTGCATTTGGGGTATGAGAGAAAAGGAGTCAAGAGCCTAAAGGATTTGCCTGAGTGGATGGAGAGATGGCGAAGGATACAGGGGTTCCAGGTTTAGGGAGCAGTGACAGGTATTTAGATTTCACATGATGGAGTTTGATATGCTTGTTAAATATCCAGGTAGAAACGTGTCAGATCAGCAGTTGAACATCTGAGTCTGGAATTCAGGGGAGAGGTCTGGGCTGCGGGTGTGAACTTGGGGGCTGCCAGCGTGTGAGAGAGGTCTAATCCACAAGTGTAGGGCTTGGCCTCCCGATACATGGCTCCGCAATCTTAACAGGAGGGGAGAAAAATACACCGAGGCAGGTGCACAGTAGGCCTCCGGAGGTGGCGGGCAGGGCATGCGGGAGTTCTCAGGCGGTACCAGCAAAGTCAGCGGGAATGAGATTGTGTCAAATACTTGTGTGGCAAGTGTCTATAATAGATGCTTCCTATATATACAGTCTTCAGTTGCTCAAATAGCAGGGTCATCAGCCTTGCGCTTTAGAACCGTTCCAGAAAACACTGGTCACGGGTTTGGTTCTCCTGGGAGCCAGTTAGGTTTACTCCGTTAAAGCAGCACATCCACGCTAGGCTCAGTCAGCTGTCTTGAAAATCCTGCCTTCCTTCCTAAGGCAGATGAATCAGAGAAAACCCACCAACACCGTGGGAAAAAGATTTAGCCGTGTCCATCCTGATGCCGTATCCCTAATAGCATCTTCCAGCAGAGATAGCCACACCGAGTCAGCCCCTGTAAAGAAAGGGTTTACGTTCATGCTGCATGGAGTTACCCGAGGCAGAGTTTCCCCGCCAGCAGCTTGGCACCCTCTGCAGAAAGCTTCCTGATCCAAGATAGCGATGACCAGTCGCGGTTAGGGCAGTTCTACAGGGAGGAGACGCATGAAGGGGTGAGGGGTACAGACGCGGGAGAGGAGGACACCAGCTGGCTGTTGAGGACACACGCCCTCAGTGGGGGCAGCAGCTGCACCCCACTGGCCGTCACACGCAGGTCCAGCGTGTGAATGGGATGGGGAAGTCGGCATCTGGGCGGCACCAGGGGACCAGGAGGAAGTAGTGCAGGAAGAGGAGGTGCAGGGTGGCTTCAGGGCCAGCGTGACCCACCCACCCACCCCCACGAACATGGGCAAGTTTCTCCCTGCTTCTAAGCCTGTTTCTTTTTTTTTAAAGGTTTTACTTATTTTTTTTTTTTTTAAGATTTTATTTATTTATTTGAGACAGAATGAGAGACAGAGAGCATGAGAGGGAGGAGGGTCAGAGGGAGAAGCAGACTCCCCGCC
>NC_138377.1:125510863-125532122 GCF_054177405.1 Leptonychotes weddellii | reverse complement strand
GATTCGGGGCTTGATCCCAGGACCCCTGGATCATGACCTGAGCCGAAGGCAGACGCTTAACGGCTGAGCCACCCAGGCGCCCCTCTAAGCCTGTTTCTAAGACGGGGACAACAGCCGCTTCAGGGGACCAGCAGGAGATCAAAGGCGGTGACTCTCTGGAGACACTAGCGCCTGGAGAACCTGACGCTCAGCCCCTCCCCGGCCTCACGGGCACGACGCCTTCCCAAATGAACTCACGTCCATTCGTGTGTTTCTTAAGCGTTTATTGAGCTTTCACCTGGCTCTGAACTAGACTCTGAGATAGAAAGGTGAGCACAGACAGCCATGGTTCCTGCCCTCCAGGAGCTTGCTGTCTGCTGGGAAACAGATGCACTGATTTAAAAATCACACAAATAGAAAACTCTAATTGAGATAGTGGTGTTGGGGGAGACTGTAATAGGAGAATTTAACCTCGTCAGGCAAGGCATCCCCAAAGCAGGGACCTCTGAGCTGAAATCTGAAGGGCAAGTAAGCCTGAGCAGGGGACGAGGTAGAGAAGTGTCCTAAGCAGAGGGGACAACGTGTGAAAGCCTGTGGGAGAAGGTGCTGCAAACGGGCCGAGGCTACCGTGGGGGGCGTAGCTGAAACGCAGGGAGGGCCACCCACGCAGAGGGCCTTGCCGAGTGTCCACAGGCTTACGGATGGAACCGCATCATCCTTGTACATGACCGGGGGCACAAATAATAGTGCTTCAGGACTTTATTTGAGCATTCATAGCATTCCACTCTATTTTTTTTAAGTTTTATTTATTTTAGAGAGAGTGAGAGTGAGTGTGGGGGGAGGGGCGGAGGGAGAGGGACAGACTCCGTGACCAAGTGGTGGACGCTTCGCCGACCGAGCCACCCGGGCACCCCGATAGTGTTCTGCTTTAAATTGGTATTTGGGGTGATGTTATTTCTCTCCTTTTATACTTTTCCTTAGTGTGCAGCGCTTATATGAGTGTTTATCTTTTTTTTTGCAAAAACAAGAGCTTTTTAAAAATCAACTACATTGAGATGTGATGTATAATAAAATGCACCTGTTTTAAGTGAGCGCCTCTATGAATTCTGACAAGTGTATGTGCACTACCACAGTGAAGGTGTGGAACACGCTCATCACCCCAGAAAGACCTCCCCCGCTCGGTGCCCCAGCCCCCACCCCAGGCGGCCACTCATCTGCTTCCTGCCACCAACCGTCGATTTGTCCTCTCGTTTCATGTGAACGACACAGCACATGATGCACTCTTCCGTGACTAACTTCTTTCACTCAGCATGTGTTTGACATTTGTCCATCCCGTTACACAAGCCAGCACCCCGTGCCTGATTATGGCTGAGTAATAGTCCCTTATGTGGACGTGCTACAATTTGTGGAGCATTTGGGTTGTTTCCGGGTCTTTCTGCCATCATGAATGAAGCTGCTGGGAATAGCGTGGACATGTGTTATTTCTGTTGAGTGGACACCTAGGAGTGGACCCGCTGGGCCCTAGGGTCAGTGCATGTTTCACTTTAGAAGAAACCGTCATGCTGTTTCCCAAAGACGTACAATTTTACACCGTGCCAGTCATGCACGAGAGAGTTCAGTGGCTCCACGTCTCCCCCAGAGCTTGGTGCTGTCCGACCTCTCCATGTGAGCCACTCGGGAGGGTGTACGCGAGTCTCACGGCGGTTCCGATGTGTGTTTCCCTGTGATCGGTGGCGTCTAGCACCTTTCCACGCGTACTCGGCCCATCTGCTTTCCTGAAGTGTACGTTCCAGTCTTTTGCCCATTTTTTAATTTGGTTGATGGTTGTGTTGTTACCGAATTGTAAGGGTTACATATACTCGGGGTGCAAGTCCTTTGTCAGATAGTGGGACATGTGTTACCTTCCATTCTGTGCCTTGCCATTTTGAGTTTAACAACTTTATTGAGATATAATTCTAAATTGTCTTCATAAGAGTATAGTTTTTAGGTTTTTTTTTCTTTTCTGGTGCAGTTTTTGTCTTATAGCTAAGAAATCTTTACCTACTCCAAGGTTGTGAAGATTTTCTCCTATGTTTCTTCTGGGATTGTTATAGTTTCAACCTCCTTTTAGGTCTGTGATCTGTTTCACTTTCATCTTTGTGGGTGGCATTAGCGAAGAGTTGAGGATCATAAACCCTCCCCTGTATTTTCTTAGTAATAAAACCCGCAGGGAGCTGCAGTTTGAAAGACCAGGTCACAAACCAAGCCAGAGGTGTCACTGACTTCCTGGCAGGTACTACTCTGTTCAAACAAGATCGTCGTAGCATAAAAGCCAGGGTTCGGGTGCGCCCGGGTGGCCCAGTCGGTGGAGCGTCCGACTCTTGATTCCCACTCGGGTCCTGGGATCGAGCCCCGCATCGGGCTCCATGCCTAGCATGGGGCCTGCTTGAGATTCTCTCTCTGCCTCCCCCTCTGCCTCTACCCCCCACTCATGCTCTCTAGCTCTCCCTTAAAAAAAAAAAAGGCAGGGTTTGTGGTTTCTTGTGCAAATGTATTGCAGGTAAGTAAGTGCCACGCGCTTCTTGTTCTGTCCACTCGTGACTCAGCACTGAGTTCAGATTCATGGGAACATGAAGCTAGGACTTCACCCACAGAGCGGGGGGCCGGGAGCACCGAGGTGAAACAACAGGGTAGAGGTGCTCCCTGTTCCAGACAGACGCAAGCCTCAGGCGGCCCAGGTGGTTGGCCCTCAGATGTGATTTGATAAATCAGCCAAAGTTTCTTCTGCAAAAAATGTTTCCCTACTGACTTGCCCCAGCGTCCTAATCCACATTGTTAAGAATCACGGGGGACTATTACCTCCAGAAAACGCACTGATGGTCACCAGAGGAGAGGTGGGGGGTGAAGGGGAAAACAGGGGATGGGGATTAGGGAATACACTTGTCATGATGGAATAAAATACAATAGAAACTCTTCAGTTCTCTGGTTCTCTCTAGTCCGCAGCGGCCGTGGGGAGCACTAGCCTGGGGCTGAGAGCATGCCTGTGAAATCTCTGTGCAGACTTGTGAAGGAGCTCTACTTTAGGAAGAGGGATTTCTGAAGGGGTTTCTTCAAACCAGCTTTAAAAAAAAAAAAGAGAATCACAGGGGAAGTGAAGCATGGATCAGCTGAAATCCCCTGGGAGAAGGCTCAGAGCCTGAGAGCAAGGGGCTCCGGTTTCTTGTTTAGATCAGCTACTCCCTAAGAAAGGTAACGCAAGCCGGGAGGGGACGGAGATTGTGTCCCCAGAGGACGAGGAAGCGTGGGAAGGTCCAGGACAAAGTGTGGCACTCCTGTCCTGCAGTCAGACTTACTGACCTAAAGTTGGAACTCGGGATGTAACCAAAGACAAAATTTTCTAATTTATGAATTTTTTAAAAAATGTCTTTTATTTGGTGGGGGGAGGGGCAGCAGGAGAGGGAGTGAGAATCCTCAAGCAGACTCTGCACCAAGCGTGGAGCCCAGCATGGGGCTCAGTGGATCATGACCTGAGCGGAACCCAAGGGTCGGACGCTTAACCGACTGAGCCACCCAGACGCCCCCTAATTTATGACCTTTTTTAAGGGGAAAGTGGAACGATGGCTCAACAATAAGTCATTGACCTAAGGGCCTTTGTTCCGACTACCCGAGTATCCTGCGTCTGTCGCTGCCGTATATCTGTCCACTCTGAACGGTGGGCCAGGGAGCAGGGTCGGTGGGGGCGGGATCAGGGTCACGGGGGCCACAGGGGAGCAGGACACAGACTCGCCCCCGTGCAGTCTCCATGAGTGACACGGAAAATGACTTCAGGGTAATGAGCACACCCTCAAGAAAATCAGCCGCCGGGGCAGAAAAGGCATCTCCTTCCTGGCCCTCCTCCCCTCGATTCAATACCTGTCCCCTTCGCCCTTTTGCTCAACTCCCAGGCAGGACACAAATTACATACTGAGGCAAATACACAATTTATTCATTAAAACGAGAACAAAATTTCCGTAACATGGAAACATCGAGTTACATCACTAAAGTTGTTTATTTAGAAGTAGAAGTAAGTGTTGGCAACACTTTTTGTAAGAGTCAAGGAAACTGGGCAGGTTTCACAATCGGGAGTGTCCCTGTGGGCCGGTCAGTAGTATTGCTTCAGGAGAGAGAACATTTCACAGATCCTCCCAGTAACTTCCAGAAAAGTCAGCCAGCCAGACTTGGGTTCAAACTTCTTTACAAAGCCGTCTTCCTATTGGAGAATAAATTTCACAGTTTAAAAATCAGTGGAGACAGATTAGTGGGACGAAAAGCAAAGAAACTGCCACTTCACTAAAGCAGGCAGTTGGTCTGGTCCGTGCCCACCCTGGTCTCCCCCGTCCATCCACACCATCGCTCAGGGGCAGCGCCGTCCAGCGGAAACAGTGCGAGCTACAGACGGAAGCTCAAGTTCTTAGTAGCCACATCTTTTTAAAGTAAGAGGAAATATGTAAAACCAATTTAAAGAATATATTTATCTAAAATATTATGATTTCAATAGATAATCAATGTGAAAATTATGGAGCTATTTTACATCCTGTGGACCCAATCTTTACAATACACTGTGTGTTTTGCACTTACAGCCCATCCGAAATCACACTAGCCACATTTCAAGTGTTCAACGGCCGCATACTGGACAGCACAGCTCTGGAGGATAGAAAGTCTCATTTCTTCTCATTTTCGGTTGTCTGGCATTGAAATATGCATTGATGTTTGTAACCGGAATGAGGGCTCACGATAAAGCCGAACGCAGCAGCGCCTCGGAGCCCATGAAGAGGCTGTTGTTTCTATTATGATTCATTCTCTTTCTGATCATAGTTTTAAAACAGCAGGGTGTGAACTGTGCACTGTAATTTATGACGGTAATTATAGAGCATCCTGACTGCAGAGTACCTCTGAGATCACCCAGCCTAATGCCTGCTCTTATTTTGGCAAACAAGGAAACTGAGGCCCCGGAGAAAGTGAGCTGCTTGGCGTCACCTAACTTTTTAATGCTTGGGCCTGGAAGGGAATGCAAACACCGTTCTTTTCATTCCATGAGCTTCCAAACAACTACCCAAAGGATTAGAAAATTGTTGGAATAATATATTTAAGTGTTGCACTTAAGGACACGATGTCCTGGCCTAACGGGGGCAACAGTCTGCTCCCTCTCTCTCAGGACTTACACACGCACACGTTTCTCGTTCTAGGTTTGCGTGCCCCTGGCTGCTTCCCTTCCCAGGATTTCATGAAGCCCGTGGTAACGGGGCACTGTGAGACAGCTTCTGTTACCATGACCGTGACCACTGTCTGTTACAACTGGGCAGTTAACATCTCACCTACATTCCGCTTCTCCGTCAAAGAGAGTGAGCAAAGGGAAAAACCGACAAATTCAGCCCTAGGAAGATTAGAGGGTTTTAAACTATAAACAGCTAAAATTAAAAGGAGAGAATTCACAGTAGCTAAAACATGGAAGCAGCCCAAGCATCCATCAACTGATGAACGGATTAGCCAGACATGAACATTCATACAGTGGAATGCCAGTCAGCCTTGAAAGAGGCTCTGACCCCCGCTACACTGTGGACGGGCCTCCACCACGTGACGCTCAGCGAACTAAGCCCGTCACAACACGACAAATACCGCATAATCCCATTTATTTTTTTTAAAAGATTTTATTTATTTATTTGACAGAGAGAGACACAGAGAGAGAGGGGAAAGAAGCAGGAGCAGAGGCAGAGGGAGAAGCAGGCTCCCCACTGAGCAGGGAGCCCGATGCGGGGCTCGATCCCAGGGCCCCGGGATCATGACCTGAGCCGAAGGCAGACGCTTAACGACTGAGCCGCCCAGGTGCCGCACATAATCCCATTTACATGAAGTACTCAGAATAGAATCATAAAGACAAAGTAGGACGGTGGTTGCCGCGATCTGGGGCGCAGGGATGGGGAGCGGGCATTCGGGGCGCGGAGTCCTGCGGGTGGATGCTAGGGATGCTGCAGAGCAGCACCACGTACTCCGGCCCGAGCGAGCAGGGCAACGGTCCGCACACCGTGTCAGCCAGCCCGTCCCTTGTTAGACACTGATCACGGGGCCAGCCTGGAAGCATTAGTCCTAAGAAGGAAGGCAGCCCAAATGTCTAATAATTGGGAATTGGTTAAGTGTTCATGATGCACAAAGTTGGTGGGATATTCTGCAGACGTTAGAAATGTCAGCATGGAGCCCATAAGGCAGGGTTGAAAATATTTGTGAAATCACATGAGAAACTCTTATATGCACCGTCATTCTAATTACGTACGATGGATGCACGCAGACACGTTAGGGTGATGGGAGTGACTTTTCTTCTTTCACACATATATTTTCAATGTATTTTAATACCATTACGTGGGGGTGCCTGGGTGGCTCAGTGGGTTGAGCGTCCGACTCTCGATTTCAGCTCAGGTCATGATCTCAGGGTCCTAGGATCAGGCCCTGCATCGGCTTCCGCTCTGAGCATGGAGCCTACTTAAGATTCTCTGTCTCCCAGTTCGTCTGCCCCTCCCCACCCTGCTCGCATTCTCTCTTGAAAAAAAAAAAAATCATATGAGAATAGATATAGAACTAGGGATTCAATATCCTGTCAGTAATGCAGTAATAAGCAAGGAGTGCCCAGATCTGGTTCTTTCTGGGGATAGTTTATATTAAATTCAGCCTCCTTGGCTTCAAGAAAGCCTAAAGCATAAAATAATATCCTGCATCCATAATTCGAAGAAAACCAGACCCTCAGAATAGTTTAGATCTAGGAAAATACCATGGTGTTATTCCCATGCTTCTCTAGTGATTATTCACTCAGTTATTCATTCGACAAATATTTACTGATCATCAGCCACCTGCCAGGCACTGTTTTAAGCACTGGAACAGACTGGTGACCTGAACATGCGGGAGCCCTGGCCTCACTAGGCTTGTGACGGAGACACGCAGTCCTGAGCAGGGCACAGGGGTCGAGCGGTGGGGGTGCCCTCAGAGACGGGGCGGCTGAGGGGGACCCCTTCCCCCCCACCCCCGGGGAGGGCCACGGGGGGGCCATGCACACCTCTGGGGGGAGGTCATTCCAGGCAGCAGCAAGAGCCAGTACAAAGGCCCTGGGGCGGGGAGTGGGGAGGTGGAGTGTGCTTAGTTATCCTGGGAGGCTGGAGCCAAGAGAGTGCAGGAGGGACTCCTAGAAAATGAGATCCAATGGGGTTTAAGTAGAGCAGTCAGGACTTCGTATTTTGTGCTTGCGCCCAGGGTGAAGGGGTGCCAGAGAGGGTTCCGGCCAGGCCAGCACACGGGGGCCTCTGATCTGGCTGCCCCGTGGGGAGCAGGCCAAGGCGGGGCGAGGACGGGAGCAGGGAAATGGGACAGGCTACGGACCGTCGAGAGGGAGACGGGGTCTAGGTGCGCTTTCAAAGGTGCCGCCAGCAGGACTCACTGATGAACCTGACGTAGGGGGTGGGGGAGTGGAGGGTGACGCCCAGGGCCAGAGAGTGTTCTGGAAGGACCCACAGGGAGGCTCGAGTTCTGTCTCAGCGTCCTTTTCACAAAATGATCTTAAATCTCAAGTTAAAATTCAAGAGACGCACAGGAAGAATCTGGCTCCCAAATCTAATCCAAGGGTGTGAGGGACTCCTGGAGATTCCGTCACCTCACGAGGAGCTCTTTGCACCAACAGGACACGGAGTCGCTTGCGTACACGTCTCTGCGCATCCTTTCGTGCAGACCACCCTTTAGAGCAAGCGGGTCATAAAACACCAGCAGCAGACAAGAACTACTTGTCCTCGCTCTTCCTTGGAAAGTACCAGCGCCGCCCGCACATCCCAGCTTTCAAAGGGGCTTTCTGTGGGTGATTTTCAGAATGATTTATTTAAACCTCTTGAAATTGCCCACATGCACTTCATAGTTGTATTGTACCTGACATTTTACAAGGCACTCTTACGGAAATGTCTTCATCTTCTTACCCCCCTTCGAAGGTAGCTGTGCTTGTCTTCCTCGCGTTCGCACGGAGCGTACGCTAGATCATGCCATATTGCGGTCATCCCGCAAGGAATGTGACTCTTGGGTTACTGCCCCGACCCACTCGGGATCACACCTCTGCTGAGTGGCAAAACCAGGATTCCGACCTCCGTTCCGACGCTGGTTCACGCAGTCGCCCATCAGCCCTTATTTGTGGGGTGCCTTCCGGGTCGCGGGCCCTCTGCCGAGCACGGGAAGGACCGTGGGGCCCTGAGCAGCGTGACCCGCCCTGTTCCCGTGTGGCGCCGAGGCCTGAGTGTCCTTTCCACTTGGCCAGCACAGGTATAGGAGAATGCTCTGTGGGGGGGGCACCAGCCCCTCTGGGGCCTCTACAGCAGAGGGAGCGGCCAGGGCTGCTCTCGGGCCCCCTTTCCTCCCCGGTGCTGGAGACATCCTAGCGACCTGCCGGAGCCCCTCCGCTTCCAGGCCTTCACGTGGGCGGGGGGTAGGAGGAGGGAACGGTGCGCCCCGGAGCGGAAGAGAAAAGAGGTGGGAAGCACCCACAAAAGAAGAGGAGAAGGGAGCGAGGAGGGGGGAGGGAGGGAAAGTCACTCAAGCCGGTAAGCACGAGAAAGAGCACGTGGGGAGTCAACCAGCCCACTGCTGATGCGCTGGTCTTCGACCTTCCCGGGGCCTCTGGTTTCCGCGGGGACTCCTGTCTGACTGCGGGGTATGACTCAGGGCGACTATGCGTGGCTCGCCAGGGAGTCAGCAGGACGACCGTACTCATAACCGTGATCCTGGACCTGAGTGGGGTCCTACTGCAGAAGCCGTCTGGGAGCTTCACGTGAACCAGCGAGTGGCTGCGTCCGGACGGCAGTCCGGGTGTAGATGGCACTCCTCCTCCATCCTACAGACGAGGAAACGAGGCTCGGACAAGTTCCGCTGACTCGTTCACGGCCCGGGGGCACCCGGAATCCCGCCCAGGTGCTCGTAATGTCTGTGCCGCCTCACACGCCGCCTTCTCGACCCGGAAGTTCTCACGCTTGAAACGGTGGTAAATTACAGATACGCTCTGCACGTGGGCTGAATGCTCCTGTCGCCGCGCATCATAGGCCTGCATTTCTAATATGGAGCCCTAACCACAGATCTGGGTGACAGCAGACAGGACAATGGACCCTGTACTTCCGGATCTGTCATTTTGGAGCACTTTTCACCAATCTGTAAATTCAGACTCTACAAAAGCAGGCATGTGATTATGCCATTTGCCCCCGGATGACCCCTTCCCGTGTTCAGTTCCTTCGCTCGAGCGGATGTGTCAGCATTTCTGGGAAGGTCTCACGTGGCCATGCTAGCTGTGCTGACTCGGATGGGCACAGCCACGCCTTCACAGGACCACGGAAAAGCCACGTCCAAGGCCTAAGCTCCTTGGGTGCTCCAAGCCCTCCTACACCGAAGGGCCCCGCGAACGCTGAGTGTGCGCGTGGGCACACGTGTGAGTCTGTGTGTCACTCCCACCTGGGCCACCCCGGAAGGCAAGTGCACGTCTGGAAGTCCTCAGAGGCAACCCCACACCCCCACTGAGGATGATGAGTTCCACGAGCTCAGACTGTGTCGCTGAGAAGTTGAGTTTTGAAGGAACATTCATCAGTGTGTGTGACAAGTCGTGTGGAGCAGCAGGGCGCAGTCTGGGCCCACGGAGGCTCGCACGTGGGCCCCTGCCCTACACAGTGTCACCTTCGGTGGAATCCTCCCCCCGTGGCCAGCAGAGCTTACCACAGCCGACCGGAGGAGCACAGGACCTGGCACCCCCAGGCTTCATCCAGCTCCAAGTCCGCGAGTCAGGGACAACAGATGCCCCATGACGACACAGGAAGGGGGCGATGCGGGGCACAGCACATAGGACACGACCCCAGCAGGCGTTAGAACATTTATAATAAGGGCGCCTGGGTGGCTCAGATGGTTGGGCGACTGCCTTCGGCTCAGGTCATGATCCCAGGGTCCTGGGATCGAGCCCCGCATCCGGCTCCCTGCTCGGCGGGGAGCCTGCTTCTCCCTCTGCCTCTGCCGCTCCCCCTGCTTGCACTCTCTCTCTCTCTCTCTGTCAAATAAATAAATAAAATCTTTTTTAAAATAATAAAATAAAAAGCTTGAGGGGCGCCTGGGTGGCTCAGATGGTTGGGCATCTGCCTTCTGCTCGGGTGATGATCCCAGGGTCCTGGGATCGAGTCCCGCATCGGGCTCCCTGCTCGGCGGGGAGCCTGCTTCTCCCTCTGCCTCTCTCTCTCTCTGTCTCTCATGAATAAATAAATAAAATCTTTAAAAAAAAAAAAAAAGAACATTTATAATAACCAGGGGCGCCAGACAGAGGAGCGTGTGAACTCCTGACCCCGGGGTCGTGAGTTCAAGCCCCAATCGGGTAGAGAGTTTACTTAAAAACAAAATCTTTAAAAAATAAATAAAAAAGGGGCGCCTGGGTGACTCAGTCGGTTAAGCATTCGCCTTTGGCTCAGGTCATGATCCTGGAGTCCTGGAATCAATTCCCGCATCGGGCTCCCTGCTCGGCAAGGAGTCTGCTTCTCCCTCTGACCCTCCCCCCTCTCATGCTCTCTGTCTCTCATTCTCTCTCTCTCTCAAATAAATAAATAAATAAAATCTTTAAAAATAAATAAATAAATAAATAATACAAATAAAATATTTATAATAATGGAAGGCAGCTGTAGTTTTAAAAGACAGTTAACATATCAGAAGATGTCTGCCACATATATAAAAAGAATAAACAAAAATATATTTTTCATATATAAAAATATTTGAAAATAAAAACATACAAGAAAGAATTGCTACAAATCAACGAGAAAGACAAAAAGTAGGAAAATGGGCAAAGACTATAAATAGGCAATTCTCTGGTCAGTAAAGGTGGGGACAGGTGCTCAACCTCACTGGCAACCGAGGAAGCAAGAACTAAAACAAGAGAAGTTGGTCAGATTCTCCTAACCCAGCAGAGGGGGGAAATTAGGACAGGTCAGCTGGTGTGGGGGCAGCGTTGTGGGGCCTCCCTGGAGGCGAGGACCTGGTACATTGAGAAATGGACACGCTGTCCCAAGGGGAGCGTGAATGGACATGCTCGGGGAAGTACTGTTTGTGGGGCAAAGTGGAGATAACCGAGAGCTCCACCAGCCCGAGCCAGCCAGACCCTCCACAGCACGGACAGACAACAGCGTGTATGTAGGACTTTTTTTTTTTCCATAGGACTCTTTAAAATATTATATTTTCTTTTTCTTTTTCTTTTTTTTTTAAGAGAGGGAAAGAGAGAGAGAGAAACAGGTGGGCGGAGGGGCCGAGGGAAAGGGAATCCTAAGCAGGCTCCATGCTCGTTGCGGAGCCCGATGCGGGGCTTGATCCCACGACCCTGAGATCATGACCTGAGCCGAAATCAAGAGCCGGCTGCTTAACTGACTGAGCCACCCAGGCGCCCCAAAAAGCACTATGTATATTTTCTATGGATATATTCAGTGGGCAAGATTTGCATGTAACATAGTTAATAACGGTGGGTACCTCCTCTCTAAGGAGAGAAGAAGTCCAGGCTTGGGGGTTGGAGGCAGAGGATCCACGGAGACGTGAGTGCTTTGAAAAAGCCAGTGTTAGGCATACTGAGTCTAGAGACGAGCCCTGCCGTCCAGCTGTGAAAAGCCCCTTCTCAATGACTTGTGACACAGCGCTCTCTGCCTCCCACTCTGGGTTTTTTGAGGCTTTGATAATAAAGTGAGTTGTTGGTTGGAAATTCCCCAATAGTTCTTGCTGGTGGTACAGCACATTATTATTTTTTTTTTTATCAACAGGCTTTAACAGCTAGAATTTGTTATATTAGAAAACTGAAAAAAAAATCAATTTGTAAGCAATGAACTTGCAAAGATGTACCTGTGTTTTGCAACATAATAACTACCCAAATATAACAGCATCTCATACCAACTCTTTGTTTACTAAACCTACGTTGTCATGACAGCCTGGCCAGAGCCGAGTCCCGGCCGGGTCCCCATCTGCTGACACGGACAGGGCACTGGGGCGATGCTGCGTGACTCCCCGATCTCACCCCCATCGCTTAACACTGTTAGGAATAAAAACGGCAAGCTCATGTATCTGCCAACTACAGAGCTCGGATTCCCTGGAAATGAGCCAGAAATGTCTTCTTGTTTTAAAAATGAGAACCTTTAAAAACAAGCCACCCAAAAAAGATAGTGGATTTTTAACAACTAGCAAGAAGCTGCCAATTCCTACGTCAAAGGTAAGAGCCGTGAAGAAGGTTTCCAGTGTACATACCCAGCCTCCGTTTTGCCTTATCCACTCTCTCATGTTTGTCGTGATGAACTCTGCCACAAAGTAAGAAATCCGAGAAGCATCGGCATCCGGGGAAATTCGCTCCTGGAGGAGCTTCTTGGTGAGAATGCCTTCAAACGCAAATATGGTCACAATCCTTCCCCAGTTAATGACGCCGTCTTCAAACTCCTTCTCCATGACCTGGTTGAATATGGTTCTGGCCGTGTCGACGGACACCACATCAAAACTGTCCAGGCACGGTTTCAAGTTCTTCTCGACCTCCCCCTGCACGGAGGAGGCCACGTCCCGGAGCAGCCGGGACGCCCTGCTGGGGGCCGAGCCAGGCTGCGGGACCCGCAGGACATGCCTCACATAGTCCTGGGCCAGCGTCAGGGTGTACCCGAACTCGCAGTCCGTCATCTTCCTCCCGGCCCGCCGGCCAGCCTAGGCCAAATGAGGCGAGCGCCGGCGGGACCGGGGCCGTGACTCCTGGCGACGCGTGGAGGCCGGTGGAATTTCTGTGTGCATCACCAGCCGGTTCCTCCTCCTCGTCACTCTCGGGCGTGGGCTGGGTGTGAAAGAGAAAGTTGAAAACGTGGAAGCGGAAAGCAGTTCAGGAGAGGCCACTTCCTCAAACTGCCAGTGATTAACTCGGGGACTTACGGGCTGAAGGCAGGACGTAGAGAAACCAGAAGCGCTCTCCCCCGCGGCGGGGCGGCCCGTGTGCGAATCCGGCCGGTCCTCCAACAGATCCGTGCAGACTGCCGTCCGAGCCCGCGCTGCTACGCTCGCAGCCGAGCGCTATGCACGGTGGTCAGACGGCAGAAACGGCCCGCACGGTGGTCAGCAGAGACGCGGCTGCCGCGGTCAGGGGCGCGGCCCCACGCCACGGGGACACGCAGTGCGAGCTGTGCGTGTCAGCCCTGAGCCAGCCGGCAGACCGCGGGCGGCGGAGGGGCGCAGGGCTTGCTCTTACGGGTTGGACAGAGGCGGGGGTCGCACGCCGCTGTCCCTGTACCAGACTCCGCGGAATCGCTCGCGTTGACATGGGTGGTTTTACGAACGTCACCTGCACAAAAGGGTCAAGGCAGCCGCCCAGCTGAGCCGGGCTGGTGATGGTCCGGGACGGAGCTCAGCCAGCCGCAGGGGAGCAGCCGGGGGACAGCGCTCAGGGACACCGCCCTGGACACTGCGGCCCTGAGCCGGGGGCGGGGGTGGGCGGTGGGGGCGCCTGTGTACCCTGGAGCTTCTGACCCACAGAAAACAAGCCCTTCCTCCTCGCTCTCAAGTCATGTCGGAAACAGAAGCGCCCCCTCGTCCCTCGATCACCACGTGCCCGGTGTCTGTGATGGGACCACACGGACAGCCTCCCGGGCTGAGTGAGGTGAGCCCCGAGCCCTGGCTCCTCACCATCCTAGGCTATGGCTCTTTCTGCAGCCTTCCCTCCACCCCCACTGGGGTCCTCGGCGCTCCCAGACTCTCCCCCCTGCCTTCCCCTGCTCCCAGCGAGTCTCTGGGACACCCGACCCCCTGAGGCCGGAGTCCTGAATTGGCAGGGGACCCGCACGGAACAAAGGGGCACATTGCACACATGCGCTGGGGCCCCTGTTCCACCAGGTCCCGGGGACAGTCCTCCTGTGTCCGTTCTGCGACGTCTGCTAGCCCACAGGAGGCGCCTTCTCTCCTCGGAACCCTGCTGGGCGTCAGAAGAACCAGCAAAGGGATGGGACGTTTTCTCTCCCCAGTGGTGATGAGCATTCCTGCAGAAATAGTGTGAGCACGAGGCTTCAGAGCTGCAATCAGGCGCTCCACGCTCAGGGTACAAGCTCTCTCTCTCGCCAGTGCCCGAGCCTGCACCCGGGGAGGCTGGTCCTTGATCTGTTGACTAAATGAAGTGCATTTCCATCGCAGCTCCCGCCAACCGCATGCAGGCCTCTGTCTTCCTGGTCCGGATCCACAATGGTGTTGCTGTAAAAACTCTTAAATATTGTAACCTGCTTTACTTTATTTCAGAGTTTGCAGTCATTTTTCAAGAAAAGGTGGCAGAAAGAAAAAGTCTTTACCAAAAAGAATGATTTCTTTTTATGGAAAGTGCAGTGACTGAAGGGGTGTGTGGTGGGGGTGGTGTGGGACGGGGACACATAGCCAGCCACGGACAGGATGTGAGCATGGGGCGGGGCCACACAGCCAGCCACGGACCGGGGGTGAGCATAGGGTGGGGACACATAGCCGGCCACGACCGGGGTGAGCATGGGGCAGGGGCACGCAGCTGGCCACGGACCGGGTGTGAACGCAAAGGAAGGTGTCCTTTCTCAATGCCACCACAACCTGGGTCTGCATTCACCAGGGGCCGGCGTACAGTACGTTTCCCCATCCCCTGAGTTGCTGTGTGCACACAGGGAATTCTGTATGAAATTAGGGCTCCATCCTGATACACTCCGAGGGAGTCACCCCGAGTGGGTGGGGTTTGGAACCCGTACATGGACGGTGTCAGGTGCTCGAGATATAGATGTCTATCCCTAGAGAGTTTTCTGTCTAGGAGACACCAGGCTGTATCAGAGGCTGACAAAGAAACTGCAGGGGGAGTAATCCGAGGCAGTTTCTGCAGCGTAGCTTCCAATTCAGGGGCCCCTCCTGAGGCCACGGAGCCAGGTTTGTGGACACAGCACAATGCTGAGGTGCTGGAAATGCGCCTGTATCATGCTCATCTCTGGTGGCCTGGGGGTGGATGGATGGTGGGAAATGACAGATGACTTCCTAAATCTGTCCAGGCCACACGAGCACCCGTGGCCTGACCGAGATTTTCCCTGTACGCATCTTGTCCAGAAGCTTCTACTAAAGAGGCAGGAGGCTTGGCCAGGGCTGAGGGGAGTACCAGCGTTTGAGAAAAATGATCGGAACAGTGTGAGTCGTCTTAACGAACGGTCGCATTGCTGCACGTGGACAACCTCACACCCACTCATTGTGCTTACATGAGTCTGCACATCTGTCCACGGATGTTCCACTTATCTAGTGCTTTCTACCAAAGCAGCCCCAAATCCTGGCGGCCAGAGCAACATACTCGGTCCTGGATGTGGGAGGTGGGCAGGGCTGGGGCGTGGGGACTGCTCTCTGCTCCTCGATGCCGACGTTGCAGGCTCGGGCTCGTCCTGTGCAGGGTCCCCAGCTCAGGTCCCACGAGCAAGTGTTCCAGCCACGAACGCAGGCTACGAATGGCCTTTCCTAACCCAGCGAGAGCTCAGAGCGCACCATTTGTGTCCTCCAGTATCAGCAGGCTTAGTCACAAGCCCGCAGCAATTCACGGAGAGGAAACGCAGACCACTTTTATGGAGAAGGAGGGTGTCAGAGAAATTGCAGCTAGGCTTCAAGGCTGCCATGGCGGGCCACGCACATGCGAGACCACTTACACGCACATCGGACCGTCTGGTCAGGGAGCCTCACGCCCCTGCGGGGTGGTGAGGCAGAGAGGCAGCTCGAACGCTGGAGGGACCTGGGAGGTGCTTGGGAGCCATCCTGCCCACCTGTGGTCCCACCAGCTGCCGCAGGGCTGAGAACACCCTGGCCCAGAACCCTCCGGAGATGAGGTTGTCTGGAGAGGAGCTCCTCTTACCTCTGCCCCGACGATGGGGAGCTCAGTGTGTGCCCTGTCCCCCCACCCTGCTCCGGCAGAGTTCAGTGGGGAACAGGACGGGAGCCCTGAAGCTCCCTGGCTGCTGAGTGGCCTGGCGAATCCGAGCCCCAGGGCCAGGGTCCCGGGTGTGTGAGCTCGAGGAGAGGCTGCGGAGGTCAACTTCTCTTTTCCCCAAAGGCGGAACCTGGGTGGAAATCTGCTGGGCTTTTCGCTGCTTCACAGGAGGTGGCTCAGGGGAACCCCCAGCCCCGGCCTACTCTTTAGCTGTGGCTGCTTCCCCTTTCCAAGGCCATGGTCGGGGCCAACTGTCCACAGAAGGCAGCGGTCTTCACCGGTGAAACTCCCGGGACACAAAGGAGAGTGGGATGTGCGTGAGAAGAGCCTGTGTGGCCCCTGTCCTCCCCCGCAGTTCACAGGGGCCAAGCCTCAAAAGTCAGGACATGATGTAGGCAAGTCCGCTCCCCGGAGGAAAAGCCGGCGTCCCAATGTGACATGGCTGCTGGTCGGAGCTTGGTTTGCAGCCGAGGAGACTAATTTCCAGGAAATTAGCCGACAGGATTCCCCCCAAGTCTCCTGCTGTACTCGGGAGCAAGGCCTAAGTGGGTGCGGGAGGGAGCCCGTGGGTCTGAAGCGAGCCTGGGAGGCAGGGAGGGAAGGGGTGTGGACAGATGTGGCTAGTGGGGGTTGCATTTTTAACTAAGGTCGCAGAGGCCACGGGGGGGATGGAGGAGGAAAGAGAGAGGGGAAAGCCAGGGCGAGGTTGAAATTGTGAATGGCCCCACATAAGACAGAATGCCTGAGTCCAACCTGGGACGCCGTGCTAGTCTGTCCTTCACAACTGGGCGTGCAGATGTGTGCTCCGACCGGCCGCTCCTTACCCGCTCTGAATCTCAGCTCACTTCACCGCCCTCCAGCCCCTGCCCCGGCTCCGTGCCATGGCTCCGCATCCCCATCTTCAGGGCCCACGCCCCCGAAGCCTTCCCGACCCCGAGCCGGGACGAGTCTCCGCGCGTGCGCCCCCCCGGGCGCAACAGCGTGTCTCTTGGCGTGTCTCCTCCAGCGGCTACCACGCCGTGTGCCCCCGTGCTGGGCTCCAGGTGGGCAGCCCCCCAGGAAAACGGCTATTGCGCTCACCGGGGTCCTTCCAGAGGGCCCTCGCGCAGGCGGGCGCACCACGGATGCTGACTGGGTTCTGTGCCTAACTTCGCCCTGCTGAGTATTTGACAAACGGCCCGAATCGCAGTCGGACTGATGGCATGGCTGAAGCTAGATGAGTTCCTCTGCGAAGCTTTACTCAGCCACGAGAGAAAGCACAACGTTCTTTTCTTTCCCCAAATGTCAGCTTGGGGGAAGTGCAAGAGGAGAGCCTATTTGAATGGGACCTTCAAGTGACTTTGGCAGAAGGGCTCAGACTTTTCCTGCCCTACACGGAATGGCAGGACCTACAACACAGACGAAGGAAGCAGAAGTGTATTTGGTGACAGCAAATGAAACCGGGCCCCCTCCCTCCCCACTACCCCGCGAGCAAGGCTCTCGGAGCAAGGACTCAGAACACCCCAAAGAGCAAAGCACAGCCAGCCAGCCGCCCCTCACTCAGCCAGATGCTCCACAGACCTCACCGCGCCCCTGCCACGGGCCACGACCCTGCCACGGGCCGTGCACCTGCCATGGGCCGCGCCCTGCGCCGTGTCCAGGGGCCGTGGCAGGAGCACTGAGCTCACGGTGTAACGGAGCCTCACAAACCACCAGGAACTTCAGCTAAGAGCCACCGCACAACAGGACGTGCCGATTGGCCAGGCCGGGGACCGGGGCTCAGAGAGGAGGCTCAAGCTGGCTCCTGCCAGCCCCACGCACCCGCCTGAACACACCCGGGTGGGAGCACAGAGAGGCTTTCTGATGAAGCTGAATCGCAGACTCAAAGTCACGTGGAGAGAAGACACAGACCCGGGGTCACCGCAGCTGGGGAGCTCAGAGTGTGCTGAGAAGAAGAGGGAGCTTGGGAATGTTTAAGCGGGAGAGTGACATCGTCAGATCCGCACTCTGGGAAGGTGAGCTGGACAGGACCCCCTCTACAGGACCGACGACGGAGGACACAGGGATAACAAAGATTTTTTATCAATGTTATTGAGGTGTAATTTCCAAATATAAAAATCCACCCACTTAAAGCACCCACTTCAGCGCATTCAGACAAGTGTCCGAACACCCCTGTCAACATATGAAGTGTTTCGAGCACCCCAAAACGTCTCTTCGTGCCCCTTTGCGCTCAGTCTCATCACCCTCCTGGCCACAGGCAACCACAGATCTGCTGGACGTCACAATGGATTCATTTTTCCTAAAATCTCATAAACATGAAACCAACCACACACACTCTTTTGTAAGTCCCTTCTGTTACTTAGCTCACTGGTTTCCAGATTCAGGGGTGCTGCTGAGTGGATGGACACTTTGTTTCTTTTTGTTACCAAGCAACGCTTCCATTGCCGGGTCTACCACAATGTGTTTGTCCAATCTCTACTGACAGTTTTTGGCCATAATGAATAAAGCTGCTATGAACTTGCCCATACAGATTTCCTTAGTGAACCTACATGTTTATTTCTCCTAGGAACACATCTGGGAGTAGGACTGTGGGGTCCTATGATAAGTGGCTTATTTTGGTTTTGGTTTTTTGTAAGAATAAGGTCCACTTCATTAGAAACTGCCACAGTGTGGGCGCCTGGGGGGCTCAGTTGGTTAGGGGTCTGCCTTCGGCTCAGGTCAGGATCCCAGGGTCCTGGGACCGAGTCCCGCATCGGGCTCCCTGCTCGGCAGGAAGTCTGCTTCTCCCTCTGCCTGAGCTCCCCCTGCTTGTGCGCTGTCTTTCTCTCTCTCTCAAATAAATAAAATCTTAAAAAAGAAAAAGAAAAAGAAACTGTCACAGTGTTCCCTAAGCGACCGCAGTCCCTGAGCGCCCCCCCCAACCTCCTTGCCAACATTTGGCGTGGCCCCGTCTTTTTAACGTTACCATTCTGGTGGCTTAATGACTAATAACACTGAGCACCTTTTTGTGTGTTCATTGGCCATTTGTGTATCTTCTTTCCGTGAAGCATCTGTTCAGAGCTTGTGTCCGTTTCCTAAAAACTCGAGTTGCTCTTTTTACCGAGTTGAACAGTGCTTTACGGGTTCTGGATGCTCACAGCGGCATGTTTGAGGCCCAGCTGATGCGGCCTGAGCCAGGGTCACAGAGGGGCCACCCAGGCGCAGGCTTACAGGACTGGCTGGAGGACAGGGGCCCATCGGTGGCTCAGAAGGGGCGACGGGAAAGACTAGAAGGGCACGCATGCCACCATTCGAGCCCCGAAGAGTCTGTGACGGTGAGGCTCGGACAAGAAGCCGTCCCAGCCGTCCCAGCTCACGCCCGCTGCCAAACCTGGCGCAGGGCCCTGCTCATCACTCAGCCGCGTGCCCACAGGTTTGGGTGCGCGGGGCAGACCAGTGAGCCGATCGTGGGTCCACGCCGGGTCCGCAGTCAGCTGGGACGGCTCTGCTCCCTTGTCTCTCGCTCTGGGGGGACAGTGGCCTGGGTCACCCTCCTCCTGGACAAGGCTGAAGCACAAGGGTGGGAGCCCAACACAGAAACTCGCCTCCAGCCCCTCTAGTGGGAGGGGAGTGAATATCTGTCTAACAATCCAAACTATAATGCCTGCTACATGGGAAGCCTCCCTGGGTAAAGAAAAGATGGGTCTTTCCCGACCTGGTTTTGTAGGAACCTGTGTTCTTCTGTCGGCCAACACTTTCCTTCCTTTCGGAGAAATTTTCCACCCCTACCCCCCAGCCCCAATCACATGGTTCCAACTGGAGGTACGAGGTCTGCCATAAACCATCCCGACCCCTGAATCCAGCTGACGGATCTAGGGCTCGGCCTCTGACCTTAGCAGAGCCAACTAGAGCCTCCCACCCGCAGGCTTGAGGTCTTGAGACAGTGAGGATAATGCAACTGTCGCTGGCGAGCAGGGTCTGGAGACGGGGCCCAGGGGCCGCAGGGGCTGTGTTGCTTTGGAGAGGAAGTGGGCGAAAATGAAGGAAACCCACACATGGAGAGAGAGGGTCCTCACTGCCCACAAGCCCTTGGGTCCAGCTGTTCCATCCCGTACAGATGGGGCAGTGGAGGGCACCTCTCCGTGCTTTCCCGCGACCCCGCGTCAGAGGTGAGCTGCGTGCCCACCCTCGCGCTTTCCGGCACAGATGCGGCCTTGCCTGCCTCGCATTCACTCGCTTTACAAAGGTACACGAAATAATCATCAGGGCCTGTGGGACAGAACAAGAGTTCCTAACCAGGCCGGGCCTGGAGGTTTCCCAGGACGAGCGGCACGTCCAGGAGGCCGCTCTCGGACTCTGTAGCAGACAGACTCATGCCACAACCAGCTTCGACAGGGTCTTGGTGCAGAAAGTCCACTAGACTTTTGCGTGTACGTGGGTGTGGGGAAGCGGACATCACATGACATTTCCCATCTGACCATTTATAATTGTGCAGCTCATGGCACTGGGCTCATGCACACCCTTGTACATCCAGCCCACCATCCGCCTCCAGAACGTTCTCCTCCTCCCGTATGGGAACCCCGAGCTGTGCAGTGATCTCCCCCCTGCACCCCCTGCTCCCCCCGCCTACCCCAGGCCCTGGCCGCCAGCACGCTACTTCCTGCCCCTAATGCCCCTCCTGGACGTGGAACCACGGCGGGTCCCACGGAGCGCACCCTCCTTAAGGTCCATCCTGCGGCCCGTTCAGAATTTCTTCCCTTTTCAAGGCTAAACAAGAATTCATCGTGTGCACAGCCCGCATTTCCGTCATCCACTCCCTTGTCAGTGGACGTTGGGCCTCCGCCTGCTGGCTGTTCGGAACTGCGCCGCCGTGAACGTGCGTGTGCAAAGCACTAGCTCAAGTCCCCGCTCTCCCTCCCCGGGCCCGCGCCCAGAAGTACGGCTGCGGGGTCGCACCCACCTGACTGCGGAGAAGGCCAGCGCAAGGGGGGACGTTCTAGGGAGGAGAGGAGGAAGAGCCGGGAGAAAGGCCGTCAAGTCCAGCAGGGAAGGTCTTTACCTCCTCAAATCACCAACACGGGCTAGTACGTTGCTGATTCCTCCCCTCCACTCACACACGCACTCACTCCCATGCACGCTCATAAGCTTTCACGCGCGTGCAGTCACCCACAGAATGCACTCGGACACACCCTCGCGCACACACAGCTACTGTAAACGTGCGGGAGGCCAGACCATGCATCGACTGTGACAGGAAAACGCCCGTGACGGGCGCCCTGGAGGTGGCCCCGAGCATCCTCGGACGAGAGCGCACGGCAGGCCAACGCCAGATTGTCAGGAAGCTCTGGGAACGCCAGTGTCGACTGT
>NC_138377.1:125493105-125510363 GCF_054177405.1 Leptonychotes weddellii | reverse complement strand
CCCAGGACGCGACAGGTCACGCGGCCAGACGCAGCCGAGTCGGGATTGAGGCCCGGGACTGCATCATGCCAGACACATGGGCGAGATGCTGCTGGGACATCCTTAAAATTCCCACGTGGACTGCAGCCAGGGCAAAGATGTGTTAGCTCTGTTCACCGTGACACACCCGGGGTCACTGGGGTCCAGCACGGCCCGGCCGCGGTCACCCCGGAGCAAACAGCCAGCGCCTCCGCGGAGCGCCACCTAGTGCTCCCACGTGGGGTGGCAGCCGAGGCAGGAAGCCTCAGCCTCCAGCCCTTGCTCCGGGGGCCGAGGTCAGGGTGGCGGGTGGTGCAGTGGCCAGGACCCGCGTGGCCCCGGGGGCGCTCCTCACTCTGCAAGCCCGAGCGCCCGCGTCTGCTGTGTGTGCGGCCCACGACCTTCGCAACCGGGGGAATTCCCGGTCCGGGACAGGCTCTCCCGAAGCCTGGGCGTCCGGCAGGGAAGCCACGGCCCTCGAGTCGCGCACCACAGTGAACGGGACAGCCGTGACGCCGTGCGCCACGTGCGGACCAGGGGGAAAGCAGGGTGCGCTGGAAAGCCTCGGACACGCCAGCCCGCACCAGAATTTTCCAGGAGAGACCGCCCGGCAGAGAGCTGGGCTGGGGGGGAGCAGACCCGGTGCTGGGGGGCCCAGCGGCCAGAGAAACCGAGGCAGGAAGTGGGCAGAGGCTAGATCCTAAAGGGTCTCAAGCCATGTGTCAAGGGGAGACCTTATACAAGGGGGGGGTGCTTGAAGCAAGGCGTTGACGCTGTCAGATCTGCATTCTAGAAAGAACTTTGCAGGAACAGAGGAGAGTGTGGGCGGGAGGAGACTAGGAGTGATGGAAGCTGGTGAGGATGCTTTTGTAGCCAGAGAAGACATGCCCGGGACCCAAACCCAGGCAGAGATCACGGGGATGGAGAGGAGAAGGTGGATGAGAGGCAGTCCAGAAGCAGAACCACAGTGGGCCGTGGCAAGGGCGTGAGGACACTGGAGGGTCACGTGGGTCAGGGACACGCGCCTTGAAGCACGTTTGGTGCAAGATCTGCCTGGAGCACAGCGAGGGGGACATGTGGACCGGACACTTGAGGGGGAGCGGTCCAGCAGGTCGGCAGCTCAGGAGAGATGTTACAGCTGGACATCTGGACGCAAGGATTTGGGGTCATTCACATACATTAATACTAGAAGAGAACTTCCTTGATCTAACACGGAGTATAGACATAAATACCTACAGGAGACATGGGATGATCATAGGACCCAGCAGTTCCATGCCAGGTAGAGACTCAAAAAAATTGGAAACAGATGTGCAAACACAACTGTGTCCTTGGCAGCGTGATGCACAACCACCGAAATGTGGGATCCACGCGAATGTTCGTCAGCTGAGGCACGAACAAATGAAACGTGGTCTACCCAAACAACGGAGCACTCTTCAGCCATACAAAAGAAGGACGCAGGATACCTACACAACGAGTATAGTGAGGTGGGGTGGACAAAATCAGGCATGGCGAGTCACCGTGACCCCAATGGCCTGTGACTCCATTTCAGTGTCCACCAGGGGCTGGAGGATGGAGACTGGGCATGACTGCCTGTTGGGGGGGAGTTTCCATGTGGGGTAACGAGGTGTTTGGGATTAGACCCTGGTTTGCACAACACTGTGGGTGCACTGAAGGTGCTAATGATAAGTTTGATGTTAAGTGTATTTTGCCCACAAAAAATTGGCATTACCACACGTTGGCGGGAAGGTGTGACAACTGGAATTCTTGTAGGTTGCTGAAAGGAATGGAAGATGGTACAGCCGCTTCGGGAAATACTTGGGCGTTTTCTCGTAAAGGAAAAATGCGTATGACTCCCATTCCCACTCTGAGGCGTGTCCCCAGGAGAAACAACAACATGTGTTTACATGAAGTTTTCCTAAAGAATGTTCATGGCAGCTTTTGTTCATCACGGCCCCAAACTGGGGACAGAGCAGGTGTCCCCTGAGTCAACAAACTGGAGTGCATCCATGAAAGGAATACTAGTCAGTGGTAAACCAGAACGAATGACTGATCCAGGCAACAACGTGGATGCATGTCAGAAACATTGTGCTAAGTGAACAAAGCCTTCCAGAAACAGCAAACACTGTCTCATCCCATCTACAGCATCCGCTGTATGAAAAAAAAAAAATCAGAAATGTTGTCGTCTCAAAAGGGCAAAAGTAGGGAGTGACTGTAAACCGTGCAAGAGAATATTCTGTAACGTGATAGGCGCTTGGGCTCTGTGTACGCATTGGTCCAAACTGAGCGAATGTGCGCAGGTCAGGAGGGATCTCACGCACACTTCGCTGTCCGTAGAGTTTACATCAGGAGAACAAATCATAAGCGGATATGGAATTCTAGCTCCTCATATGCATGCTGCACCATTAGAAGGAATGGACCGGTATCTACGGTTTACTTGAAAATTCGATCACATAATAATGAAACACTTCTCTTCATCCAACGATCTGTTAAGAGAATGACAGGCCTGAGTGGTGATGTTTGCAACACTGGTGACAAAGAGCATCCTACCCATGTTATACAAAGAACTGATCACGTATACGTATGTGTATGCATGTGGATATACACATATTTTAGATGTATGCATCATGAAGCGCTTATAGATGTATGTGTATATATGTGTATGTATAAAATATAAGCGTGTTTTTACGTGCTAGTCTTCTATATACATATCTATACAATATGTGTGCATTTTTCATATATACGTATATATATATACAGAATATAGAAAGAAAACCCAATACACATAGCAGAGAAGTGAGCAAAAGCCTCAAATAAGACTTTGCAATAGAGCACCCCACTCGCCGGCCAATAAATATATGCAAAGGTGTTCAAGCCAACGAATCATCAGGGGGATGCAGGATGAAGCTTTTACACCCCCCAGAATGGCTGAGATTTAGGCCAACAACGCCAAGTGCTGGTGCAGGAACAGGGCAGGTGCGGCTCGCATCCGCTGCTGATCAGACTGTAAGTTGATATAACTGATCGCTGGTTTGCTGGATGTGTCCAAGCTGACAACATGCACACCCACGCATACCCTGAGACCCAAGAATTCACCCCAGGGTTTACAGCAGCGGAATGCACGCAGACCGAGCTCGAGATGTGCTCTGTGCTCACAGCAGCATTGTGCGTAATTGCAGACGCTAGCGAGAGTTCGATGCCCGCCACAGTAGAACGGATCCACCATGGGTGGTCTATTTTTACGGTGGAAATCTATTCAGCAGGCTGAGTGAACCACCCGCAGCTGCACACAGCACCCAAGGTGACTCTCACGGGTGTAAAACTGAGCCCCAGAAGCAAGACGCACGCGTGCCCACGGAGGGACGTGTAACCACGGTGCAGAACGGGCAAAGCCAAACGCAGAATTCAGGCTTGCATTCCTGTGCGGTAAAGGAAAAAGGCAGGGAAGTGGTCTCCCTAAAAATCAGCGCCATGGGGGTAGACGACTGTGATTACAGAAGGCCGTGGGCGGAGGGGAAGCAGAAGTGGGAGGAGGCCATGCTGCCGGTGAGGGGCCCGGAATGTTCTGTTTCCTGCCCCACTGCCGGTTACTCGGGTATCTGCTTCATAATCACCCCCGGAGCTGGGGGTTTACGTTTAACGCACCTTTCTGAGGGAGGGTGACATTTCACAATATTTCTTTAAGAGGCTTATGAATTACAGGGGGGAGAGAGGAATACATAGGACCTCACGGGTGGTGCCGGGGCGCAGGGGTCTCACAGACCGGGAGAGAAGAGCATCACGGAAGTCTCAGGCCCACAGAGTGGGGGGCACGGCGGGGGCGGGAGGGGCGTCTGCAGGTCCCGCCCCGAGGATGCCGACTGCGCCAGAGGAGAATTCGAGGCCAGATGATGAGGGCCCGTGAACAGAGCCACCACCCCAGACCAGAAGGTGTGTCCGCACGCGGGCACCCAGCCCAGAGGGCCACGATGCGCGCAAGGCAGTGCTGCCTCTGGGGGAGGAAGGGACATCCCGTCGGCTTTGCACAAAGCTCTGCCTCCTGGAGAGGACTTTCTCCTGTAATTTTGAAGCTTTAAAAAAACTTTTTAAAATTATCGTAAGGACCTGGGACTTGATTCCGGAGGCTGTGCTACACGATGGTGCGGGGCATGCACTCTTTCAACAGCAGACTCAAGTCTCTGCAATGCTTCCTTCGCAGCCCCGGCCCGAGGCTCCGGAAGAGGAGCATCACCACGTCCTGGGCTTCTCACCACGCCCCCAGCCATCCCCTCTCCCCCCACCCCGCAGACCCCAGCCCACCCCACACCACCCTGTGCCCAGCAAGCCAGAGAGCGCGATGCCCGCGCAGGAAGGGTTCCTCAAACATCAGCTACGGCCTGGCCCCACGCCTCCACCACGTCACTCCCGAGACCCTGCCCAGGATGGCGAAAGAATTAAGCCATGATGGTAATTTATAATAGGATGAGGTGATCTCATGGGTGGGGCAGGTTCCACCTGCTCTGACATATGGAAAGGCCAGACTGTTCCAAAGATTTTACCAGGTGGGCCCAGGGACAGCAGGGTCAAGAGGCGCAGCAGAGACGCATGCGAGGTGCCGGGGGCTTCTTCCAGGCCCCCTCCCCAACTCCCCTGCACCTCAGTCCCTCACCACAGACTTCCTGGACTGGCAGAACATCTTGGAAAACCTCCTCTCCCATCATGAGATGAGTAAGACTAAGTCAAAACAAACACCCTTCCAATTAGCTGGAAGGTGAGTGCACACCCGGGCGCTGGAGGCTGTGTTGGGTGGAGCATCGTGTTGAGCACGTCAGCACCCTCCAGGCTCCCCACTGCCTCCCTTCGCAGACTGGAAGACTTGGGGATCCCAGGGGCATCGAGGGGCTTCAGAACAAGGCGGTGAGGCCGCTGATCCCACATCCCAGAGTCCCCCTGTCACAGGGACCAGAATCTCTGCTCAGGCCCCTGCTCTCCCAGAACTTGCATCCTGCCTGGGTCTCGGGATCGCACCGGCTCCCACCTTCCCTTCCTGGGCGGAAGTCCATGCAAGAACTCCTGCCATATCTCCCAGGCTCTGCTGGGCGAGAGATGATACCCTGAGCTTGTCTTTGCTTTGAGTCTTCATCCCGATCGAATCAAAGCAACACGGGACGTTCCCACCGTAGCAGAGTAACAGGACGCTGGAATCCAGCTGCACAGCCAATATACTCCGTCTCGTGTGACGTCCAGTTACATTTCTGGCCAACACCTTCCGTCCCTGCCCCGGGAAGTCTGGATGCTGGTGTGGTGTGAATAAACTCAGTTGAAATGTTGGGAGCTACGTGTCCCCCCATCCGCGCCATACTACAGTTCCCAGGGGTTAACCACTCACCTGGAACTACCCCGACCTCCCGGCATCACCCCCTCTGGTCTCCAGAGCAGGTGCCCCGTGGGCGCATCCAGGTGCAGGGTTTTTTTCTTTTTAAAATATTTTATTTGTTTATTTGACAGAGAGACACAGCGAGAGAGGGAACACAAGCAGGGGGAGTGGGAGAGGGAGAAGTAGGCTTCCCGCAAAGCAGGGAGCCCAATGCGGGGCTCGATCCCAGGACCCTGGGACCATGACCTGAGCTGAAGGCAGACGCTTAATGACTGAGCCACCCAGGCGTGCCAGGTGCAGGTTTTTGACACTTTTCACCTGCTCCACTTTGAGATCATCGTTCCAGACTCACTGGTGTCACCGGAAAACCCCCATGTGACTGGAACTCTCCTTCCAAAGCTGGCCCTGCCTCATTTGATTCCCTAAAACATTTTGCATGACATTGGAGAAAACGAGACATAAAGGGCTTAAAATGCAATTCGGTCGTGTATCATTACCATGTGACGGAAAGAATATAATTTAAAACTATTAAGTAAAAAAAAATTGTCCACATAGAGAGTTAGAGATCATCCATTAAGGACAGATCTCCGTGAAACATGTGGGTCATTATGGCCGAGGGGTCTCGTGTAAACCTCACCGACGGTGAATCAAATTAAAAGTTCACCTTCGCTTCGAACTTTAGCAAACCCTTGAATTCTTTAATATTCGCAATAGCTCATTTCTCTCATTTTGAGCCTTCAGGCTCCATTACATCTAAGTGTCTGCTGGTTTGAACCACCTGAAGGCTTTTTTTTTTTTAACCTTAGATCTTTGGACAGTGCAGTGTTTTAATTAGACTTGATAATTTTTCAGTTCCCATTTTCTAGTCTCTTCTCTGTTACATCAACTACGTATCGGCAAATGCTCAGACACAGCTGTTCTTTCCATGATGAAGCACCAGACACTGTCATAATCTCAAAATGTACAGGTTTTCCTCATGACTAGAAGAAGTTAAGTGGGGAAAATTTTTTGTCTCTTCAAGCAATCTTTTGAAATGCGTTTACTCTGTACGGTGTTTTCGCATCTTTACAAAGCGTGGCCAGCAGCTCTACCTGCAGGAATGGAAGCACAGAATCTGGCGGAACCAGAAGATTAGGGCAGCTCCCTCCTGGGTGACATGGGGCAGCCCGCTGGGACAGAAGCCTCAGGGTACTCCGGGGAGGGCAGCAACCAACACACAGTGCCCGAAGCAGGCCCTCCTCAGCCTGTTTGCCTCATCTTCACCAGGCAGCGGTCCCACTTGACCAGACAGCCAAGCACGCTGGTTAAGAGCTGGGAGCCAGCGCACATGGGTCCAAATCCCGGCTCTGCCACTTCATGGCTGTGTGACCCTGAGCGAGTTACTTAATCACCCTGTGACTCGGTTTCCCCATGTGTAAAACAGGGATAGTAACAGTACCTATTCCACGGGGCTGCTGTGGAAAGCCTACAACGGGGCCTGGAGCATAGTAAGTGCTCAATAAACACGAGTTACTACCATCATTTCTATGGGCTTGAGCTTGGGTCTGGGCATCTGGAACCTCCCTCCTCATTTTTTCTCCCTCTCCAATCTCCCCCCAATTCCTGCTCACATTTCTTTTTTTTTTTTAAGATTTTATTTATTTATTTATTTATTTGAGAGAGAGAGAATGAGAGACAGAGAGCACGAGAGGGAAGAGGGCAGAGGGAGAAGCAGACCCCCCGCTGAGCAGGGAGCCTGATGCGGGACTCGATCCCGGGACTCCAGGATCATGACCTGAGCCGAAGGCAGTCGCTTAACCGACTGAGCCACCCAGGCGCCCTCCTGCTCACATTTCTTTTTTTTTTAAGATTTTATTTATTTATTTGAGAGAGAGAGAAGGAGAAGCAGACTCCCCACTGAACCGGGAGCTTGACGTGGGACCCGATCCCAGGACCCTGAGATCATGGTCTGAGCCGAAGGCAGATGCTTCACCGACTGAGCCACCCAGGTGTCCCCTTACCCACATTTGTTTACCCCTAGAGACCAAAGTCCTCATTCTCTCATTTTTTTCTTACAATAGCCCTAGAGTTTCTATCGGGAAAACCCTAATCACTTCACCAAAAAAAAAACAGAAGGTCTCCTACACCATAAAAAAAAACCCTGATAAACTGGGCTTCGTCAAAATTAAAATGTGCAAAGGAGGCTGTTAAGAAAATAAGAAGTCACAGATTGGGAGGGAAAAAAATCACAACGCATGATCTATCTGACAAAGGACTTGTATTCAGAATGTGTAAAGAACTCTTACAACTCAATAACAAGACAAACCCACCCCTTGATACCCTCTAGAACAGCTGAAAAAAAAACAGTACAAGAAACAAAAAAAGTCAGAGCACGGGGATGGTGAGGACGCAGGAGGATCGAGATGTTCACGACCGGCGGGCAGGGACAGGAGACAGCAAGATCATAAACGAAGTTCGGCAGCTCCTTACAAAGTTAAACGTGAGCTTATCGTGGAACCTCAAAATTCCACTGTTAGTATTTTACTCAAACACAAATATATCCACCCAAAGAAGTGTGCTCAGATGCTCATAGCAGCTTTCTTCATAATTACCCCGAACTGGAAACAACCCAAATGCCCCTCATCAGGGGAACGGATAAACAAAATGGTATATCCGTGCCCTGGAACGCTGATCGACAATAACGCAGAATGCATTACTAATACACAGAACCCCGGGGGAACGTTTTTAAAACATGATGCTAAGTGAAAGAAGCCAGACACCCCAAAATGACATGCCGTAGGATTCTATGCATATAAAATTCTCACACAGGAAAAGCTGATCTTGTAACGACTGAGCAAGCAAATCAGTGGTTTCCCGGGGCCAGGAACGGACGGCAAAGGGCTCAAAGGAACCTTCTGAGGCGATGGAAATATTCTCTATCTTGAGCGTCCTGGCTGGTGGTTACATGGGTGTCGACACTTGTAAAATCCCACTGAACTGAAAAAAAACCCCACTTCAAATTGTACACTTAAAATGGATGCATTTTATTATATGTAAATTTTGCCTCCATAGATTTGCTTTTTTAAAACCAGCTGGCTTCCTTTCTTCAGCAACAGAAAAACTAGTTCTCCACGCATGGGTTGGCAGGGGGTAGGGTAGTAGGGGGCAAGTGGGGGGCCGTTTTTTAAAAACACCATTACTGGATTTGCACTCCCTGGAGGGGAGGTGTCTCGGTAGTCCTGGGAAGGCTGCTGACTCCCCTACCCCCCCCAAAAGGGTTCTTGAGTCTTTCTTTTTTTTTTTTTTTTTAGATTTTATTTATTTATTTGATAGAGAGAGCTAGCAAGAGCAGGAACACAAGCAGGGGGAGTGGGAGAGGGAGAAGCAGGCTTCCCGCGGAGCAGGGAGCCCGATGCGGGGCTCGATCCCAGGACCCTGGGATCATGACCTGAGCCTAAGGCAGACGCCTAACAACTGAGCCACCCAGGCGTCCCTACATGAGTCTTTCAAGGAGCATTAAAGATGGGAGAAAGGAGAAAATTCATACCTATCACCCTGCAGCTCCTTCCTCCCCTTGAGAACCTTCTGTCTGGGGGGTCAGGGCAGCAGAGGAAAGCTCAGGGCAAGGTCCCCGTCCCCGTCCTTCTGCGGCTGAGGTCCAGGGGCAGAGAGGGAAACGGGTGGAGAGATGCTTTCATCTTCCTCCTGGCGGTGCTCCGACCCCTGGGGGGAGACGCTGGGGCAGCGACTGCTCCCCATGCCGGCAGAGCTGGTCACACGGGAGAAAGTCAGGCTGTCTGGGCCATACGGAGGTCCAGATGGAGCTGCAACGCGGCCTCCCCACTCCTCCCTCTCCATCACCCCCACACCCAGCCCCACACCAATGCTGTTGGTTCTAACCGCAGATTCACCCCTTTCCTGGACCTCTCCTGCCCCCCAGCCCTCCCCGCACTCCGCGTTGGTGCTCCCCCTTCTGTCCTCCCTGTAATCCATCCACAGCTGCCAAGTGTCTTTCAAAAAAGTAAACTAGACAGCTCTCTGCTTAAAGGCATGTGGTTACTTTTAGGAAGAATTCCAAAGTCCTTCCTTTGCCCTTTGAGGCTTCCTGCCAGGCTCACAGGAGCTCCTTCTCTCGTGGGATGCTCTGGCCACCCCAGGCTTCTCTCGCCTCTAACACGTACTCTCTCCTGCCCCAGGGCCTTGGCACATACCGCTCTCCCTCCTTGGATGTTCTTCTCTACACTCTTCACCTGGGCCACACGTCAGGCTTCAATCTAGAAGCCACATCCTGCCCCCTTGTGTTCACACAGCACCCTATAATTTTTCTCTTCATAGAACGTGTCCTGTTCTTTAATTATACATGTAGCCCTGTGATGATTTGTTTCATGCTTGTTGCCCTAACTGTACTTCCTAAAGATAGCAACAGACGTGTGCTCTTCCCTTGGTTCTTGACGCCTAGAATCATGCCTGACACTTAAGAGGCCTAAGTAGATAGTCCTTAAATGGACAGATGAATGAACAGAGGAGTGTTTTAAAATGTGGGTTTTATGATTTTTTGGGGTATGGCAGGGCCAACAGATCAGGAGTCAAGTGCCATTGAAAAAAAATAGTGTGTTATATTCATAGATCTCGAGAGAAGGGCACACATGGGAGACAAGCACAGAGGCACCAGGGATGGTCAGCAGGCAAGGGGAGTGGGGGGAGGGGTGGAAATTGGGGCAGGAAACTTTACTGTGGTTTCCACGGGAAGGAAGAGATGAGGCAGCGTAAGAAGGCTTATGATGGGCTAATCCGAATGATCTCAGCCGTCTCTGGGCAAAATAGGGGGTGTCCTTAGTCGGCTGGTACGGGGTCCTGGGGTAATTAGGACAGGTGGGTAGTGGCCCCAACAGAGGGGGCCGTGGAGGGTGTGGATTCTGGACGGGCAGGTTCGCATTTGAAAGGTGCTTGTTTACTGTCTCCAGGAGGGACCTGGCCAGGCCAGGGAAGGACAGTCCCTGTGGGGTCACAGGGGCCTCAAGACAGCAAAGCATCAGAATACAGCACACAGAAGCCATGATGAACACAAGGGGCAAGTCCAGTCTTTAATCTGAATCAATTCCCCAGAGGACGGGTCCTTCCGTTATGAGCACACGCACAAGTGCGTGTCGACACACACACGCACACGCACGCACACCACCAACCACGGCACAGCAGGATCAGAGACAGCAGCAGCCCCTGCGAGCTCAAAGTGGGGCTCGCCACCTTCTTTCCAGAAGCAGAATGGACCCTTTTTCCTTCTTGTTTCCTTTGCACCAGGATTATCAGTGACAGGACCTGCCTCCCCAGCTGGATGCTGGCAGACTCCCAGAGGCCATGGGCTTCTATTTCAGAAAAGGACATCCACTCAGCGGGACCCGGAGCAGCGGCATAATCCCAGTCCCTGGGGAGGGCAGCAGGTGGGCCCCATGCTCAGCGGGCCTCCAGGACAGCCCGAGTTACCAGCAAGGACCCCACTGCATTCCTCCCAGGCGTGGGGCGTTGGTCGGATTCTGGGCTGCAGACCACAGAATCTACCCCGGCCAGTTTGAGCAGAAAGGTATTTATTAAGGGTTAAAGACAGATCACAGAATCACTGCAGGGACTAAACAAACAGACACAGGAATGCGCCTCCAGGAAGGACTCCCCAAACCACAACACAGAACCGCGTGGCCACGGGATCTGCTTGTGCATGATCAAGCATCCTCAGGAGCAGGGAGCTCGACTCCAGCCATCCCCGAGAAGCCACCCCCTGAACCGGGGAGCCACCAGCAGCCACCGGCTCCATGTGGCCCCTGCCCCAATCCCTGCCACATTCTTCTGCCCACGGGACCCAACATCACACACAGTCCGTCTGGGTGGTAGAAACTAACTCAACATCTTGTACCCTACAGGAGTCTGGGAAATGCCAGTTTTAGCTCCAGGCTCTCAGTAAGGATGGGTGTGTGTATTCATCCACGTGTCTACCACGTATGGTTCGGGGCCTTTCACTGGGCCTGATATGTGTCCCTAAAGGACCAGACATATTTGCTTTTTTTAAAAAAAACATGAATTGTTGGACAAAATTCTGTCCTTAAATCTCAGTGGTTATGGCTCTACTCCCCATGATCCATCCTTCCGGATGCTCAAGGCCCATCTTTCTGGACATTTAAGATCACTGTTCTCTACCACGTTGGCATACACCCATGGCTTTTTAGAACACAGAACCAAACATTTGCCCAAACTCCAAGCAGACGCCGGGAGGCTGTGGCTGCTTATCGAGTACGTGATTCCATGTCCCAGCTGCCGATAAACCAATATGACCTGCTGGGCCATCTCAAGAGGCTAAGCAACTGGTCTGGACTTCCCCGTCCGTCCCTTGAGATGTATTAAAAAGCCCTTATAACCTATAAGACATGCAGAGGAGGAATACCTTGTTGGTATCCTTGGGATTTACACAGAGATCCCCATGTTCAAATCCTGAGTCTCCCATGACGCATGTGTACAATTCGGGGCAAGTCACTGAACCTCTTGAGATAGCCATTTTCTCATCTATAAAACAGGCCTGGTACCAAGCCCTTCGCAAAGCCGTTGAGAAAAGCAAATGAGATGATGCACACTGAAACACCAGGTAGACTGAATACCGGGTAAACTGGAAAGGTATTGGCCCAAGCAAGCAAGCAGGCTACATCTCGTGAGCCAATGCCCATGAATGGATCGGGGCCATCTGGGGAACCGTGTTGAGAAGGGTTACGAGTGCCACTGTGAGGCTGAGGGCTGGCCCTGGGAGGGCATCACAGATGTCACACACTCGATGCTGTCACTCTACGTAACTGCCATCACAATGACAGAAGTCTTCCAGGGCAGGCTTAGGATGACAGGCCTCCGTCAGTAATGAAGGAAGGGGAAATCTCTTGGAAGTCCCCATGGCTTGAAGAAAAAGGGGATTTATTTTCTTGGACTAGGGGTTGAGTTCCCAAACAGCAAACCCCAGGCAGAGCCTCGGGGGGCCAGGAACGGGGCTGACCATGATGCTCCTTCTCTGCACTGTGAGCTCCTTTTCCCCACTCCTGTGCCAAGTCTGCAGGCCAGGCCCTCCTCCACCACTGTGACACAGACTCCCAGAGCCATCCTGTCCACCGCCATGGCTGCAGACACCTTCATGGAAGGCTCTGGCCCCAGGCTCCCAGGCCATATCGCTGCTAATCCAACCGCTACTGCACATTTATACTTGGTCTGTCTACTTGCAAGCCACAAGAAAACACCTCTGGCGAATGTAAGCAGAAAAAAATCATTTAAAAAGATATTAAGCAGCTCACAGAAACTCTGAAAGGACAAGCAGACAACACAGCAAAGAACAGCGTCAAAGATCATGCCTCAGAACTGCCACCAGGGGACCCAGGCACAGTCGCGTGGACATTGAATAGTGGGTGTACCAGGCAGCCTCTGACACTGGCCCTGGCCTCCCTCCCTGAATGGGTTCTGCTTGGCTGCAGTGCAGAGGCGTTAACTTCCAAATCAAAGTGTGGGGGAGACGTGTTTGAATGTCAGGGCCTTGGGCATGCGTCCATGCTCTGGACTCAAGGAAGTCTGAGAAAGCAAGTCTGGACCGCTGGCTGTATGGTGGCAGGTGGGCTCTGCCTCACAGAGTTTGGAAGAGGGTTTGGCCGTTTGGTGGTCCTCTGGGGCCATGGCAGTTAAGAGGTAGGTGTGTGTTTTATTGTCTCCCTCCCACTTGGCTCCAAGGCCCAGGAGATGGTGGAGCCACAAGACGGGAGGACCCTGGACCCCTAAACCACTGTGTTGGCATGCCATTATGCTGACCACAAATACCTGTACTGGACCATCAGGGGGACCAAAACAAATTTTTTTTAAATAAAAACTTTGTGTTAGGCCACTGGCATTATAGACCTCTTTTCTCAGAGCAGCTGGTGTTATCCTAACTTTCACAGCGGCCAAAAAGAATTTAAAATTTCCACTTCCTTGCCTCAATGAGTATCTCAAATTTGGCAGGTCATCCTCTTTATCCCACACCTCCACACCCGCTCTCGCTTTTATTTTCAATCTCCCCAGCTCTCAGTCAGAATCCTGGTCGTCACCTCGCCTTCCTCCCTCTGCCTCACTCTTGACATTCAGCCAGAGGCCAAATCCCAGAGATTCTTTCCGGCCAATCCTCTCTTCAGCTTTCCCACTTCTACTGCTTTGGCTTATACACTGATTCTCACCTCTTTTTTTCCCTGACTCAGTCTCCTAATTGGAGACTGCCTTCACTATAACTCATCTCCAGTTCATCCATCCATCCATCCATCCATCCATCCATCCATCCATCCATTAAATCATACTTCCATCCATCCATCCACCCATCCGTCCATTCAACCAATAACCCATTCATCTTTTTTTTTTTTTAAGATTTTATTTATTTGAGAGAGAGAGAATGAGAGAGCACGTGAGAGGGGGGAGGGTCAGAGGGAGAAACAGACTCCCCACCGAGCAGGGAGCCTGATGCGGGACTCAATCCAGGGACTCCAGGATCATGACCTGAGCCGAAGGCAGTCGCTTAACCAACTGAGCCACCCAGGCACCCAATAACCCATTCATCTATCCATTAAATCAATCATCCATCCATCCATCCATCCATCCATCCAACCATCCATCCATCCATCCAATTACCCATTCATCCATCCATCCATCCATCCATCCATCAACCAATTACCCATCCATCCATCCATCCATCCATCCATCCATCCATCCATCCAACCAATTACCCATTCATCCATTCATCCATCCACCCATCTGTTCAACCAATAACCCATTCATCTATCCATTAAATCAACCATCTATCCATCCATCCATCCATCCAACCATCCAACCAATCATCCATCCATCCATCCACCCATCCATCCAACCAATTACCCATTCATCCATCCATTAAATCATCTATTGATCAATCGATCGATCCATCCATCCATCCATCCAACCAATTACACATTCATCCATCCATCCAACCAATCATCCATCCATCCATCCAATTGTATTTATTAAATGCATTACCATGTGCTAGGCAGTGAAAACACTATAATAAATGAGTCTCTGACACATGTGATTGGGAGGACCAACATTAATGAAATAGTCCCACTAATAAATACTTAATTACAGATGCTATGAAAGAAAATGACAGGTTTTTATGAGAGCATCATAATGGGGCCTTCAACTGGTCAAGAGGCCAGGGAACCCTTCCCTGAAGAGGTGACCTTTGAGCTAAAGTCTAAAGGATGGAGGTGGTAAACCAGCAAGGGGGTGGTGGGAGGGACAAAGATCTTCCAAGCAGAGGGAGCAGTGAAGCAGGGAGGAGAAGGCCCCATTTGGGATCCTGAAAGTCCAATGTTGCACAGGAACCAGTCTTTTTCATCGTTGTATTCCCAGGACCTAGCAGAGCATCTGGCCCATAACAGGTGTTTCAATAGTTTGTGAATGAGCCAATGAATAAATGAATAGGTGAAAAGATGGGTGATGGGGGCAGACGGACATGAAGCTAGAATTCATGGCACAATCTACAACCAAGAAATAGAGCTGCAGCCTCCTTGACAGTCTCCCTGCTCCAGGTTTGCCCCTCCAACCCCTGCTCCACCCCACGGCCACAGGCGCTTCCGCCCAGCACAGCATGTAGCTCGCTGAGTACGATCGACTGGTTATTGTCTTACTCCTCGCCATGATGAGTCCCACAGGAACTTGTCCTGTTTACCAGTATAGCCCAGCACCCAGCCCGCCGCCGCATGAAGCATAGCATATAAATATTTAATGAGTTGGTAGGCACAGCAGGCAAACACCAAGCATCAAAGCCAGTGGGGCAGGAGAGGGTGGAGTTGGGGGGTGAGTAAAATGTTGAGTCAGCCGCCAGCGTCGGTCGGCACGGACGGGGCAGAGAGCCAAGTGGAGCGCACACATGCCCATGGCGTTTGAGAGTCACGTCGTGAGCCAAGGCCAGAGCCAGTGGGAGGTGAGCAAGGACAGAGGTGCGGGGGACTCAAGGAGGAGCCACGGGGCGAGCTCACGACTCACGGATGACACCCTGGCTGCTAAAGGTTCTGGCTTACACCTGTCAGGTGACGCCATGGTCTTCAAAAGGAAGCACCCACACCTGACACTGCCTCCCTCCTGCATTATGGCTGTGTGTGTGTGGGGGGAGGGCTGAGTTCCCCTGGGACACCTGTACCCCTGGTGTGCGGAACTCCCTTCTATCTGCCTCTGTGCCCAGCCCGTGCCCCACCAAGTGCCTGGGGGAGCCCAGGGCTCCCTTGTGGGATGCAGCCAATGTGTGTTGGGGGAATGAATGGCCAGCAAGAGCGCACGAGCCCAGGACCTGGCGGTCAGACCAGCTGGTGGGGAGGCCCCTCAGCAAACAGAACCTTTGTCGGGAAGTCTAGCGACACCAAGCCCCCGGAAGACGGCGAGGTGCTGTGTGAATGCTTCCTGTTTGCTTGCCCGAAACCAGACTTCCTATTGTATCTATTCTAGTCCTCTCGTTTTGACTTAGCATCCTTCTGAACAATCAGCTTCACCATTGCCTTCTGCCCTTCGGCTCCTCGTTTCTGCCACAGCCATGCTGCATCTCTGTGCGGTGACCCCATGAACGTTTACTGAGTGCCTAACAGGGGCTGGATACGAAGTCACCGGACGCCAGGTCCTGCAGGAGAATCGGGTGGGAAGGACACACATAATCTGGGGTAAGAGGAGAGCAAAGCACCCAGGGGACCCTGGGAGCAGACTCCCAGACCGGAATCATGGGTTGTTCGACCTCCGGTGTTTTCCGGACTTCACTTCCTCATGTACCAGAGTGACCAATGAACCAGAATTGGAGGGATTCGGGTTGGAGATGCTGCTAACTACTACTCGTTTCCCAAACAGCCAGGTGTGTGGTCCTTCGGAGCAGCTGGGAACAGACTAAGCCCACAGCATTCACACTCCAGGGCTCCAGCCCGGGGCCTTGGCCACGGGGCCAGCAATGGCCTCACTCGGTACCTGGCCACTCCGCACACCCAGCTGTCCGAGGGCCTCGATCCTAGGACCTCATCACTCCATCCCAGAGTGACCGACTGCCCCGGCGTGCCCAGGACCGGTTCCGCTGTGGGTAAGCCGGGATGGCTGGTCACCTGCCGTCGGAGCCCTCGGCCTCACCGTTTGGGTCCCCATGTGCTCCTGGGCAGGAGGCGGTCTGGGTCGGGGCGGACAGAGGGAGAGGCATGTCCTGAGGCCCCCATCCAAGCCACAGACCTGCTCCCTGACGACCCAGCCGCCCCTGGCCTGATGAGTCAGGCCTCACGGAGGCAGGGAGGGCCGCCCGAGCTCCCGCAGGAGGTGGAGAGCCTGCTGCTCCTAGGCGCCGCCCCACCTGAGCAGCCAGCTCGATGCTCCGTGGGGACGCAGCTCGGTGAGGAGGGAGTGAGCGGTGCCCTGGTCTCTCCGCTCAGTGGAGAATCCTTCACCTGTGGAGTTTGATGCTGTCTCCAGGCAGCGTCAGAATCAGTTTCATTGTAGGACATCTGGCTGGTGTCGGGGAGGTGCTTGGTGGAAAGAACACTCGCTGGAGACTGGGATTCTGGAAGATTCTGGAAGCGCAGACCTTCTCCTGGGTCCCCGTACTCCTGGTGCGTGGTGTGGTGCTCATCGTAGATTTTGAGTAGAAGTTCACTGAGGTAGCGGCCAACGCTGTGATTATCGTGAATTCAGACAACGCTTACGTAGAGTAATGGAAGATCAGTATTTTATATCCCTTCAAGGAAAGCCGGATTTTAAAAATAATTAGAAGCATGTGCCTAGGGGGCACTTAAAAAAGTAGGTCAGAAGTAGTTGTTTTAGGGGCGCCTGGTGGCTCAGTCAGTTGTGTGTCTGCTTTCGGCTCAGGTCATGGTCC
>NC_138377.1:125464893-125492605 GCF_054177405.1 Leptonychotes weddellii | reverse complement strand
TTTGGGGACGCTGCAGGGTTCAGATCGAGGTGGAGTATTATACCTACCTGTCTGCTGCGGTTACCATACCTGGGCTGGTTGCTGGGAGTCCAAGTGCAGGCTTTGGGTCTGTGGGTCTGAGTGCGTGTGAAAGACTGGTGGGACCTGGCAGGTGTGGGGGGTCTGCAGGCAGCCCGGCTCTTGATGCCTCCGTGTGCGCGGAGGGGGCCGCTCTGTGTCCTGGAATGCCGTGTACACGTGGTAATACCAGGCTGAGAGTGGCTTGCATCTCCCGGGTCAGAGCACCGAGCCGAATCCCGTCTGCGGGTGGTACTCGGCCGGGCCCTGGGGGCACACACCTCCCTTCTCAAGTCTCGTCTGCTGCAATTTGGACACAGGCCCCCCACCCCCGTCCCTCCCAGGGGCCCGCCGGGCACACCCAAGTGCCTGGAACCCAGCCCTCTGATTTCCCCGGCCCACGGGGCTCTTAAAGCTGCCCAGGCCCCTGGGCCAGTAACTGGCAGCAGCAGCCTGCCAGCAGGCAGCCTTGCCTTGTCCCTGCCAGATCCCCGCAGCCCGGGGCTGGGCCTCCATCCCTGGGCCCACCTCCGGCGTCTCGCCTGCCCAGTCACCTGGGGTCCGAGGACCCTGTTTCGCCCCGCGTCTCCCCTGGAAAACCTGTACGTTGGCTTTCCTGAACCTCTGAGCCGGCAGCTCCTGGGGGTCCTGTCGCCACCCCCACCAGCTGTCCCTCCAGGGTCACAAGCAGCCAGCTGAGGAGGGGAAAGAGTCACCACGAGAAGCCAGTCTTTCCTCTTCTCCTTCCCAATCAGCACGTGCCATCTGCATGCCCTGTGCCCTGGCGTCCCAGAGGGCTTGGCGGGGGCGGGGAGGAGCAGGGGCCGTTTGCAGACTCACAGCCTCCGGGCTGGAAGGAATCCTCTGGGTCACTGAGCCCAGGCCCACCCGGGGAAGGAAGGGAATCCTGCCGCATTCTGCACACATGTGGGCCTTTAGCCTTTGCTGAAACCTGCCCTGATGGCATGTTCACTCCCTTTCCAGTGTCCGGTTCCTGGCCGGGTCTGGGCCTGCCTACCTAGGATGTTTGCCCCACATGTTCATCTCTTAGAAGGAAGTGAACCCCTTGTCGTGAGTGCCGTGTTCCTATGCTGGATGCCCAGATGCTGGTGAGTTTAAGATGCCAGTGAGTTTAGGATGCCGGTGAGCTTAGGATGCTGGTGAGTTTAGGATGCCGGTGAGCTTAGCAGGCATCACTGGGGTTGGGGTGACAGGTCTCCTGAAGGAAGTGACTATTCCCCCCCAGCTCTATCCAGCAGGGTCCCACAGGGGGCTTGCTCAAACTAGGATAACATGAGGAAGATTTGTTTAGAAAGGGACTATTTGCCAAGTTGTGGGCGGCGTACAGGGGAACAACAGGGACAGTGCAGTGATCTGCCTTAAGGAGCAGGGGAGAGCTTGCAGGGCAGGCCTGGAGGACGAGGGTGGGGAGCCTGGAAAGACAAGTCAGGTAGAGGTGTTTCTATCAGGACCTGCCGAGGGGCTTTCAAAGACACTCTCCGCACCCAGACTCCCAAAGCTGGCGTGGAACATGGGGCAGGGGCGGGGCCTTGGGGAGAACTTCCTGGGGCACCCACCAGCGAGTGTAGCTGTATATCAGGACCTGCAGAACAGAGAGGCTGGACTGCATCATCAGATCTGAAGGCTGAGCTTAGGGCTGGGAACGAGCAAAGCCTGGGGACAGAGGATTCGGGCAGCTGCTGGCCTGGAGCAGGGAAGCCTGGGAGAGTCCCTGCAAATGGAACGGGCCGTGGCGCCTCTGCCACTGGGCTCTGGCTGCGGTCCAGGCCTGCGACGTGTCCTAAGATGTCTTTGCTGCCCCGGACCCAGGACCCATGTCCCTGAGGAGCAGACCGCTCCTTCCTCTCCCCGCCAGGGAGCTCATTCCGTCTCACTGGATTCTTCCGTGTCCCCGTCGCCTCAGATGGGTGACCCTGCCCCCAGCTAATCCTGGTGGCTGGCGTTGCTCAGCTTAGGTTCCTTCTTGGGGCCTCGGGGCCTTGTTCTGGGGGCTCACCCACCTCCAGCCTAGTGCTTCCCAAAGTGCAAGCTGCACAGAAAGATCTAAGGGTCTTGTCGACAAGGCCCTATGAAGCCAGCAGGTCCTGGAGGCTCAGAGGCGAGTGCATGTCTGACCCGCTCTCAGGAGACGCCAATGCCAACCGTACCTGCCAGGCTTTAACCCGGGGTTATGGAACTTCGGCTGGGTCAGGACCCCCAGAGCCCATGGTGGAGACACAAAGGCCCAGGCCCGCTTCTCGCTGGTGGGCCGGGGCCGGGGGGACCGTGAGCTCCCCGGGGGACGCCGGCACACACCAGAGCCTGACAACCATCGCTGTAGTCCATGGCTGACCACCACGTGCTGCGGGTGGCCGGCCCGGTGGGGTGGCCCGGTTACCCCTGCACTCGGCTCCACTGCTTCCCGGGGCTCCCGGAAGCTGGGCTCCCGTCAGAGCAGCTGCATGCTGTCCGCCCCGCAGACAGAACGGGAGTGGAGTGCAGTGCCCCTGCCCTGAGCCCTGAGCGTGACCCGGAACAGCTTCCTGTTGGGACTTAAATGACCACGGAGCTCCTACTAACCGGAGCTTCCAGGGAGTGCGCTGTGCCCAGCGCACAGCCACGAACCCTTCCGTGGCAGCCTCGGTGGTCGCCTATGGTGGGCCCCATGGCGGCAGGCCCCTCGGTCCCCCTGCAGGGGCCTGCTGCCGCCTCCTCCGCCCGGCCCATCCATCTGCACGCCGCTGGGGAGCAGAGAAACCCCCGCTTGCCACATGGACTAGGCTCGTCTGCCTGGGCCGCCAAGTGAAGCTCGTTCGCAAAGATTCAGCAACCGTTCCGTGCCCGATGGACGGCGGTGGGAATGGCGGGAGAGGAGGCAGCCCCGAGGGCGGCCCAGGCTCCGCACGCCCCGTCTTCTCCAACCCTGCAACCCAGCCGGGATGCACACGACAGCGGCAGCTGCTTCTCGGCCTGCCCTCAGCACAGCAAGGGCAACGTCCAGACCAGGGCGCCGGCGCCTGCCCGACAGCCCCCACCGGAGACGCAGCCAGGCTCCTTGGCCTGGACTTGGCTGTGTGCAAAGCCCTGGAAGGGGATCTGTGGGACATTACAGGTCTCCCGCTGCGCCCCCTCACTCTAACCACGTGTCCCCTCCTGCAAAGCCCCGAGTCCTCACCGGTGAAGGCTGTCCCCACCGCCCCGAGTAGGGTTGGCAGACTACGGCCGGCAGGCCAGATCCAACTCACCGCTTATTTCGTAACGAGTTTCTCTGGGACACAGCCAGGCTCATTCCCGTACACAGTGGTTCTCAGTGGGGGCGGGCGGGTTGCTCTGAGCCCCGGGCACAGGCTGGGTTGTCACACCGAGGGCTGCTCCTGGCCTCCAGAGTGGGGAGGCCAGGGAGGCTGCTAAGCATCGGACAGTGCCCAGGACGGTCCCCACAACTGAGAAGTATCTGGTAAAGTGTCTACAGTGCCCAGGTTGAGACGCCTTCACAAACTGTCTGTGGCTGCTTGCGAGCCACCGTGACAGATGGGGACATGTGACAGAGACTGCATGACCCGCAGAGTCTAAAATGTTTTCTAGCTGGGCTTCCTATTGGTCAGGGCCCTCCAGAGAAACAGAGCCAATGGGGTGTGGGTGTGTGAAAGAGACAAAGACATTTATTGAAGGAATTGGCTTATGTGATTATGGAAGCTGGTAAATCCAAAATCTGCAGAGTGGGCTGGCAGATTGGAGACCCAGGGAAGAGCCTATGTTGCAGTTCAAGTCCTAAGGCCATCTGCGGCAGAATTCCTTCCTGCTTGGGAGAGGTCCAGTCTTTGCTCTATTCAGGCCTTCAACGGATTAGATGGGGCCCACCTACATTACTGAGGGCAATCTGCTTTACGCAAAGCATTTAAATGTTTCAATCCAGGGCGCCTGGGTGGCTCAGTTGGTTAAGCACCTGCCTTTGGCTCAGGTCATGATCCTGGGGTCCTGGGATCGAGCCCCACATGGGGCTCCCTGCTCAGTGGGGAGCCTGCTTCTCCCTCTCCCCCTGCCCTTCGCTCTGCTTGTGCTCTCTTGCTCTCTCTCTCTGTGTCAAATAAATAAATAAAATCTTTTAAAAAAATAAATGTTTCAATCCAAATATTCAAAGCAATATAAATGTTAATATCACTCAGAAACACTTTCACAGAGTAATGTCTGCAGGGTAATGTTTGACCAAGTATCTGAGCTCCATGGCTCAGCCATGTGGACACGTCAAATCAACCATCCCAGGCTTTTTTTTTTTTAAAGATTTTATTTATGTATTTGACAGAGAGAGAGTGAGAGAGGGAACACAAGCAGGGGGAGTGGGAGAGGGAGAAGCAGGCTTCCCGCTAAGCAGGGAGCCCGATGCGGGGCTCGATCCCAGGACCCTGGGATCATGACCTGAGCCGAAGGCAGACGCTTAACAACTGAGCCACCCAGGCGCCCATCCCAGGCTTTTATAGAAAGTTTGTAGCACCCTACACTAGAGCAGGCCCAGAGTCACATCCTCTCCAGAGCAGAAGATGTGTTGGCTTGGGCTCGTGAGTAATTCTGGAGAACTCATCTCCATACCTCGCTCCAGGTGGGCACGCTCGTGGGGGTTGAGGAGGAGAATGGAGGGCCACTCGTGACGGGAAAGCTGGGGCAGCCCTCCACAGGTCCAGCTGACCCCTCCAGGGTAGGGTCTGGCCTGACCACTCTGACTCCCTGTGTGAACACAGCCTCAGTGTAGAAGGCAGTCCCACAGGCGCTGTTGTCCTTTGTCCCCAGAAATGGCCCTTTCGGGCAGAGTCAGAGCAGGCAAACCAAGGCCCAGACAGCTGAGCTGACTCACTGGCTGGGGAGTCAGGGGCAGGAGGGTGGCGTCTCCCACTTCCCAGCTCGGTGTCCTTAGAGTCACAGCTCACTGCAGGGTGACCAACCGCCCAGTTCTTCTGGGCCTGAGGGATGTCCTGGGAGGCAGGACTTTAGGCGCCCAAACTGGGGAAGTCCCTGGCAGACTGGGACAAACCGGTCGTCCTGCTTCATCGCTTCCGGGCGGCCGACCTGGGTCACCCTCACACCAAATAGAATAGGACAGTCAGCACCTGAGGCCACATGGGGGCCTCCCCGAAGGGAGGGACGTGTGCTCACTCCATGTGGCTTAGAGGGAGGCGGGGAGAAGCCCTGGCTCCCAGTTGCTGGGGGGCGGGCCCCTGATGGCACCTCCTGAGGCCAAAATCCTTGCGGGTCTGCGAGTGTCTTCATCTCTAAAAGGACCATCTTTGAGCATACCTCACTACTACTAAGAACACTGAGGGGCATCTGGGTGGCTCAGCCGGATGGGCATCCGACTCTTGATTTCAGCTCAGGTCATGATGTCAGGGTCATGAGATCGAGCCCCACGGCGGGCTCCGCGCTCAGCACGGAGTCTGCTTCTCTCCCTCTGCCCCTCCCTCCCCTGCTCGCAGGTGCTCTGTCTCCCTCTCTTTCTCCCTCTCTCTCTCTAAAATAAATACATCTTTAAATAACTTTGAAAAGATTACACTTTCTTCTAGCACCAGAGTAATACTCATTCATAATAGTAAATATGGAAAATTCAGAAGAGGAAGAAAAATATTTCATACCCAATTTCCACTAAATTCTAGTTTTTCCCAGATTTTTTTTTCCATGTACAAAGTTTTCACTTACTTTCACCAACCAGTGATCATACAATAGAGTTTTATTAGGTTTTTCTTTAACACTCTGATTTTTAAAAAAATTCTTTTCAGATTTTAAAATACAAGGTCATTGGTGAAAATATGAAAAATACATGAAAAAAAGGCACTAGTAATAATCATCCCCAATCCCATGACTCAGAGACAACTATTAAATATGTGGTATATGATATTCTCATCTATTTTCCTAGGCATGTAGATGTCTATGTAATATGAACACATATAACTTATATCTGTTTATATACAATTTAGGTTTTAATATAAAATTCATACCTATTCATGATAAAAAACTTGAACATTTCAAAGTAAGCTTTCTCTTACCCCTCAGAGATGATATCTATCTTTTCTGCTCATTTGGTATCTATCTTTTCAGGCGTTTATTATATGCAAACGGATACATGTGTCTGTATTTTTAACACATGTATGACGCTAACGGACTGCTGTTCTGGGACTTGCCTTTTTTCCTGAATGTATTACTGACGAATTTTCATATTCACAGAACTTTCTCTTCTGCTTTCTTCAAGGAACTTTTTGGAGGGGGCTTGCAGACTCTGTAAGCTGCCGTATTCTGCTGAGCAGTCCCAGCTGTTGAAACTCATGCCAGCATTTCTTTGTTGTTGTCATTCCTGATTTTTTTAAAAGAGGTATTTATTTGAGAGAGAGAGAGAGCATGTGCGAGCCAGTGAGGGGAGGGGCAGAGGGAGAGAGAGAATCTCCAGCAGGCTCCCCACTGACTGCGGAGCCAGACACGGGGCTCGATCCCAGGTCCCTGAGATCAGGATCTGAGCAGAAATCAAGAGTGGGATGCCCAGCGGACTGGGCCACCTAGACGCCCCTGTCATTCCTGATTTTAATGTACTTTTTAAACTATGCAAGCAATATGTGCATACACTCACATGGCAAAACATTTAAAATACAGAGAAGAGAAAAGAGCATCGTCTCAGAATCTGCCTTCCCAGCTTCCCCACCCACTCTCCTGCCCCGGCGGTCCATCTCTTCCCTACTCACCTCCCCGTACATACTTATTTACCTAACTGCAACCACACTGTGCCTAGCGTCCTGCAACTTGCTTTTGGGACACACACAGAAGTCAGCAGGGCCTCTGCCTGCCTGCCCAATGCCCTTACCCTTTACCAGAATTTTAAAAAGGCACTCTCGCCTCACATACAATATTGGTGCAAGCGAGCTGCTGCACGGTCTGATCGCTCCGCCAGGCGCATTCCAGCACATGGCGGGAAGCAGCCTCGTTGTGCACCTAGACACCCACGCTCTGCCCCCCACGTACACCCTGAACTCCCTGGATGCCAGGGGCTTGCGCTTCCAGAGTGCACGCTCCATCTCCAGATGAGGAGTCTGTGTCAGATTCACAGCTGGGCAGGACCTGGGGCAGCAGGTGAGCAAGAAGAGGAGGCTCACAGGTACACATGGGACAGGCTTGAACTACACACACACGTGAGCACCACTGAGCGTGTGCATGGCCGCATGTGACAGCACTCACTGAGTTTACTTTTTGTAAAGATTTTTTTTTTAAAGATTTTATTTATTTATTCATGAGAGATAGAGAGAGAGAGAGGCAGAGGCAGAGGGAGAAGCAGGCTTCCCGCAGAGCAAGGAACCCGATGCGGAGCTCGATCCCAGGACCCTGGGATCATGACCTGAGCTGAAGGCAGACGCTTAACCAACTGAGCCACCCAGGTGTCCCGTTTAAAGACTTTTTTATTTACTTTAGAGAGAGAGAGCACTAGTGGAGGGGAGGAGCAGAGGGAGAGGGAGAAGCAGATCCCTGCTGAGCAGGGAGCCCAACATGGGGCTCAATCCCAGGATGCTGAGATCATGACCCGAGCCAAAGGCAGATGCTCAACCGACTGAGCCACGCAGGCACCGCTCACTTATTTTTTTTAAAGGTTTTATTTATTTATTTTAGGAAGAGAGAGAGCACGAGCACAAGCAGAGGGAGGAGCAGAGGGAGGAGCAGAGGGAGAGGGACAAGCTGACTCCATGCCGACTCCATGCAGAGCGTGGAGCCTGACAAGGAGCTCACTCTTTCAACCCTGACATCATGACTTGAGCTGAAACCAAGATGCAGATGCTCAACTGCATGAGCCACCCGGTGCCCCTGTCTGTGCTCACTTATATGAGGACCTGCAAGCTCTCATTTCTCAGTATGTGTCTAAGATGTCACTGAAGCTCCTTTAGCTGTGGCTCCCTTATGCAGTGCACAACCTGAACCCCAGTATGCAACAACCCTGGAGATGGACTTGATTGGACTCAACAGCTACATAGCCATTCACAGAATGGCTATATCCTAATTTAGTTAGGTGTTTCCTACTGATGGTTATTTAGGTGGTTTTCTATCTGTTTCTCTGTATCTATCTATCATCTGCCTGTCTATCTAACCAGCTGGCTGCCCGTCTGTCATTATTACAAGCAAAGGTGTCAGAAACTTCTTTATTCAAACTTTTTTCTGCATTTCTATGATCTCGACTACTAAAAACAGTTACTGGGACAGAAGTAGGTCAATTTTAAATTTAAAACTATTGCAAGGGCGCCTGGGGGGCTCAGCCAGGTTGAGGGTCCAACTCTTGGGTTTCAGCTCAGGTCATGATCTCAAGCCCCATGTCGGGCTCAGCAGGGAGTCTGCTTAAGATTCTCCCTCTGCCCCTACTCTCTCTAAAATAAAATCTTAAAAAACAAAACAAAACAAAAAAACTACTGCTTTCTGGTAATTTTGAGCCCCAAGCTGAATGACTGAGAGTCCCTGATTCACTGTGTCCTTTCCAATATTTAAGTAATCTAAGTATTACTAAAGCAATTTTCTCATTTTGGAGGCAAGACATGGTGTCTCACTGTTGTTTTACCTAGAGTTCCTTTGCTTACTTGCAGGGTGGGACGTGTTTACCACTCTGCTTGCCAAGTATGTTTAGCTTGCTTGTTAATTGCCCTTCCTGGTTTATCTATTGCACAAGACCATCAGATTTCGGCCATGACTGGGTGAGACAGCACGCATAACTACTGTTTACAGAGCGTTTATCTTTGTGCCAGACACTTTGCTAAAGCATTTTGCATAAACTGTTTTTCATGTAATCAACCTAATGAAGAAAATAGGATGATCTCCACTTTATTTTTTTTTTTTTAAGATTTTATTTATCTATTTGCCAGAGAGAGAGAGAGGGCGAGCACAAGCAGGGGGAGAGGCAGAGGCAGAGGGAGAAGCAGACTCCCACCAAGCAGGGAGCCTGACGAGGGACTCGATCCCAGGACCCTGGGATCATGACCTGAGCCGAAGGCAGACGCTTCACCGACTGAGCCGCCCAGGTGCCCCGATCTCCACTTTATTTTTTTTATTTTTTTAAAGATTTTATTTATTTATTTGAGAGAGAGAGAGAATGAGAAACAGCAGAGAGGGGAGAGGGTCAGAGGGAGAAGCAGGCTACCCGATGAGCCGGGAGCCTGATGTGGGACTCGATCCCGGGACTCCGGGATCATGACCTGAGCCGAAGGCAGTCGCTTAACCAACTGAGCCACCCAGGCGGCCCCGATCTCCACTTTAAAGAGAAGGAACGGAAGCTTGGACAACTTGCACAGCTTGCCCCAGACTGCGTGTCTGGTGAAGCAAAAGAGCCATCGGTTGAGCCCAGCGCCGACCTCCCCGCGTTCTAACCACGGGGCTGTTTGGTCCCACGTCACAGGGGTCTCTGGCAACTATACCAGTCTGTGATTCATTGGCTGGTTCATTCATCAGATGAACATTTATTGAGGCTGAGCACGTATCCGTAGGGTACCCGGGGTCTGCGGGAGCTGCCAGGTGCTACTGATAAGCCCGACGCCCGTAGTACTGAGTGAGAGCTGTGCTTTGGGCTGATAAGAGCCGGAGGGGAACACTCTTTCCAGAACCTGGGTGAGGAGCTGAATGCAAGAGGCCACGGTGAAAGGAGCTGGGGCCTTTGATAGAAGAGGATCATTCCCCTCTGTGACCCAGAAGGGCTCAACCCAAGAATAAGCACCCCCACCTCGGGCTCCTTCTCCCTCCCACCTCCTCCCCGTTTCCCACAGACCAACCACAACTGGAGGCCAAAGGACAAGGACGCTCATGGAGGCAGTCCGTGTGGGGCAGCCTCTCAGGGCTCAGAGCTGGGGAAAACAGGGTGTCCAGCCAGCACCTGTCTCCTTCAGCACCACCTTCCTGGCAATGGCTGGCCATCCAGCATCCTGCGCAGTAAGTGGCCAGTGGTGAGGTCTCTTGGCCCCAGGCCCAGCCAAAGCCCATCACTGCTGCATGGGAGCCCTTCACAAACAGGTTCTGATGGCTGTCTGAGGGGCCAGAGAGGTTTGCTCTTTCAATAAAAATTTCATTTTAGAGTACTTTTCGATTAACAGAGAAGGCTGAAGATGGTACGGAGGGATCCTATATACTGCACACCCACTTTCCCCTGCTAGTGACATCTTATGGTCCACGTGTCCCAATCAGTGAATCAGCACGGACACACACATCATTCCTAGCTGCAGCTCATACCTGGTTCAGACGTCCTCAGTTCTTCACGTCCGTCATCTGTTCCCAAAGCCCACCCCAGGTACCACGTCGTATTCAAGTATCGTGTCCTCTTCTGCACAGTTCCTCAGCCTGAGATGGGCTAAAAGTAAAATTCTGAGGGGCACCTGGCTGGCTCAGTCGGTTGGGTGTCTGCCTTCGGTTCAGGTTATGATCTCAGGGTCCTGGGATCAGGTCTTGTGTCGGGCTCCTTGCTCAGCAGGGATCCTGCTTCTCCCTTTCCTCCCTGCTCGTGCTCTCTCTCTTTAATAAATAAAATCTTAAAAAAAAAAAAAAAGAAGTAAAATTCTGAAAATACAAATGAGAGGAGCCTCGTGGAGGAGAGACAAAGCCAACGTGGAAATCAGTGTGGGACCTGCATATGAAAAGGGCACAGCTCGGAGGCAAGTTCACTGTCCTGAAGTCTGCACGGTATCAGAGAGATGACAAGAAAACAGACTTCCACCGTACGGTTTCAGGAGAAGGGGGGAAATGTCCTCATGAAACTATTAGGAAAACAGTAATTAAGAAAAAGTATTTAAATCAATTGGAAGCTACAAAAAAAGAGTAGAATTGGTAAATAAATACAAGATAGTATGTTTTTTTTTTTTTTTTAAAGATTTTATTTATTTATTTGACAGAGAGAGAGATAGCGAGAGCAGGAACACAAGCAGGAGGAGTGGGAGAGGGAGAAGCAGGCTTCCCGCTGAGCAGGGAGCCCGATGTGGGACTCGATCCCAGGACCCTGGGATCATGACCTGAGCCGAAGGCAGACACTTAATGACTGAGCCACCCAGGCACCCCGTATGTTTTAAAAATAACAAAACCGGCCGATCCTTTGAACTCTAGTTTAGGAGCCTAGCCTAGCAATTACCATTAGAATGAAGAAAAGGGATACACAGGTGGGATTTAGGAGAGTGCTAGGTGCAGAGAATGGCTGTCTTAGCCATCACAGTGCTGTTAGGACATCCTGCCTGGATGAGGCCAGTGGGGTGTCCCCCGAGGCTTCATGGGAGCAGCACTCCCTATCCTGATGTGGTAACTGTCTTGTATCTCTAAATGCTACTTTTGTCATCAGAGTCATTTCTCACAGGCAGACTCACATTAGTCAAAAGGACACAAGACTGATGTATAAATTCAGGCACCAACTTATAAATTAAAACTGAGCAATATAACTGTGGCCAGGAGAACAGTCCAATTGTATTAACTCGTAACAAAGCAAGTCAGATCAAGATGAAAATAGAAAGTGTAAAGAAAAATCAGCACAAGTAAGCCTATTAATTTGCTACTTTGCAACTACAGATAAAATATGAAAATGATCTTCGCAATGGTCTTCACAGATGGGGAAAATTCAGCCATACAATTCAACGGCCATTTCTAAGACACACTGCATAGAAGCATAAAAGCTACTCCCTTAGCATCATTTTTTTAAAACGGTGTTTGTTCCAAAGAAATCAGCATTTGTCAGAAATTAGTTCATAGTGTCATCTATTGACAATTCTGGCTGCAAGCAGTAAGACATAAAACAAAAAGTATATAGATTGTACAGGAAGAGGGAATATACTATTTTGATAAAAAACAAAGCAATCAACTGAAAAATTATTAAAGACTATTTTAAAAGGTCGGTTAAATAGGTATAAAACGAGGTACATAGCATTAAGTAGCAATTATATTATCAATGATCAGTTTGAAAATATAAGAAAAAATGAAATTTTATCTACAGTATCAACAAAGCATAATATACCTAAGTGAGTTATTAGCAAGAAATACTATGATTGTGTGCATTCCTCTTTAATATTTCACTCAGTTACATAAAATTAAGGAAACAAAGTATGTCAAGAGCCTTTTTTAAGTTAAATAAATGAAAAAGGAAAACCCCAGCAGACCTCTTGATGGGCCACCCAAATTCTGTGAAGGTACACACTTCTCTCCCTGCTCCCCCAAATTGTTTTATGCATATGGAATCCCAGTTAAAATCCTGACGGGATATTTCTTGGAATCTGACGAAATTATTCCAAAGTTAACCTGGAGGCATAAACAGAGCAGAATTTCCAATAAAGTTCAGAAGAGAAAGAGCAATAGTAGATGGAAGGACAGACTCCACTAGACACTAAAACTTCTTCTGAGGCCATGGGGTTCACATACCACGGGTCTTCCTTAAAACCAGACATATGGCTGAGGCAGAGTAAGAAGGTAAAAACCAGGCATACGGCTGAGGCAGAGTAAGAAGGTAAAAACGAGACATATGGCTGAGGCAGAGTAAGAAGGTAAAAACCAGACATATGGCTGAGGCAGAGTAAGAAGGTAAGTGGAAGAGCCCAGATCTAAAATCTACTATGTACAAAAAGTTAGACTATGATAAAGGAGGCCTCAAACAAAACCAGGAGGAAGGGGAGGATTGAAACATTTGTCAGGATCCTTGGTTAGTGGTTTGGAAAGGGATCGATTTACAACCTGCATCTCATTCCAGTATGAAAAAAAACCATCCCAAACTTCAGAAAAACAAGTCTCTGGCCTAATTAGAGAGGAGGCAAACATACAGACTGGTAAGTTTCAATTTCACAGAGTAAGTTCTATTGCAGAAGGAGGGTAAAGTGTGTGACAACACATAAAGGAGGAGTCCTAATTTTGCCCGTAGGAGTCAAGAAAGCCTTCAGCATGCAGCAGGCACTTACAGTGGGTTTTGAGGGATGAGTAGGAGTTTGGTGGGGGGTAAGCAGAGAGTGCACACACAAGGGTAAGGTCATAAAAGGGCTGACAAATGAATGTAATGAATGTCAGTAGGTGGGCAGAAGCGTGTCCATGGAGCTGAGGGAGCTGCTGGCCTGGGCCAGTTGGGAGAAGAACCCTGGATGGTTCTTCAAGTGTGATCACAGACCCCTGCGGGTCTCTGAAACCCTCTGAGGGGGTCTGTGAGGTCAGAACTGTTTTCACTATAATACTGTCATGATTTGCCTCTTTCTTATGAGCGTACGGAATGTTGCAGAGGCTACGTGAGGTGTGATATTGCGACAAAAAGAATGAAAAAACAAATCTGAGCATCAGGCGGCCTTCTGTGCACAAATGTAACATGGTGTCTTCCTACTGACGCGTATTCTGATGTGTATATGGCTAATTTCCATTTGAAAATGTTCTTTAACGGGTAAAAAGGTTGTTAACTACTGTTTTTAAATTAATGTTTATTTTTAAAACATCTCATTTTTAATTTCTAATGCGGTACATATTGATAGATGTAACCGACATAAACAAAAGTTCTTTGGGGTCCTCAGAAATTTTTGAATGTAGGAGGGTCCTGAAACTAAAACCTTTGGCCTAGACTCTGATGAGGAGTCGTCGGAAGAAGCGCTACTGCGAGTCTGTGTGAGGTTTTTCTGAGGGTACTCCCTCCCATACTGCCTGGGGCCTGAGTCTGGTCTGGCCCTGGCAGGTGCCTACTGAGGTTAGAAGGAGGTGGGCCCTGGAGACAGTATTGAAAAGGTAGGCTGGTGGGTGGATTAACATGGCCACGACTTCTTCTTTGCAAGTTCCTTGCTTTCAAAAGTAGAATCTGTTTCCCTACCCCTTGATCACCTTCTGTGATCAGTGGAACACTGCAGAAATGGCATCCAAGCTCACACCCTTTGTACCCCCCAAACCTTCATGCCTTGAAACACACACGGAACCAGAGACCCAACTGAACAGGCGTACAGCTCAATAGTCCCCGGCAGCTTCTCCATGCCAGAGCACAGGCGAGGCCAGCTGCAGAGTCCTGAGAAACAGTAAATCGTTGTTTTAAGCCACTTAGTTGGCGATGGTTCTTACAGAGCGATACATCTTTCATAGGGCTGGGGACCAATCGGCCAGACTCAAATGCAGAAGTTCATATTTTATCTCCTATAAATACTGCCAGGGCTCTCAGTGTGGCATGACTGACATCGAGGGCTGACAGTTTCTTGACGGGGGGCTGCCCTGTGCCCCACACGATGTCTAGCAGCAGCCCTAGTGTCACACTAAAGTGACAGCTGCCCCCCCCCAGTTGTCACCACCAAAAACGTCTCCAGACATTGCCAAATGGCCCCTGGGGAACAAAATCACCCCTGGTTTAGAACCATTGTTGTAGGCATAACTATTCTGAGAATAAAAATCACCTGGGGGCTTATTAAAAATAGATGCCAAGGCTCTTCCCCTAGAGATTCTGATTCACTGTGTCCAGATTGTGGACCTGCAATCTGAATTTTTAAAATGCTGCGGGTACTCTTATTGAAGGAGTTTAAGAACAGTTCCAGCAGGAATGGGGAGCCCACAGATGTCTGACCTGCTCAATTTGTGTTTCAGAAAGATCATTCTGGAAGCAGCTGGAGGACCATCTGGGTGGGGTATAGAGGAGTGAATAGGACTGGAGGCTTTGCTTAAAGTCAGGTGAGAAATAATGAGGGGGTACACAGGGCAGTGTGGGGGGTACATTTCAGAGAGATTTCTAAGGCAGAATCAGTTAAATTTGTGACTAATTGGATGTTGGGAGGGGAGGACTTAAGAAAAGGATAATGCAAAATTAAAAACTTCTAGGCTTCAAATGATATCAGCAATCAAGTGAAACGAAAGATCCACAAATGAGAGAAAATATTTGCAAATTATATATCTATCTGATAGGAGACTTGTGTTCAGAATACGTGAAGAACTCTTACAACCCAAAATTAAAAAGACAAATAACCCAATATAAAAATGAGCAGAGGAGGGGCGCCTGGGTGGCTCAGTCGTTAAGCGTCTGCCTTCAGCTCAGGTCATGATCCCAGGGTCCTGGGATCGAGCCCCGCGTCGGGCTCCCTGCTCCGCGGGAAGCCTGCTTCTCCCTCTCCCACTCCCCCTGCTTGTGTTCCTGCTCTCGCTATCTCTCTCTCTGTCAAATAAATAAATAAAATCTTAAAAAAAAAAAAATGAGCAGAGGATCTGAATAGACATTTCTCCAAAGAAGATCTATGAAAGGCCAATAAGCACATGAAAAGACGCTCAGCATCATTAGCCATCAGGGAAATGCAAATCCCAACCACAAGATTCCACTTCATTCTCACTAGGGTGGGCTATCATCCGAAGATAGCCCTTCACAGGTGTTGCCAGGGTGTGGAGAAACTGGAACCCTCACTCCTTGCTGGTGGGAATGTAAAACAGTGCATCCCCTTTGGAAAAACAACCTAGCAGTTCCTCAAGTGACAAACAGAAGCACCACTCCTAGGTACGTCCCCAAGAGAAGCGAGAATGTATGCGCCCACAAACTCTTGTAGACAAATGTTCATAGCTCCATCTACCCAGCTCATCTGCCTCCAGCCCGGCGCATAACCGTTCTCAGTCTGGAAGGCTCTTCTCCCAGTCACTCATAGGACTATACCCTCACCTCTTAAAATTCTGTTCAAACCTTACCTTCCCAGCCATGCCTACACTGACCACTGGGTTTAACACTGCAACCTGGCCTACATTTTCTTGTCTATACCTCTTACCATCTTCTAACTCACAACACAAATACTTATTACGTGTTTTGCCCATTAGAATGAAAAATCGATGAGGGCAGGCATCTTGGTTTTGTTCACTGATGTTTCCGATACTAATAGAAAATTGAGACCCAGGGAGGTTGTGGGTCTCGCTCACCGTCACTGAGCCAAAAATGTGTCCTAATAGGGATGCGAACCGTGGCCAAAAACCTAAAATCTTTCCATATAGTTCTACTCTGCAATGACAAGAGGGCCGTGAATAGTTGAGAGAACCCCAGGCTGCAAATTTCTTCCTAGTACCTGCAGAACCCACCAAATGGTTATAATGCACCATTTCCTTCCCTTCCTACAGTCCTTTTCATTCTATAATGGCTTCCCATTTCCCACCAAGCAAAGTCAAATACTCCATTTGGCCTTTAAGACTTGTAATACTTGACCCTAAAACATTCTCTAGCCTCCAGTATAACCTGGTCTCCATTATCAGAGATGAGATCCTTGGACAAAACCCCCTTCCCTTGGGTTAACCCACCGTTTGTGTGTCTGTGTTTAAAATTAAATTTGAAGGACTGTTAAAAACACCCTTTGAGTAGCTTTCCGCCCCGCACAAGCTCCCTCCAGTTTAGGACTGTCCCCCTCCTATGGCTGATAGCAGGCTCAACTTTACACGAGGCATCCGTCACCTCGCCCTGAAGCCCTGTCTGCCACCTCACGACACATCAGACTGTTCTTCAAACCCCGAATTCTACCTCCCCGCCTCTTTAGGAGAGCAGGAAAATGCTGCTTTCCGCTCCCAGCATGGCCAAGCCTTACGCACTCTCCGTTGCCAAAACCTAATGCCACCTTCTCCTTGAAGACTCCCTTCCGGCCTGTACCTCTCAGCGGTTAGCCGCTTCTTATCCCCAGGGCCATCTGCAAAAGACCCAGCCTTACCCCGCCAGTCCCGCCACAGTCCCTCTCCCCAAAGCGAGACTCAGCTGCGGTGAGGACACGGGGATACTCACTTCCAGCTTAAAACGTAGAGGGGCACCAAAAAGCTCAGTCATCGAGATAAATAAGATGCTGATACTGTATTTTTCGAACATCAGAATTGGTGCAACAATTGCACGGTGGATTAAAAACAGACGGGACCTCTGGGACCCGGTCAGCTCCTACCTGTCGGCCCCGCCCCCTCTCAAGGTACGAACGTCCTCGAACTGTGTCTCGGGCCTCCCGCTCGTGCTGGACGTGAGCCCGAGGGCTGAGGCGCTCCGGGGGCGCCGTTCCCGCCGGCACTCGGCCCCCCAACGCTGGGGCGCCGCCCGCACCGCTCTGCTGCACGCGGGTGCCAGGGGGCGCGTGTGGTACAGTGCGTCCGTGCGCGTGGCACCGTGTGCACGCCGGGGCGCGCTCGCCAGGCTGGGGGCACCGGCTCGCGCGTGCGGCCGGTCGGAGTTCCCTTGCGCGGGACAGACGGGGGAACGCACGCTTCCCGGCGCCGCGCCCGGCGACGGCGCGGAGGGGCCCGCACTGACGGCCACGCGACACGAGGCCAGCCACCAGAAGCCCCCGGCCCACGCGCTGGTACCCGCGCGAGCCGAGCGGAGGAAGCGCCCGCCCGGCCGCGAGGAAGGGGGCGCGGCTCCCAGCGCTCCGCCCCGCCCCCCGCGCGGGGCGCCGGCCAATCGCCGCGCGGCGTGGGTCCCGCCCCCGCCGCCCCGCGAGCCCGCCCCGCGGCCCCGCCCGGCCGGTAATAATTAGGCGGCGGGCGGGGCGCCGCGTCAGCGCGGGGCGCCGGCCAATCGCCGAGCTCGGGCCCGCGGTCGCGTCACAGGCCGAACAACCAAACAGAAAAGTTTAATAAACAGCGGACGGAGGGCCGGCTGCGGCGGCGGCGGCGGCGGGGCCGGAGCGAGCAGGGGTTCGGCGGCCTCACCTGTCCCCACTCTCCGGCGGCGACCGGCGGCGGCGGGCAGCGCGGCGGGCGGGCGGGCGGGGAGGGCCGCCGCCAGGTGAGCAGCGCGGCCGGGGCCGGGGGGCCGGGGGGCCGAGGGGGCTGAGGAGGCTGTGGGGGGGGCCGGGGCCCGGAGCCGCTCCCTTCCCCCACCGGCCGAGGCGCGGCTGAGGCGCGGCCGCGGCGCTCCCGGGCTGGGGGGCGGGCGGAAGCCGGGACGGCGGGCGGGGCCGGGCGGGTCGGGGGCTGCGCTCGCGGGGCCCCCGCCCCCGCTCCGAGCAGTTGGCGGGCGGGGGGCGGGGGGCGGGCCTCCACCTGCTGCGCCCGCGGCCCCGGCTGGGGGCGGTCCCTCCTGTCACGGCGCGTTCCTGCGGCCCCGGTGGGTCGGTGGGGGCGGGGCGGGGCGGGGGTCCCGAGCGCCCCCGCCGCCCCTCCCCTGCAGCAGCCCGCCTAGGTGTGGGAGGGGGCGCCCCGGGACTCCTGTGCCCGCTGCACGTTGTGGGGCCGTGGGAGCCCGCACTGTGTGTGGCTTCCAGTCGGAGTTTCCTTTTCCCGACGGAGCTACGGTGACCCCCGAGGTTGGCCCGGGGCTAATGACCTGCCTGGGACTCACGGGCCAGAGCTTCAAGGGAAAGGTGCTCTTTTTCTGCAAAAGACGCACTTTTACGTTCATGCAACAGGTTGCCTCTCCGCTCTGCTCCTCGCACGTTTTACAGCATCCTCCGGGCGGGCAGGGGTGCCGGGGCGGCGGCGGGGGGGAGCCCGGGGGGAGTTGGCGCTCTCCGCGTGGGCGGTTCCGCGTGCAGCCGCCTTTCCTAAAGCAGAGGAGCGCCGAAGAAGAGGGGCCGGGGCGGGGCGAAGACAGAACCGCTGACTGCTTGCTCCCCCGCGAGAGCCGGCTCGGACGCCAGCTGGCAGCTGCTCGCCGGGGTCTCCCCTGTTCTGTGCCCCGCCGCCTCCCCGCGCAGATCAGTTCGGCGCAGGCAGTGTCGTGTTCAGCGTGGCCTTGCCTTTTAAGAAAGTACAGCTTCATCACGGCTGTGCGTCTGTCCGGAGCGCTCTTCTTCCGAGCTCGGTGACAGCAGCCGGGACCCTGGATGACTAGGTGACACCCTCCAGGAGTCGTGGCGCTTGGAGCTCCCGGCTCCCGGCCGCTGGGGCCCGTGAGCACTGCCTGTTTCCCGCTCCCGGCGCTCGCCCGCACGGGTTCCTCGAGAGCGAAGAGTGTAGACGGCAGGAGAGAGCGGGGGCGTTCGGGGCAGACTCAGAGCCACCGTGACTGGGTCCTGGTTTCTGAACGTTTGAAGGAAACCCAGGTTCCTGTCACTGTGCATGGACCATGAATCTTTTCCTTTGAAATCACACTGGGAGAAGTCAGGCACCGGTTGCTCTCTGCTTTTTCAATGCGAAAGCAAATATAAGTACAAAAAACACTTGATTGGGTGTAAAATAAACCATTGTGTGCCAGCCCCCCCTTTGTGTCATCTCTGGCAGATTACCTAGAACTTCTCTTCTTCCTCAGCATGCCGTGTCAGAGAAACCTGCCCTCCATCTGTCCCTCCAGCTTTGCAGACTTTGGTTAAGGGAAGCCCCTATCGGATGGCAGAGCCTCTGAGGAAAAGCATTAGGACCAAGGTGCTCTTCTGTGGAATGACATGGAGGGTGTCCTCCTGGACGTTTTTGGAGGAAGATGTGTGGTGGGTATTAGGATATGCTCACCGCACATTTAAGTACTTTTTAGTTCCTTAGCCTCAGATTTGTGAGTGCCCCAAGAGGTGCGCTTCTAGAGTGATGTGATATTTACCATGCTAACAGCAGTGCACTGACCAAATACGGAGCAGTATTAATTTCCGGAAAGTTTATAGATAGCTTCAAATAACTTGTTCTTAAAGGTGCAGGAGTAGAGATGCTTTGTTGTTGTAACCAGCATGGGTAGCGTGCAGACAACTATGAGGGTGCTTTTTTTTGGTAGGGCTGTTTTATTTATCCTGCCTAAAAGCTTTAAAAAAGCCTCCTTTTTGTATCAAGGGCAATGTTGTTTTTGATGTTTTTCCCCCCACACTTTTAAAAGGAATAGAAAGTTACAAAGAATAAATAACCATTGTTTTTGGGGTTTTTTTTAAGATTTTATTTATTTGCGAGAGAGAATGAGAGACAGAGAGCATGAGAGGGAGGAGGGTCAGAGGGAGAAGCAGACTCCCTGCCGAGCAGGGAGCCCGATGCGGGACTCGATCCCGGGACTCCAGGATCGTGACCTGAGCCGAAGGCAGTCGCCTAACCTACTGAGCCACCGAGGCGCCCTAAATAACCATTGCTAAAGCTTTGGCAGGTATACCCCCAGTCTTTCTGTTTGTGTATATTCTGAACAATTGGAAGTGGGATTCTGAACAATACTAGGTTGCCTGTACCTCCATCTCAACACCTTGTTGTACCCAGGATGGTAATAGTAGTCATCTAACTGGTATCCCTGCTTCAGCTCTCACTCTCCTGCAGTCTATGTGCTGTTCCTATGGGGGAACAATCATTTAAATGTGTAAATTAGAGGCTCAACACCCTCCGATTACTTTACAATACACAAAATAAAATTAAAACTTTTTACTATGGCATCTATACCCTAGACCAGCAATGTCCAATGGAAATATAATGGGAGCCACATAAGTAATTTAAAATTTTCTGATAGCCAGGGGCACCTGGGTGGCTCAGTTAAACATCTGACTCCTGATTTTGGCTCAGGTCATGATCTCATGGTTGTGAGATTGAGCCCCATGTAGTGCTCTACACTCAGTGGGAAGTCTGCTTGAGATTCCCTCCCCCACCCCGTTCTCAAATAAGGAAAATCTTTAAAACTTTCTGATAGCCACATTAAAAAAAGAGAAACAGGTGAGATATATTTTACATAACCCAAGATATTATGATTTCATTAAGTGATTAGCATAAGAAATTATTAATGGGATATTATACTTTTTTCAGACTGTCTTCAAAATCCAATATATATTTTCCACTTAGAGTGCATCGGGGACTGGCCATGTTTCAAGTGTCGAATAGCTAGCCACACTTGACTTGTGGCTGTGGGTTGGATGGTGCCGCTCTAGACCATCCAGCCTTGCGGGCTTTCCCCCTGACACCCTGACTCATGCACCTCCAGCTGTACTGGTCTTTTTGGGATTCTTGAGCATGCTGCGCTTGTTTCCTTAAAACTACTGTGTTTTGCTCTCTGGCACATCCAGTCGTATGTCTGCTCCTATGTCGTTGCTTCAGAGATGCCTTTGCAGACCAAGTTCCCTGACCCGGTGACTCTGCTTCATTTCCTTATGGAACCTGTCATCCGAAGTGGTTTATTTGGTTATTGTCTCTCACTGGACGGCAGAAGTTAGATCCACATACATAGGATTCTGTAAGGGCACATAGCATTTCATCTTACTGTAATTAGTCACCTGTCATGTGACTTGTTGCTTCATCCTTTTTCCACTATTAGTGTGGTGAAGAGCTAAGTCTTTCTCCATTTTCTTATTTCTTTGGGATTCAGTCTGTCTTACAGTGACTGAGTCAAAGTATATGAACATTTTTTTGTCTTTTTATAAATATTGTCAGATCTTTTAAAAATTTACCTAACATAAAGTTGACCAAACCAGTATAAAGTTTGACAAAAAACGTGAGAGAATACACCCTTCCTCCATATCTTTGCCAATGCTTGAATATTTTCCTTCCTGCCTTCCCTTTTCATAAGACTAATTATATATTTCTTTCTTTCTTTTTTTTTAAAGATTTTATTTATTTGACAGAGAGGGAACAGAAGCAGAGGGAGTGGGAGAGGGAGAAGCAGGCTTCCCACAGAGCAGGGAGCCCGACGCGGGGCTAGATCCCAGGACCCTGGGACCATGACCTGAGCCGAAGGCAGACGCTTAACGACTGAGCCACCCAGGCGCCCCCTGATTATATATTTCTTAGATTAATTATGGTGACGAGTGGAGAGATGGGTATTGTATCTTCTAGTTTGTCTTTTGCTCATTTGGGGCAGTGTTCTATATTCGCAATACCCTTTTTATTCTTTTATATATTTAGGATAGCAGCCCTTTGTCACATCCCGCAGATACTTTCCCTGGCTCTTTGTCTTTTATTTGCTTAGGGTATTTTTTATTTTAACTTGAAAGGGTTTTTACCGTTTAAGAAATTTAGGTTAATATCTCCTTTCTATGGCTACTTTACTTTCATATTTATTGGGTTCTCCTGCCCAGATAACTGTTTTCTTCTAGTTCTTTTATGGTTTCGTTTTCATGTCTCTCTTTCTGTTCTTCTGGGATTTGTTTTGACATCATACATGAAGTGAAATAACTTCCTTTATTTTTCCGTAATAATTAATCAGTTGTTTTAGCCCCATTAACAAAAATCTTTTTCTTGTTGCATTGAAATAAAGCTACCTTTATTATATACTGTATACTTGGTTCTTTTTAGCTTTTATTCAGTATTCATGATTTGATACTAGTGCACATTGTTTTAGTAGTTGGGAGTAATAATGTGTTTTCATTTTGTTACTGTTAATCTCCCTCCCTTTTCCTCCCCAAATTTTTGGCTGTTGCTTTGTTCTCCAGTTTTTTAGTTGATTCGTTAGGGTCTGCAGGTTGTTTTTGGGTTTTGAATTTTTAAATTAAAAAACTCTATTTCTGTATGTTGTATAATAAAAAATTTTAGCGCCATTAAATTCTCCTTTGCGTGTAATTTTAGCTATATTCCTTAAATGTTGACATATAAAAATATCTGTATTTATTTACTTGTCCCTCATCGCTGCCGTTGCTCCTTGCTACCTGAACTTTGTGCCCAGTGCTGAGGCCTCCATGGTGAACGGTGAACGCACAGGGCCTTTGCTTTCACCAAGTTCCGAGTCTCTGGGAAAGCTAGGCTATTAACAAACCAAAGAAAGAGTTTTCAGATGTTGACAAGCGCTAGGAAGGAAAGAAATATGGTGTGCCAGTAGAGATTGGCACGTGCTAATTGGATGTCCTGAGAATGTCTCTGTGAGGATGTAATATTTAAACTTAATGGTGGGACCAAGGTTTGTTTGGGGAATTTCTTTAAGAGTTTCCTGGATCTGTCAGAACATTAAAAAAAATAATATAACAATCGCACACTGAGTTTGTTTTGCAAATTTCTTTTTTTGTAAAAATTGCCTTGTAAACAGTTTTGAGCCGGAAGCTTGTCCTATAGAAAATTTGGAACTGTGATATTGAATTCTAAGATCAAGAAAGAGCTGGGGGAAGTTTTTCAAGCGAAGGGAACTGTTAGCACAAAAAGGACAGAAGAGCCTGGCTTGATTTAGGATTTGACAGAAGAGTGGAATGACTAGGGTTCACCGAGTGCGTAGTGTGGGTCCAGCAAGACTTCTTGGGGAGACTTGCATTATTTCCAAGAGATAGGGCTGCTTCCACTTCTCTGCGTTCTTACCCTGTTTGGATTCTGTGACCCAGATCAGTCTCCTACGAATAATTTAAGATGATTTCACCCCTTGGTACTTTCCTTCATTATTTCTACTGTATTTCCCAGTTTTTCTCCACTCAAGACCTTTGCATATGCTGTGCCCTTTTGCTTAATTGTGATTTCCTTGAAGAGTCCTTCCTTAATGCTGGCAAAAGAGGTTAAGCCCTCTGTTGGCTATATTTACTCATTTCATATCGGACATTTCTTCTGTACATACTTGTAATAACTGCAATTCATTAAGTGTATATCACTTGTTTTAGTGTCTGTTTCTTTCACGAGAGCTGCTATTTCCAAGCTGGTAGATAGTCACTTGTGGCTATTTAAATCCATTCAAATTAAGTAATACTATAAATTCTGTTCCTCGGTCGTACTAGTACTTACCAGTTGCTCAGTATCCACATGTGGCTAGTGGCTGTTGTACTGGACAGCAGAGATATAAATTTAAGTAGCCACTGGCTGTTGAAATATCACAAGTCTGAATGATTCCATAAGTATGAAGTATGAACTGGATTTCTACTACAAAAAAAAGAGAAAAAATCTCAATTCAAGAATGATTATATATTGAAGTAATGCTATTTTATATGTTTTGTGTTAAGTAAAATATATTACTACAATTAATTTAACTGTTTTAACATTGTAATGTGGCTACGAGAACACTGAAAACTACCCGTGGTTCCCATGACATCGCTGTGGGACAACAGTGGTCTGACTCCAGACCCTAAGTTTCCACAGTCCACAGCAGCTAGCGGTACCCAGCCCAGCATGCAGTAGGTGTTCTGAACCTTTGATGAGTTCATAAACTTTTCTGTTAACTTTGAACATTACTGTGTGGTCATCAAAGGATGTTACCTGTTCAGCTTGTGCTTTTCAAAATTGTTCATTGTCTGTGACTATAATTCTTTAAAAATTTCCATGACTGTTGAAAAAAGAAGCTTTTCTTTTGATAGCTATATAAAAATTAATTTTATCAAATAATTAGAGTGGATCATTTATTTTTTCATCTTTTGTTTATTTTTTTCTAGCTTAGGCTGCTAAGGAGAGAGGAGGGAACTTAGAGTCTGCGGATCTGTTTTCCATCACTTTTCTATGTCTCGCAGTTTACTTAGATTGGCAGTGGTATGTCACTTGGCACATGAAAATTTATGGCTATTAAATCTTAATAACTGAGTATTGGGAATGCTTTTTCCTTATACTTTGATCTTGATACTGTGATTCCTGTTCCTTTTTAGTTTACCTTTGTGGTGATCTTGTTTATCCCTGTAGACTTAAAAACAATTTATTGTCTTATAGAAAGATACCTCAGCTTGGTTTATGCTTTCCTATCCCTTTGTTTCCTTCATATTTCCTTTGTGTTTAGTATTTTGCTGAATGGGCCATTACCCTCTTCCCTCTTGCTCCCAGTGTTCCCCTTGTGTTGTTTTCCCTTAATGAATTGGGAGACACAGGGCAGGAGTTACAAACAAATACATGCCTCACTTTTATAAGCAATGTGTATTTGTCAGGAAATATTTTTCTAATTTTTTTTTTCTCCATTAGATAGTGGTTTTGAGACCACATCTTAAGTGACCTGGTCATGCTTCATGAATGTCAGGCTGGACCTTTTATCAATTACTGCATAAACCCACCTGTTAGCACCCAGGGGTGATGCCAAGGATTAATTTCTGTTGTGTGAAGAATAGTTGGAGTTGTTCTCAGTCCTTTAAAATTCTGAGGAAGCTTTCACCCTGTTCTGTACCTACCGAAGTTAATCCTAATCGTCTAGGTACTTACTCCTTATAGAGGGTCTTTTTAAAGTGAGATGAGACCAAGTTGTTCTGGCTTGTTATCATCTACATTGTTAGTTGATAGGTTTGGGAAGGCTTCGGAGCTCCTCCGCCACCAAGAATACACAGTATGTCCTTTGAATACTTGATGTTCAAAAAGTTGTATTGTCACATGCAATCAGGGAACCTTGGAACTTTTGCAGGCTTCTTGTTTCTGTGAAGCAGTATTGTTTTCAAATAATCTCAGTTGTGATGTTGCTTTCCTTTATTTTTGCTGTTTTCTTCTGCTACTGATATAGAAGTGGAATAAAATCCCCTTATTTTTAACCTGTGAGCCACCTAAAATGATATTTATCACTGTGAAGTTCTTTCAAGTAGGTCCTAGAGATCTTTGAATAATCTTGGTATAACCACGTCTGTATTTCTTTTTTTGGTTATAGATTGAGAGTGGTCCTGGTGTCATTTTAGTGAATGTAATATGTGTCTGTTTTATACAAATAATTAACTCTGAAGTGAAAAATTGATGTCAGAGCAAAGGTTTTTTCATTCCCGTAACTGTCTACTAATTTTATGCTTGCCAAATTTTAAGATATAAAAGCTTGCCATCTCTTTTTCTATAGCCCTGTCAAATTTTGGCCAACTTAAAACCCTTTTTTTTTTTTTCTTCCAAGTTTTATGCTGTAACTTGAATTATGTATTCTTTCTGTTATTTGCTCCTGTACCTCTTCTGCTTCCAGTGTTGTTTTGCGAGAGTGTCCACACAGTGGGAAGAAAACCTGAACTTGACTCGTGAAGTACTGGGCATTCAGAGCAGTGAATCCTTGCAAAGCATCTTGGGACTAGGCCTCTGTGAATTGGCTCTTTCAATTTGTCCACTTAAAAGGCATAATAGATGATGCAGCTGTTTGGGCTTCTGCAGGGTATTACTCCATATTCATATCTAGTTGCAATTATGTGAATTTTCAGTTTCCTACAGACTTCTCTTTGTATTCAAAACAAGTTTGTTGGCTTTGTGTTGTTCTAATGTATGGATTTTCTTTCAGGAAAAATGCTTGCAAGGTTTTGAACTTTGAAAACTGTACATTTAATTTTAAAAATTTTTATATAAACTTATTGAAAGTATTTTTGAGAAGAAACCACTTTAATTTGCATTACTTTTTTGGACTTATTTTTATAAATCAGTTAAAATTTTGGTAGGGGTGAAAATTAGACTTTACTGAACAAGTTAAATGCCATTCAGTCAGGTAGTGATTAATGTCAGAGTAATATTTGATTGGCCAAGCTATTAAGACATAAGCAGTTCTAATTAAAATAAACATAATAAAATACAGCAAACTTAGTAATGTATAAAGGCACGTGTTTGCGTGTGATGTCTTTGGAGTCTCCCCAGGTGACATTTACTGTCAGTATTCTCAGAGGAGTCTCCCTGCCTTTGGCTGCACTCTGGGCTGCTCACGGCCCCTTAAATTAATGAATGCCCAAGGAGGCTGCAAAATCGTGCCTACCCTTGATTAAAAAGCAACAGTAATTTAAAAATAAAACAACTAAAATCATCCTGAACTTCACCCAGAACTTGCGCTCAGGGCAGGTTGCCTTTGCCTTTTGTAGATGTCCGTTTGCCTTGGCTGCGCACTCACCGAGGCAGACATGTCAGGCCTGTAGATGTGTGTGCACTTTTAAGTAGAAATACCAGAGTTTGAGGGCCCCCCCAATTTTTACCCTGCGATGATGCTGGGGACCAGAGTAGCAGTAACTTTGGTGGTGCAGAAATGAGTATTTTGCATTTAGTGTTTCAGGGCTATCTATTTTCCATGACTTAAATGATCCTATTTTTAAGTCTTAGAGAAAATACTGTTTTTGTTCAGTTTGGCAGAATTTTGCAGTGGATTTTCTGTTGCCACTTGAAAAATTCCAGACAACCTGTGAACTCTATTGTAAAGGGAGTGTGTCTTATACAGAGCTTCACTTTACCTTCATGGCTGTGTAGAACCTAAAATGACGTAGGCTAAGAGCATCGTGTTTTGAAGAGTTGGTCCCAGAACTGCAGGTGGGCGCTGCGGCTGTCAGACTTTGGTCGCGGCGCCTCGGTGTGTGCGTTTTCACCCAGACAAAAGAGTGAGCAAAACACTTTGCCCTGGGAAACCGAAACACTGCCTACTGTCCCTTTAAGAAACCAGCTTATCAGAGGGTTTCGGCGGGTGCGACCGAACCTGCTAGCAAGGAAAAGTTCTTTAAAATAATGGATGTCAGCCGCGTCCAATCGCAGCGACGAGCTTCCCGCTCGGGGCGGGGCGTGTCCTCGTCGGCCAGTAGATTGCAGGGGGCGGGGCCTGCCGTTCATGCTTGGTTGCCGTGGAGCACAGCTTCAAGTGAAGTTAATCTGAGGGGAAGCAAGCAGAAAATTGTGGAGGTTTTGGTGGTAGGATTTTTGTTCCGATCTTCTAATAATCCTTTATTTTACACTTTTGCTCCTTTATGCTTCTGTGTGTGCTAGGTTCTGTCATTGTGGTATTTTCTGATGCAAACCGAACATTAACATTAAGCAGGGAAGCAGAACAAAAGGGCTGTTTGGACAGGAAATAGGTGTTGAGAGGATCAAACTTGACTTTGTTCGTCAGGATCTCTAGTTGAGAGCCTGAGTGTGGTTAGAGGTCGTGGGGGCCGGGGTCCTCTCCAGCAACGGGCTTCCTCGCCCTCACAGCTGGAGGGGGTCGTGCCCCTGAACTCAGGGGGTCGTTGAATCCACGGGAGGGCGGGCGGCGGGGGCTCGGGCGCGAGTGCGGTCACTG
>NC_138377.1:125444475-125464793 GCF_054177405.1 Leptonychotes weddellii | reverse complement strand
GTGTGCCCCGGACTCACCCCAGCCCCTCCCCCTACGGTGTGCCCCGGACTCACCCCAGCATCCCCCTCAACTGCAGCGTGCTCCGGACGGGGCAGCGGGCTGGCATCCTTCGTGTGCCCCGGATTTGTTGTTGAGGAGCTCATTGACTTCATTCTGTGTAGCACAAGGTAAAAGTACTCGCTTCTTCATTCAAACTCCATCTGTTTCAGACGTGGACCTAAGAAACACCCTCAACAGGAGCGGGGAATGGGTGCAGAGCTGTAGGTGGGCTATCAAAACTTTTTGGAAGCTATCTCTGAATCTACTGACATTTCTTAACTTATGAAATAATTATGGTATGTTTCACTACCAGAGTGTTCTTTAGAGACTGTTCTCTTCATGTTGTTGCCCTTTGATCTCCTAGAAATAAAGGTGTAAGAGTTCATCTGAATAATCGGCCCAAGTGCCTGCTAAGCATTTCAGCCGGTATAGCTGTATTTGCTGTGCTACGCCTTTCAGTTCATGCAGAGGTTTTTAAATGTATGCTTTCCGTTCTGTTGCTTAAACAATATAGTAATAATAATAGTAATGATAAAATCAGGAAAAGTCACTCTACACCCATAAGAACATCACTGTGTGGTGCTCTTATTTTTTCTTTTTCCTCTTCTGTACCTTACCAAATTCTTGTATTTTTCCCATAATTGTAAATTGTAGTTTTATATTTCACTAAACTGTGTCATCTGTTAAAATTGTTTTAATTTTAGTTGTATAATTCTCTTAAGTTAGTAGGACCTTAATTGACTTAGTCTTTTGCCTGTATTACATTTAGATTGTTCCTAATTTTTCACCATTTTAAATAGCATTGTGTTAAACAGACTTCTTTGTGTACATTTAAAAATATTTCCTCTTTTTTCCCCAAGATTTTTCTTCTGGAAAAATCCCCTGAGTGGGCTTACCTAGATCAAAGGATATGAACACTTCAGTAGCCAAATTGCTTTTTAGAAAGGTTATACCAGTTTATATTGCCACCAGCAGGATGTGCTTCAAAATTTCTCTAATGGGTAGCCCCTTAAATGTTGTAATAAAGTGTGCCTCTGAAGCTCTCCGATTGGGTGATCAGTTTTTGCCTAAACTAATAACCTATTTTAAATCCCGTTTTCCAAGATGTAGATGAATATAAAGTCATTTTCTGGACATTAAAACGAGCTGAAGGAAATTGGAAAAATTTTTACCTGCTTAAGTGAGCGATTATATCTTCATTGGGTAATTTACTTATTACATGTATTGCTGTCAGTAAGTACTGGGCTTAATGTTTTACATTGGCCTTGCTGTTCAGACAAGGTTTTCTAGTACGTGCTTCTTCTAGTAAGCACTTATTGGAAGAAATAATTTCTTACAAGATCTCTCAGAAACATTTGTAGAGAAGGGCTACAGTAGTGCCACTTAACATTACCTGACTCTGAACAGGTGTGGACAGCCTTTGACACTGTTCGTGCATTCCTGGGTTTTTTTTATATGGTAGAGAAACAGAATTAGTATGTGTAGATCTACATTTTAAAATGGTATATCAGCACCTTTCCAGTATTTCGTAGGTTTTCCATTAAATGTGAGAAGACGACTGTGCACTCACATAGCAGTACTAGACCCATGTTTTTTGTCGGTCTTTAAGAACACTCTTTGTTTGGCAGTGACTGCTGATCATGTGCTCTTAACAGCTAGTGTGTTCAGTGGGCTAGGCCGTAACTGCTCAGGATATGAACTTGTTAACTAATGTTCCAGAATAAACTTAAAAAGTTGTTTTAAAGCAAAATTCAAGACAATTAAAAATACTAATTTAACTGATGAATGGGAGGCTGTGATAAATGGTGGGTGAAGCTCTAACTCGCTGACACAAAGTAGTTGAGCACAGCTGCAGTTTAACTTACTTTCTGTGAATTTTTCCAATTACTGATAACATCATGTCTCCAACTTCCAGAGCTTAATGTTGTTTTGTTGGTCATTGTGTTTGTTGCAAGGGAGAACTTTTTTAAATGTCTGTTTTGTTTGCCAACAGGTGAAGAGTTTGAGTTTTCTAGACAATTGGGTTTTTCTTAACATTTGGAGTGGAGGAGAAGGACTTAAAACTCATCAGTTGTAATTAGTGAAATAGTTACCATGAAACACATTTTCCATGCGTTTAAATTTTGTGGCTGTATCAGAACTTAACACACATAAATTCTTCATTCATGAGTAGAACGGTTGTTTGGGTTTCACTTGAATGTTTACAATTTGTGTTGGTGCTTAAATATTTATATCACAAATCTTTCCTTTGTTCTGATTTTGAGAAAATGTATTTCATTTTTTTTCAGTCTTAACATTCTGATCTTGTTGCTACAATAGAGATGAAGATAATTGTAAATATAACGATTTTAATGAAGTCTTTGCAGGTTTAGCTGTGGATCACATTTCAGTGGGGGGCCTGCTCCCCTAGGGCTCTGGGAATGCCAGCACTTAGAGGAGTGAGCATCTGTAATTGGGCACACACCTCTGCCATGTCTACTGTACTGCTCTCTGGTTGGCAGCACTAGGGAGTAGCAGCCTGCTATATACTTTCAGTGTGTAGGTTTTATTCAGAGTAGAAGCCAGTTGTCTAGAGGGAGAAGAAAACGCTTTAAATGAGCTAATATTGAGGCAAGATAAGAATAGTGATAGCTCTATTTTATTCGTTAAGGATTAGGAAAAAAATGATCTAAGAGGGAATATTAAATGCATTCAGAACTTCTATTGTTAGTCTCCGTTCAAGGGGAATACAGTGATTTTTTTCCTCTAATGACATAAGGTAAAATTTTAATGGACAGTAAGTTGGTAAAACTGGAGAGAACCTAGAAGCAGTGGCTTAGTATTTACAGGGTCTCTTTGTTCTGTGTGATAGAGGGACTTTACAGCTTTGCAGTGTTTTTCCTGTGTGGCTTCTTTATAAAAAGTAGGTAAATGTTTTAGGAAGTAATTTTTCTTGATAACTTTTAGAAAGTGCTTGTTTATTAATTGATGTCTGAGAACCTGTTTGACTTAATCTGATTTTTTGTGTTTGGATGTCATTAGAAAAAATGAACTTGAAACATTTTTTTTTGGGTAAAAGGGAGCAGATTCATCTATCTCTCTTTATACCTTTTGCATTTTCTCCCCAGTATAAGCACCTTCCTCCCCCACCAGTGGATTTTTGTTGAGTATGTACTTGATTTCTCAGTAAAATTTAGCACTATTAACTACTTTTTCCTTCTTGAAACTCTTCCCATGAGTTTAATGATGTTGCTCGGGCTTCTTTTTGTGATTTCTGTCCTTTGCAAGTGTTTCCTCTTTATAACCATTAAGTATTGGAATTTCATAGGATTCTGACCCTAACATGCTTCTCAGGCTATCCTTGGGTGATCTCCAGGACCACATCTTCAGGTAACTGCCCATACATAGTAATGGTTCTAAGATCTGTATCTTAAATCCAGATTTTTTGAAATCTTGAAACCCGTGTTCATCCAGCTAACAAAGATCTCTCTTCCATACCTGTGTGAAACTCAGCAAGGCTAAATTTTAACTGCCTTTTGTCGCCCTCGCAGCAGTATCCTACAATCCTTTCTTCCCTCCTGTCCCAGAAAATGGGTGGTATGCAAAACCTGGGTTTTGTTCTGATTCTTCCTTCTTCTTCCGCACCCAGTGAGCCTCAGCCTCCTAACAATTCTATTTATTTATTTAATTTAAAAGATTTTACTTTTAAGTAGTCTCTACACCCAGGTGGGGCTCGAACTCACAAGCCCGAGATCAAGAGTCGCACACCCAATGGACTGAGCCAGCCATCTATCCCTCCTATCAGTTTAAATCCATAGTATCTAGAGTCCATGGCTTCTCATTTTGATTAGTAAAACAGTCTCTTAACTCATCTTCACTTCCAGTTTTGGCTTTCTACAATACATTCTTCACTGTGAGATTGTGTCTGTTTTTCTCTGCTTAAAATTCTTTAGTGTTCTTTGTTGTCCTTTGAACTTTCTTAGCTACCTAGGACGAGTAATAATACCAGCTAATTCTGTGCTAAGCATTCTCTGAGTCCCCAAACAACTTGGAGAGGTAAATACTATTACGTGCATTTAACAAGTGAGATAATTTGGAAAGGCTAACTAATTTGTCCAGGATTGACTTAGCTGGTGAGCGGCTAGCACACTTTGTACGCAAGTGTGCTGGACCAAAGTCCTTCCGCCTAACCGCTGAGCCATGCGCCCTCCTAAGCTGGCCCCTGCTTCTCTACCCTTTTTTCCCCCACACCACTTCATTTCATCTTCTCACCAACTATTTGCAGTTCCTTCTTCTAGGGCATACTCAAAACTTGTTGCTGGAGTCTAAAAGTGCTTTAAGGGTTTTCAGAAAGACATTTTTGACAATTTTTTGGAACACTCCAAAAAAAACATTTTAGCATCTCCAGAATATAAGAAGAGCAAAGAATGAAATGTAGGAAAGATAAGGTAGTTTTCCATACGTAGTTGGTTTTGAATTTCAGAGCTGTTGAATTCTTCACGTTTAATAAAAGCTTGAAACCTACCTGTGTAAGAGGAAGATTAGGCGTAGTGCAGAAGCGCTTTATCAGAGCTATTTGAAATGGTAATGGGCTCTTTCCGCCGCTGTTCCTGGAGACCCGGTGTGCATTTCTCATGTTCTCTTGCACCCGACGACGTCTCATCACAACAGGTTAAATACTGCAGCTGATTTTTTGTAGAAAGAAAATTGATGTAAATGGAGACATAATTGATTTGGAATCACTTTTATTTCAGATATTCACTTCATTTCTCTTCATCTGTCTCCACCACCCCCTCCAACGTATTTTAAGGCAAAATGACCTTTATTCAGTCAAGGAAATAAAGCCTTTCATCTATAGCTTAGAAAGGACGTGGTGTTAAAAGAAAAAGATCAAATGGATAGAACTTTTAAAAATATAGGTAAATATTTGGTTTTGAAAGGGGTTGAATCTATAACTGGACTTGGAAGTTAATGTAATTATAAACTTTTAATTAAAATTCATAGTTGTCTATAAAAGCAGGAGTTTTTGTGGGTTGTTTTGTATTGTTTTGTATTGTATTCATGTATTTTAGAGGCAGGAAATTCCATACTACTCTCAAAAGTTTTAATTTGCCATATTTTATTACCCAAAATAATCTTTTGCTAGTTTCTTAAATAATAAAAGTGCAAACTAATAGTTCATTTAATAAATTTTAAGTGTTTTATATTACAATAATAAAATAATATATAATTTGAAAAGATGTAAAACTTAGTATTGATGAATAGAATACACAGTAGTTTTCCTTAATTTTTTAGATAATTGCTTAAAAGTGTATAGTGTATCTCTTTCCAAATCTCAATAGCTGTAGAACTTTATAAAATAGAATCAGTTTTAGTGGGAAAAATTATTCTTGACAGATTATTTAAAATGAAAACCTACACCGAAAAGGTCTCATTAATTGCCTAAAATAATAGTTTCAATAAGCAAAGTCTTGTTGAGCTGTGTGCACAGAGGCTAGTCAGGTAGTCTGACCCAGTCACCTAGTCCGGTGAGTTTGCCAAAGTGCTGAAAGACCCAACCTTTTCTTAAGTTCACTTACTATTTGAAGAAATTGGGGGATATGAATATTCTCTGTACTATAATCCATATTATAGATTACTGAGTGCCAAATTGTGGTTTGTTATAAATGATTACCGTAGAAGCTCAGCAGGGAGAAAGATCACTGTGAGCTGGGATAGTCCGGAAATTCTAAAAAAGTAAAATCTGAAGCATGCCTTGAAAGTTAGATATGTTTGAGACTACAGCAGTGACAGAGACCCTTCTTGTCTTTTTTCTTCTCTTTTTCTCTCTTTTTTCTTTTCTTTCTTTCATTTTGGATATAGAGCAAAAGCTTTATTATTTTCACCTGAAAAGGGACAACTCTGAAATGGTAAAGTGGACAGTAATAAAAAGAGACTCATAGCTGGCTTCCACCAAAGTTTTCCTGGTTTGTTGGGTGCCATATAATTTCCCACTTAACTAGTAAGCTCTAGCTTCTGGGCTTCTTGAGGTGGTGAAGAGGCATGGAGGGTACTCTGGTTGTGGGAGTGGTGTGATTATGAGCTGTGAGGTGTGGGAGGCTTCTGTGCAGAGAAGTGGTTGACAGCAGTATTGGGAGGAATAATTCGGTAATCACAGCTCCTATTGAACACTGTATCAGACACGTTAACTTTTTTAAAAAGATTGAATATTTTTAGAGGAGTTTTCAGTTCACAGCAAAATTAAGAGGAAGTTAAGAAATTTCTTATGTACCCGCTGTGTCTCCACACATGCATATCCTCCCGCATTACCAACATCCCCCACCAGAGTGGTACATTTGTTACAGTGATGAACCTACATTGACACATCATAATCACTCAGAGTCCATTAGGGTTCACTCTTGGTGGTGTATATTCTGTAGGTTTGGGCAAACATATGATGAGATGTATCCATCATTGTAGTATTATACAGAGTACTTCACTGCCTTAAAAATCCTCTATAGTCCTTCTGTTCATCCATACCCTCTCATCCTCAGGCCCTGACAACCACTGATCTTTTTATGGTCTCCACAGTTTCGCCTTTTTCAAGATGTCATGTAGTTGGAATCACACAGTATGTAGTGTTTTCAGATTGCCTTTTTTCACTCAGTAATAAGCATTTAAATTTCCTCCATGTCTTTTCATGGCTTGATAGCTCATTTCTTTTTAGCACTGAATAATATTCCATCATGTGGATGGATCACAGTTTATTAATCCATTTACCCTGAGAGACATCTTAGTTGCTTCGGAGTTTTTATCAGTTGGAATAAAGTTGCTATAAACCTCCAGGTTTACCTTTGCTTACATACAAAGACTGTTATTGCTGGATTGTAAAGTATTTAGTGTTGTAAGAATCCACCATTCAGTCTTCCAAAGTGGCTGTATCATTTTGCATTCCCATAAGTAAGGCTTGAGAGTTCCTGTTGCTCCACATCCTTGCCAGCATTCCATGCTGTCAGTGTTCCAGATTTGCCATTCTCATAGGTGTTTAGTGCTGTCTCATTGTTTTAATTTGTATTTTCCTGATGATGTATGATGTGGAACATCTTTTTATATGCTTATTTGCTATCTCTGTATCTTTGGTGAGGTATCTGTAAGGTCTTTGGCCCACTTTTTTAGAGTTCTTTGTATATTTGGATCAGTCCTTTTTATCAGATGTGTCTTTTGTAAATATTTTCTTACACTCTATGGCTTGTCTACTCATTCTCCTGACATTGCCTTTCACAGAGTAGAAGTTCAGCTTATCAGTTATTTCTTTCATGGATCATGCCCTTGGTGTTGCCTCTAAAAAGTAATTGCCATTACAAAAGTGATTTTCTCCTTTGTTATCCTCTAGGAGGTTGATAATTTTGTGTTTTACATTTACGTCCATGATACATTTTGTGTTAATTTTTGTGAAGGGTGTAAGGTCTGTGTCTAGATTCATTTTTTTAGCATATGGATGTCTAATTGTTCCAGCGTCATTTGTTGAAAAGACTGTCTTTGTTTTATTGTATTGCCTTTGCTCCTTTGTTAAAGATCAGTTGGCTCTGTTGGCTGTGTTTATATGGGTCTGTTGCTGGGTTCTCTATTTTATTCTAGTGATCTGTTTGTCTTTCATCGGTACAATATGGCTTGATTACTATAACTTCATACTAAATCGAAGTTGGGCAGTGTCAGCCCTCCAACTTTGTTGTCCTTCAACATTGTATTGGCAATTCTGAGTCTTTTGCCTCTCCATATAAACTTGAGAATCAGTTTGTTGATATCCACAAAATAACTTGCTGGAATTTGGATTGGAATTTCATTGAATCTGTAGATTAATTTTGGAAGAACTGACATCTGGACAATATACGAGTCTTCCTACCCGTAAACATGGAAGATCTCTCCATTTATTTAGTTCTTCTTTGATTTTGTTCATCAGAGTTTCGTAGTTTTCTTCATATGCATTGTATGCATATTTTGTTAGATTTATACTACGTAGGTGTTTCATTTATGGATGCTAATGTAAATGGTATTATGTTTTTAATTTCAGATTCATTGCTGATGTATAAGATAGCAATTGACTTTTATATATTAACCTTATATCCTTCAACTTTGCTATAACCACTTATTAGTTTCACAAGGGTTTTTTGTTGTTGTTGATTCAAGTTTTCTGCATAGGCGATCATGTGATCTGTGAACAAAGACAATTTAATTTCCTCCTTTGTAATCTGTATACTTTCTATTTCCTTTTCTTGTCTTACTGCATTAGCTAGGACTTTCAGTACCGTGTTGAAAAGAGGGTACGTATTTGCCTTGTTCCTGATCTTTGTGGGGAAGCTTCAAGTTTCTCACCATCAAGTATGATGCCACCTGCAGGAATTTTGTAGATATTCTTTATCAACTTGAGGAAGTTTCCCTCTGTTCCCGTACTAACTTTTCAAGTCCTCACAACGGTTATTATGAGCTGAGTGTTACTGTCTGTGTTTCACAGATGATGATACTGAGGCACAGAGAGTTGAGGCCCTTAAAAAGGTCAAACAGCTGGTTAACAGAAGAGGCCTCTGTTCAGTTTGTCAAGTGCATGATCTTGCCATTCAGATTTGCTTCGAGAAGAAAAGATATTCAAGATGGGGAAACTGCCGGGATTGTTTGGGAAGCTCCATGGTAATATTAATTTTACCAATCTTCCTGAACTTTGGGATTGTGATCTCCAGGCCACTTTCAGATGACTCCCTGGGAGAGGTAAGAAAGGAGTACTCCTTATCCCAGTGAGTTCCAGCTCTCTAGGGTTTTTGTGAGGATGGGACCATGCCTTCTCCCCACCTCCTGCTGAGTTCACATCCTCTGGTTCTTTCCTATGAGCTCAAAATCAGATTTTTTTTTTTTTGGTAGAGATTTATTAATCAGTCATTCAGTCTTTACCTTCCTTAATTTTCTTGTACAAAAATTTCTGAAGTGGATATGGTACAGATAAAAATGGTGGTGTACTTAGCACTGTCCTTTCTTCCTTATGTTTGTTATTTTTAACCTTCTAGCCCTGTGAGCTGTTGGTGGTGGTACCTACATTGACAAATATTCCACAGATTCTTTAGCACCTACTAGGTGCTATGCCAGGAACTTATGATATCTTGGGGAAACATACTCAGAGGATTAAAATGTTTAGTGACATAAGGGAAAAAGACATCAGGTTTTAACAGGAGCAGAGAATGAGAGAAGACTTTATGGAGGAAGAAGGACTCATACTAAGATTAAGAAGATACTAAAAGCTAACCAGAGTGAATAAAAGGGATGGGATAGGTAGGCCTTGTAGCCGGAGAACAAAGCATGTGCAAGGTGATGATTAACAGCATAGAGGCTGAGAGCTTCAAGACCCCCATGAGGCAGAATGGCAGGAGAATGAGGCTGGATAGGCAGGCCGCAGAGCCTGTTCTCTTAGTGATGGAGAGCCATTAGATTATTGATCTGGGGAGTGGTCTGATCATGTATCGTTGCTTGAGTATTTACTTTGGTGATAAAATGGTAGCGGTGGGGGTTCAAGATTACACAGCTTAGTAAGAATCAACTGCAATTTGAGTTGAGGTCACTCTGCCTCTCTTTAAATCTGTTGAAGCCTAGACCATTTAAGATACCTAGTGTTCAGGTTCATTGGTTAGTAACGTTAGGCAGGGGAGGTGAGTAGAGTACACAGGTAGTTACTGGAAATCAGTTCAGAAGACAAGAGATTAGTTGAGACTTATCATGAAATCTGTCTAATGATTGAGACATGACTGGCCAAGAAGTGGGAAGATGTGGGCTTAAAGCAGGTATAATTGCATAAAAGGGTGGGATGTGAAATATCAAGGACCTAACTACTAATTTGCATTTGGAAGAGAGGTCAGAATTGACTAGAGTTAGTAAGCCGAGTTGGCAAAGCAGATGATAGTTCCCTTGGAAGAAATTAAGTTAGGCAAAGGTATTTTTTGGAACAAGTCACTGAGCTATGTTGAATTTGAAGTAAATCATTGAGGGTTTTTGACACCATTAGCCTGCAAACATGGCTCTCTATTAGACTCTGGGAACACAGAGATAAATGAGACATGCTGGCCCAGCACCTGAGGACCATATCACAATCCTCTTACATCCTTGAGCCTCAAAATACCTCCTAAGCTACAGCCTAAACTTGGTGAAGAATTTTGAGGTCAGTTCATTCCTACCATGCCTGTTTTATTCCCATGCTAAGTGCGGTGCGCTCTCCTTTTTGCTCTACAGCTCTTTTCTAGAGGGAACAAGGTCTTGAACTCTTCACAGAGTGTTTCTTTGTCACCTGCCCCAAGCTGCAGCTTTGCTCTTCCCAGAGGCCACCACTCTCCTGTGGTTCTTGCGGTGGTGGCTGTGGATGCCGTACTCCACAACAAGAGGTTAAAAGGGACGTGAGGTCTGTGTTTTCTAGCTCCCTTTGTTGTTTGCAGACCGTTACTCTTCCCAGCAAAAACCCGGTGATCTTCCTATCCTAGCTCCGTTCCTGTTCCTTATCTTCTCTACATCATTCTCATGCTTACTGAGGATTTGGCACCTGGTTTAAGTTCTGCTTTTTCCCATTCAGCCATCCAGGTGACTTTCCCCTTCTGTGAATGCAGGGATTTTGGTTTATCTATTCCTCCCAGCCTGGAACAGTGGCTGGCACATAGAAAGTGCTTAATTCTCATTGAATAAATAAATTAAATTTTTAAAAGTCCCTTGACTTGCGTATCCACAGAGCTTTAGCAACCCGTTCCGAAGACCAAGCCTTACACCTTGCTGCTGGAGGTAACTCCGCCTCTGAAATTGTTTTCCAGCTGTGGAAGTGTAATACATGTTCATTATTAACGATTTAGAAAATGGATAGACCAAAAAAAAAGTGCACTCAGAACCTAGCTACCTAGAGATGAAAGTGGATATTTTGCTTTTACATCTTTCTAGGCTTTTTTTCCTGTGCACGTGCAAATGTAATTTTAATTTTTTGAGGGATCACAGTTTCGTCTTGGGACGTCTTCTCGTGTCATTATTCCTTATTCACTTAACACACGGATGCCTGCTGCGCGTCAGCTGCTGACGGGATGGCATTAAGGGAAACAGGCCCCGCCGCAGCAGAGCTGCTCGCCAGAGGCGGCTGCGCGGGGCGCACGTCCTGGCTGATGGCCGTGCGGTGCTGTCACAGGAAGCCGGGAGGCGCCCGAGTTTGTTGAACCACCCTGTATTCTCTTTACTTTGGGACTGATTTTTTAATTGTCAGAAACAGTGCTGCCCTGATGATGTTCTTAGGGTCAATTCAAAGAAGAGGAATTCTGGGTCCAAGACTATATTTTAGTCTTTTAAACTTGTTCTAGGGAACTGTTGTACTACTTTATATTCTCACCAAAAAGGTGAGCTAGTTTGTATAAAAGCTAGTTTATCTGTGCCCACACAAGAAAGTATGTTAGTTTTTTTTAATGATTCTAATTTACATACCATAAAATTCACCCATTTAGTAAGTGTTCAATTCAGTAATTTTTTTTTTAAAGATTTTATTTATTTATTTGAGAGAGAGAATGAGAGAGAGCACATGAGAGTGGGGAGGGTCAGAGGGAGAAGCAGGACCCCCCCCCCCCCCCCCGCCGAGCGGGGAGCCCGATGCGGGACTCGATCCCGGGACTCCAGGATCATGACCTGAGCCGAAGGCAGTCGCTTAACCGACTGAGCCCTCCGGGCACCCTCAATTCAGTAATTTTAAATAAATTCACAAAGTCGTGTAATTACTGCCACACTCCACTTAGAACATTTCCTTCACCCTGAAAAGATCCCTCAAGCCTGTTTGTAAACAAGTCCCATTCCCAGCCGCATTCTTGGGCAACCAATAGATCTGCTCTCTGTCCCTGTAGATGTGTTCTTTCTCAACATGTAAGTGGAATCACATATATTCATGTGGTCTTTCCAGTTTGACTACTGTCACCAGCATCCATGTTGCAACATCGGTCATTAGCTTGGTCCTTTTTTCTTTTTTATCTTTATTGCGGTAAAATACACATAAAAATATACCATTTAAATCATTTTTAAGTGTATAGTTGCTTGGTATTAAATGCATGTACACTGATGTGCAGTCATCACTGCTGTCCATCTCCGGAGCTTTTCTCATCATCTTGAAACTGTGCCCATTAAATAGTAACTCCCCATCCCTGCTGCCCGGTAATTACTATTCTACTTTGTGTCTCTGTGAATTTGACTATTTGAAGTTCTCTCTTTTTTTGTTTTTTTGTTTTTTTAAGTAAGCTCTACGCCCAGTGTGGGGCTTGAACACCGACCCCAAGATTAGGAGTCACATGCTCTACCGACTGAGCCAGTCAAGGTGCTCCTGAAGTTCTTCATATAAGTGGAATCATACAGAATTTGTCCTTTTCTGTCTGGCTTATTTCACTTAGCATGAGATTTTCAAGGTTCATTCATCATGTAGCACATATGAGATTTTCACTCCTACTGAAGACTGAATAATATTCCCTTGTGAGTGTATTTATCCCCTTCTGTTGAACCATTCATCTGTCTGCAGACATTTGGGGTGTTTCTACCTTTTGGCCCTTGTGAGTAGTGCTGTTGTAACTCTGAGGGACAAATAATCGTGTTCCAGCTCCTGCTTTCACATCTTTTGGTGTGGAGTTCACACCCAGGAGTGGGGTTGCTGGATCATTTGGTAATTCTACATATAACTTTCTGAGGAACTGCCAGACTTTTCCGTAGAGGCTCTACCATTTTACATTCCTACCACCAGCACTCCTCTGTCTTTTTGAAAATAGCTATCCAGATGGTATGAAGTGGTATCTCATTGTGGTTGTGATTTGCACTTTCTAATGATTAGTGATGTTGAGCATCTTTTCATGTGCTTATTGGTCATACATTGGGATGTCTTCTTTGGGGATATGTCTATCCACGTTCTTTGCCCTTTTTTGGATTGGGTTGGATTTTTTTGTTGTTGAGTTGTAGGAGTTATTTTCTGCATATTAATTCCTTATCCGATAATAGCACTTGCACATATTTTCTCCCATTCTGTGGGTTGCCATTTTACTCTGTTAATTGTGTCCTTTGACGGACAAAATTTTTAATTTTGATAATGTCCAAATTATCTATTGTTGTTATCTGTGTTTTTGGTGTCATATCTAAGAAATCATTGCCAAATCCGATGTCCAATCTTTAGCCCTATGTTTTCTTATAGGAGTTTTATAGTTTATATGCTTAGGTCTTTGATCCATTTTCAGTTAATTTTCGTACATGGTATAAAGGAAGGGTCAAACTTTGTTCCTTTACATGTGGAGATCCAGTTTTCCCACCACTGGTTCTTAAAAAGACTGCCCTTTCCCCTATTAAATGGTCTTGGCTTGTCCCTTTTTATTGCTCGTTAGTATTCATTGTGTAGATGTATACCACATGTTATTGCTCCATTTACCAGTTGGTGGACGTTGGGGTTTCCAGCTTTCGGCTAGTCTTAATGCCACTGTGAAAATGTATGTGTAAGTTTTTGGGTGGCATACGTTTTTGTTTCTCTTGCATAGACACCCAGAAGTGGAATTACTAGATCATATGATAACTGCAAGTTTAACTTTGTAAGAAATGGCAGACTGTTTTCCTAAGTTCCCACAATCACTTCACGTTCCCAGCAGCAGTGCGTGAGAACTTACTTTTCTCTTCACCCTCACCAGCACTTGGTGTGGTCAGTCTTTGTCAGCATAGCTACTCGGGCAGAGATGGAGTGGTATCTCATTGTGGGGGGAATTTATACTTGTCAAACAACTGCAGACACCCCTAACATGGAACGCAAGGATGAGTCTTCTGGCTGGAGCCTCTTGTCAGTTCCAGCTCTCCTCCTTTTCCCACCACTTAGTCTGAAGCTTTATCAACCCCCAGTCTCTTGTTTCCTCCTTCCTTCCAGGTGAAGGTCCCTCTTCAATCACTTTCTTAGTTTCTAATCTTGGACCAAGTCAACCATTTATATACTCTGCTTCTGAACCTAAGCAGTTAATACTACCAGGGCAGGTCACATACTTTTATGTTTTGATACTGCTGTGAGTTTTTCTGTAACTTTTTATTTTGATTTAATTTCAAACTTAACATAGAAGTTGCATGAATAGTACAAGGAACTCCTGTTTCTTTTTCCCAGATTCTCAGTAGTACTCTTTATCCCATTTGTTTTTCGTATTTTTTCTGTCTGTTTTTCTTTCTATATGTATATGTGTATATATAAATACATGCGTATTTTTTTCTGACTCGCTTGTGTAAGCTGGAAACTTATTCAGGTTGCATAGCTAATAAGTGGTAAAGCAGGGATTTGAATCGAGATAATCGTGTGTGTGTGTGTGTGTGTGTGTGTGTGTAGTATCTGGCACATACTTTTAGTGCTCAGGAAATGCCTCTTGAATTGACCAGAGAGCACAGTTCGCCTGTCAGAATCTGTATCTCATCTCTTCTTGGGGTTTCAGCATGTGTAGGTGCTTGGGTTTTGGAGTCAGATCCCTGGGTTCAGATCCTTGCCTTCCGGCCTGCTAGCGGTTTGACCTGAGCAGCTTCCATACTCTCACTCAGGCTGTTTCCTCATCTGTGGAATGGAGGAGGTAAGGGTTCCTGCTTTTAAGGGATATTGTGAAGATTAGAGGAGACAGTACAGGGAGAGCATTTATCATGGACCCTCTCACTTCTGTTAGTGCCTCGTCCTGTTCCTCTGACCTAGCTACCAGCTTCTCTTTGTTCACCCTGCCCCACCGTCACCCCGTGATTTTTTTACTGGCAGAGTTGATGAGACATCCAACATCCAGTTAGCAAACAGAGAGCTCTGGAGAAAGGTCTGAGCTAGAGTCCTATTTGGGAGACATTTGCTCTGAGCTCCTAGTTAGAGCTGTGAGACCAAAGCTTCGTTCATCAGGCGCAGAGATTTGGAGATCTGATTCCAGGAGCCATGGCACTGTTCAAGCACATGAAACTGGCATCCCAGTTTTTGAATATTTTTAATTGCCCTTCTAAACCTCTGGAATATTTCAGAAATACCAACTTTTTAGGGTCCATAAAATACAGGGTCACACATTTGGAAGCAGTACAGAAATTTGAGGTAGCCTGACATGTCTGCCCTGCCCTGCACTCCTCTCAAAGGTACTTGTTTTCCAACAGACTATTCTATCTTGTTGTTAGATCACACATCCTAGGTTTTTCTTCAGAAGATAAGGTCTCTGTAGGCGTGACCCCACTTGGCAAGTAGGAGGAAGAGAAAGTCATCAAAGCAAATACTTCCAAAGTAAGATTTCTTTAGTCTTGTCTTTTTAGTCAGTAGAATGTGTATAGTAACCTATGAGGTGATTGGGGTTTTTTAAAACAGTAAATGAGGTAAGGGGGTGCACGTGAAACTAGGGGCTGTGTGGAGGGTAAGGGAGAGCATCACAGGCATCCCTGAGGAATCTTCATGTTTACTTGCTGGTCTGTGTGTGACTGAACTCCAAGCCATACTTTACTCTTATAATAATTTAGATGGTTTTCTTGGAATAATTAAATACCTTTTTGAAGGAAATGGTTATCAGCACCTGTTGTCTGATTGTTTTCACCAAATGAGTTTGATTTAGGTAAAATTTGTAATGTTACTTCTTATAATGCTGTCTTAATTTCTTAGGAAAATCAAGAGTGAAATACTTTAGAGAAAAATAGCACCAAGTCTTGCTGCTTTGTCATCAGTACCCTTGGTTTGTTCTTCAGCGTCTGTGCTGGGAACATCCCAGCTTTCCACACAGTGTTTAATGCCTCACTGTGACCATTTCTGTTAACAGATGATAACATTCTTGGATGTAAAATGGTGCTCTCTGCTGATACAAAAAGCTTATTTCTCAAGTTAAGACCACATCATTTGCAGTGATAATTCAGTGGACAGATTGGAATAGAAGCTGTTTTGCATTTTCAGTACACCCTAATTCTTAAAGTGGGAAAGCTGCGTAACTCAGAATTGTGTTCCGACTTGCTGGTTGTGGTCATTAAATTGCGACAAAACAAAAAATACATAGGAGTAACTTTAGGAAGACAAACATATTTCATCCCAACCAGAAATCTTGTGTGTTACATGATTCTTAGTAACTGTCAGGTTTTTTAGCAGACAGAAAGGAAGCTGATTGATAGGAAGAGGTGGATTTTTATTGTACTCCCGTAAAAGATTTTGTGTATTGCTGTCCTTTGTTAGGCCTGGCTTCTTCAGCAGTTCAGATAGAAGAGACGACAAAGTCTTTCGGAACGTCCAAAGTGCAGAGCCCGCAGGCAGCGAGATAACCGTGTCCCAGAGCTTCTGTAGCATGGAGCCACAGCTCGGTGTTTCTCAACGATCGTAATCCCAGCAGACCTCACTGTTTCATGATTTACATTTGCCTACTCAGAGTATGTACTCGGCATGACATTTCATCTTTTTGCTGGAAACCTTCATTGCATTGTAGTTGGCTCTAGAAATTTAGAAAAAGCAGGAAAAAGAAGCCATGTTAACTATAGACGTTCTCATTCTCTGCAAAATGTGAACATCTTGGAATAATAAAGGCACAGTAGATGTACTGTAGCTTTGTTTTGTGAAGTCAGACATTTGTGTGCGTGTTAACACGTGTTACCTATTCTGTGAAAAAAGGACGAAACCTGGGGAAATCTTAAGAAATTCTCAGTTGTCTCCAAAAAATAGTCCTCTCAGTGAGGAAGGGCTTGTCTTGTCTTAGCATATGAGGGTAGTGTTGACCTTGTTCTCGTGTTGATTGGTGCTCACCCTCAAAATAATTGAGGCAGAGAGAGTGGAGCTAGGGATCCTGACTCTCCAAACTAGTGTTTCTTTTCCTCCAGCTGCCACGGCATTTCCACTGTATGTGACAGTTCTGAGGAGTAAGGTCAGCGAGGACTGGTTTTGTCATTTAGATTATATAAATAAAGATGAGTTAAGTGTGTATCTCCAAAATTTTGAGAAGTGTATATCGCATACATGCCTTAAATGTGTGAGGTGCTGAAAATTATAATTCCTTAAACTTAACGAAAATTTTGGAAGGGTCAAGTGCTTAGTTCAGTGCTTGCTACAAAGGAGGCTTTCAAAAAGTAGTGGTTTTTTGATCCTTCTAGATACATGCACTGTTTTGCCTTAGAAACATATTTTTTATTTGCAATTTGAGCTCTTCTGTGTAGGAGTGGGGTTGGTGAGCAGAGGGGAGATCTAAATTTTCATTTTTCTAACAACTTCCAGGTTTCTCTCCGGAGCAAATGGCTTGTGCTGTATCCATCCCTTTGCTTTCAGCCAGTTGGCTTTTCCTCCCTCTAGTCATTCATCTGCCAGGCCTTCACTAACGCACTGTGATCGTAAATGGATTGTGGTTCACGGTTACAGTTGTCTCCTGTTACACTGAAGACAGAGTTTGTGTTCCTGTTTCTTGTCTTCCTTGTTACTGCCTGAGTATGAGAGAAACTGTTTTACTCTGTAATCCTGAAATTGGAAGTCCCTGTGCTCATTTCCTGTTCTGTCACAGTGCCTTTCCAGCAATTCAGAGGAAAGCATGTAAAAATGGACCATCATCACTCTGGGAGTAGAGCACTGTATTAGTTCAGGACATACCATCTTGAAAAATTCTTCCTGTGTACTTGAACCTCCATCTCCCCAAAGTTCTACTAAAAATTTTTGCCCCAAATTCTGAGTAGCAGTTGTCTGCTAATACCATTCTTACTGTAGTTATCATGCCTATTACTGAAAGGTGGGGAGGTAAAATCACTTGTTCCCTACCAGCTACTGTAGTTACAGACCATGGTTGCTTATGTCCAACCAACAGAAAGCACTTCCTAAAATTTTAAATAGTGGTTCTCCAAAGTTTATAGCGGGAAACCATTGTTTTTTGACAGATTACTTTTGAGATGCATCCTTTGACCTAATTTTATTTATTTATTTATTTTAATTTTTATTTATATGAGAGAGAGAGAGAGCATGAGAAGGGGGAGGGTCAGAGGGAGAAGGGAGCCCGATGCGGGGACTCCAGGACCATGACCTGAGCCAAAGGCAATCACTTACCAGCTGAGCCACCCAGGCGCCCTGACCTAATTTAGTTGACCAAAATTATTCTAAAGTTACCAGCTTTACAGTGATTTGAAACCCATTTTGATTTCTGCTACAAATATGTATTTGCTGTGTTCTGCTAAAATAATATTTACCAGTATGTATATAAAGTAGTGGTTCTCAAACTTGAATCTGAGAATCCCTTGGAAGCTTGTTAGAGTGCTAATCCTTGGTCTCCGTCTCCGGAAACTGATTCAGTAGGTATGGGCTAGGACCTAGGAATTCGTGATTTTCTGACGTTGTTAATCCATGTTTGAGAAACACTCATGTAAAGGTTATATACAGAAATCCATGTTTTTAGAGATCAGTTCAGGAGAACTCTTTTTCTCTTTTCTCTTGAAATTTTGAATCCTACTCTCCTCGGTCTTTGCTTTTGGCTGACTTAAAGCCAGGTCATTGGGACTTTAACTTCCTAGCAATATATTGAGGCCAGCGCTGGAGCCAGTTGGACTTTTTAAGATTTAAGACCGAGGAGCTATTATAGGACCCATTGTTGATGAACTGGAAAGTTTTCGGCTGAATGCTAAATAGCTTCACTCTGTGGTGCTGAGCTGTTTATTTTGTGTCTAGAAACAGAAAAGCCTGATCTTGGGATGACTGATTCAGGCCTGCCTAACAATTCCAAGTCAGGGATCGCTAACATAGGAACTTAAAATTATCAAGATGATCTCTGTGTGATGTGGAAACCACTATCGGTGCAGATTCTGGGGTCGACTCCTAAATAGCTCTGAAGCTAATATGCTTTTGTTCTACTTTTGTTCCTAGTTAAGGGAGACTTGAAAGTCAGTCAAGTTACTGGCACTTGCTTTAGCAGTAGAGGTGGTGAAAAGTATACATGTAGATATTTTAATGATGTGGAAAAGAGACTACTACATGGATTGTACTTGTATACTGTGACCCCTGGGTGTTGTTGAATTCCTGAAGAGAATGGAGATAAATTAGAAAGCCTTAAACACACAGACTCATCATCTGGCTGCCTATTTTTAGATTGCTATAGATTAATCTACTGACTGTTTAATGGCCTGGAAGAAGGAAAATTGCTAATTTAAATCAGATTAGTGTGTTCTACACTGTTCCAGAATCCCCTGATTGATCCTAAACAATAAAATGAAAAAGACTGGTAATTTGGTTTTTACCTAGAGATTGAATTTCCTCTGGTTGGTCTGTAAGAGGCTCAGGGTTTGTTTTTCCGGTGTGGATAAATGCACGTCACGTGTTAATCCATTATGTAAACATTTGAGCACCTGGAACACCTGTTTAATGCAGCTGTGTCAGGTATTAGAAATACAGTGGTGAGCAAGACCGATGGCTTCTAACATTTAGTGTTATCAAATTGTAATGGGCCAAATTACATGGTTTAACGTTGGCCAGGAAAGTGACTTATGTATTAACATGTGCTGTGTTTCTTAGCAGTGCTGTTTTTTTATTTACTTCTCTCCATATATTTATCCCACTTTCAACAGATAGTATTTATATGCAAGATGATTGTTAACTGGGATTAATGAAAGGATTTGTAGAAAAAAAAGATTTCATGGTTGTTGGAAACTTAAAAAAAAAAACCTCTTGTATTCTCAATGAACAGAATATAATAAACTAAAAATGGTATTTAAAACATCAATTATTCAGGGGCGCCTGGGTGGCTCAGTCGGTTGAGCATCTGCCTTCAGCTCAGGTCATGATCCCAGAGTCCTGGGATCGACCCCTCCTCTGCCCCCAGGGGGTCTGGCTCTGCTTAGCGGGGTACCTGCTTCTCCCTCTCCCTCTGCTGCTCCCCCTGCTTGTGCTCTCTCACTCTCTCTCTCTGTATCAAATAAATAAATGAAATCTTTAAAAATAAATAAAATAAAACATCAAATATTCAGTAATAACATTTTTTATTGGATGGGTAGTAACATTTTATTCAGACTTGTAAGTGGTTAAGAATTATGGGAGCAAGAACCCCCACCTAACTCATTGAGGCTGGATTTGTGTCTTATATAGTTTCATCCCTCACGGCTCTGCAGAGAGTCAGCAGATGCGTGAGTGGGTTCACGGAAGGTGTATGCCTGGGAGTATCGTTACCTTGGTAATATTGGTATGACCATTATACTAAGAGAATGGAGAAAAATTGTTTAAATTGAAAGGCTACTCATAAAAAATAGCTATTATTTTGAGCATTTGAACTTTGTGGTAAAGAAGTTAAAATGTTTGAAATGAATTATAATTTTTCTTTTTTTTTTTTTTT
>NC_138377.1:125424943-125444375 GCF_054177405.1 Leptonychotes weddellii | reverse complement strand
CGAGTCCCGCATCGGGCTCCCTGCTCAGCAGGGAGTCTGCTTCTCCCTCTGACCCTCCTCCCTCTCATGCTCTCTGTCTCTCATTCTCTCTCTCGCAAATAAATAAAAATCTTAAAAAAAAAAGAAGTCTCTTGGCTCAAATTACCCAGTTTACTATAAGTTTATCTTTAGGTTTTATATTTGAAAACTGGTTACTGATCTTTTCAAAAGATCTTTTTTTTTTTTAATGGAAGCTTTGATTTGAGAAATTGAAAACTTCAGGAACATGAATTATTTTGTAACATAACTTTAATGATTGAGCAAGGCAGTATGAGAAAACTGCTTTCTTGTATTTTCTGAAGAATCAGTAAACATTCAGAAACAATTCCTGATGAAAGGAATGAGCTATGTTGCCTTTATTTGGGAGGTATCTTTTGTTGAAATGCAATAAATTCTTGTCAGTTATACTTGAAAATCTAGGACCAGGAAATAATATTTAGTAGAATTTGTTAGAATTATAAGCTTCCTCCCCCCAACTTTAAAAATTGATGGTGAACTTGTTCAAGCTCCTATTCATGCTTTATGCTTGTTGTAAAATAATAACGTGTGTTATTTATAAAGCAATCCTAGGGGTGCTGGCTGGCTCTGTCAGTGGAGCGTGTGACTCTCAAACTCAGGGTCCTGAGTTCACACCACCCCACCCCCCATATTGGGCTTAGAGCTTACTTTATTTTTCTTTTCTTTTCTTTTTTTTTTAAATTTTTTTTAAGTAGGCTCCACCCCCAATGTTAGAGCCCAACACGGGGCGTGAACTCATGACCTGAGCTGAGATCAAGAATCAGATGCTCAGCTGACTGAGCCAGCCAGGCACCCTATGTAGAGCTTACTTTAAAATAAAAATAAAAAATGAATGAAAAGCAGTCCAAGTTGATCTTACTCAAGGTACCAAATCATTTTCAAGGTACTGAGAGAATAAAAGAAGTGGATAGAGAGAGAAGGTAAGAAAGGGAAATTTTGTTTCTCTGCTTATATCTAAATGAAATTATTTAGAAAGTTATTTTAATATATAAAAAATAAAATAATTACTTAGTACACAGATACTTTCAGGAAGATGTGGCTCCTCTTGGAACTTGTAATATTTATCTTATGCCTCACATAGCTATAACATCTTAAATGAGAATGGCTGTTTCTTTTGTCCTATTTCATTATTTTTAAAGAAATCAGCTTTATTGATGTACATTTGCATACAGTAAAATCTACTAATTTTAAGTGTGCAGTTTTAGTTATGACAAATGAATGTATTTAAACCACCACCATAACGATCATGATGTGGAGCATTTCTCTTACCCCAGAGAGTCTCCTTGTGTCTCCTTGGAGTTAACCTCTCCCACCCCTGGTCCCTGGACCTCCATTCTGTCTGGTGGCTATTGCTAGCATTTCCTGTGATTAGAATCACACATTATGTGGTCCTTTGTGTCTTTCTTGAACTTAGCATAGTAGTCTAGAGACTCACCCGTGTGGTGAGTTCATCAATACTTCACTTCTTTTTATTGCTAAATAGTATTCCATTGTGTGAATGTGTCACAACTTGTCCAGTCCGTTCACCATTGGATGGATATCTAGACTGTATCCAGTGCTTGGCTGTCATAAATAAGGCTGCTGTGAACATTTGAGTACAGGCCTTTGTGTGCACATGTGTGTAGAAACCTAGCAGTCGGAACTTTGCTCTAGTTAAAATGTCAGTCTCTGTCTCTTAGTTTTGGGAGGGAAGACAGAAAAACCTGTATTAGAGCAAAAGGATAAAATTTGTCTTAGGGAAAAAGCTGAATTGTCAGCTATTATTCTCTTATTCTTTATACTTTGTTTATATTCCTCATCTTCTTCCTTTCCCCGAAAAAAGCTACTACCTTTAATCTTAACTATAAAACCTCTTCTTAAATTATTTAAAACTCACTTGTAAGAATAAGCTAAATTTTAAATGGGCTTGTTGAACCATGGGTATTTTGCAGTACTTCCTGTCCCCTACCCCTTAGTATTTCTACCTCATACTAAGTTTTATTTTTTGGAGCCTTTTTTTATTTCTTTCTACAGCGCCTCCTCTCTCTGAGTTGGGACCTACATAGTATGGTCTGAGAAGGGTCTACATAAGAAGCTACAGGTAAAGGCTTATGATTTTATATATATATATGTATGTATATATGTATATATATATATATATGTGTTAGGGGTTTGCTGGAAATTCAGCTGCAGACTCTGCTGGTCTGACTTAATGACCAATGAAGCGTCTATATGTGCTAACAAATATATGTTATAATCTCCTTGGCAGTGTAGGTAAGAGTTGATTTAGAAGCAAGGAATGCCTGAAAACTTGCTTCCTGCCCCCCCACATATGTGCGTATACATACAAATGTCCATATACACATTCCATATTTCTTTTTTTTTTTTAGGATTTATTTATTTGGCGGGGGGGTGGGTGGAGAAGGAGAATCTCAAGCAGACTTTGTCCTGAGCATTCATGACCCCAAGATCATGACCCAAGCCAAAAGCAGGAGTCAGATGCTCAATTGACTGTGCCACCCGGCTGCCCCTCATATCCCGTATTTCTTAAATTAGGGATTTGGGGTTCAAAATTGATTTAAATTTTAGGTTTGAGTTAGTCAACTTTCACAAGGTTGATTATTCTGATTCTTTTATTAAAAGGGCATCAACCTGCAGCATTCAGAAACTGGAGTTTGAATTGAGATTGGAGGAAGATTGAGAAAGCTAGTGTACAGATCCGGTGGACAGAGGATTTGAAAATGTGCTGCCTGAGAAAATGGGATTGAACACAGGGATAGGGTCGGGATAAAGTACCTTTGCCTGTTTTGCAGTTAGGCATTCTGTAAGGGCCTATTAAAGTGCCTTCTTTAAACAAGGTAGTGTTTGGGCGCCTGGGTGGCTCAGTTGGTTAAGCGACTGCCTTCGGCTCAGGTCATGATCCTGGAGTCCCTGAATCGAGTCCCGCATCGGGCTCCCTGCTCGGCAGGGAGTCTGCTTCTCCCTCTGACCCTCCCCCCTCTCCTGCTCTCTCTCTCTCATTCTCTCTCTCAAATAAATAAAATCTTTAAAAAAAAAAACAAGGTAGTGTTTGCTGTTGGGTTACAGAGATTAATCTGATAGAGAGCTTGCCCAGAAGAGGGCCACCGCTCTGTAACAGAGCTGATCTGGAATAAGCTAAAGTACAGTAAATACTGTGCCACAGCGTGCTCGTACCTAATGGAGAGTATACTGAGTATAAGAGACTAAAATTCATCCCTTCTTCCCAGGTCATCTTTGTTCAGCCTTGACTTTCTAAATTTGCTGGTTATCTACTCCTCCAATTCCTGCCTTCTTTGTTAGACTATGAGCTATTGATATGTGCTATCATTCTCCTCCTTTCCAAAGTGAATTGTTTGTAAGATTGTTCCTAATAGAGAGACTATTGTTCTGTGCCTCTTGACAGCAAGGGAAGAAGAAAAGGAGTATGGTTATAAGATGCAAATCGTTACACTGTAGTCAGAGCTGTGCTCCTACAGCTGTTAGTCTCACAGAGACCCTACAGTAGGTGCGCTGGAGGACAGTAGAAGACTAAATGGAAGTGAAAGTGTGGAGGGAAAATATGCGAAGACACTGGGGAGGAAGGCGAGCTGGGTGTTAGCAGTGTGCTCATGTGGGGCCTTTCTCGCGCTTGCTTCCTGTTCCCTCTTGCTGTTTTCTCCCTTTTTTCCTCCCTCTTTATTTTATGGCTTCATGTCACTAACATGTTTGTGTATTACCCATTTGGGGGCTAGCTTCTCAGTGATGAACATTCTGTTAGCTTGTCTTTTCCAGGTGCTCTGTAGTGAATGTGTGCTTTGTCAGCTTTTTATTGGCTTTATCGAGTTTTATTTGTTTGGGGAGGGACGTTTGCTTTACTGTTTCCCTTGCATGTTGTTGATCACTCATCTGCTTTGGTTCTGCTTTACTGCCTGGCATAAGCAGAAATTAACTTGGAGTTTTTAGCAAGGAGGCGCCCCTTTTGCTGTATTCCCAGTTGAAGAATAGCAGCTGCTTGATGGGAGAGGTCTGTTTCTCTAACTGCAGTGTGGTTTGGGGAAGGCTGCAGGAGGGTAACAAGGTTGGGAGGAGGCAGACATGCACCTGACTCAGATCCACGGAGTCACACCTTGTCATCAGTGTGGAATGGCACTCAACATTGGCTGTTTTAAACCCGAACACCACATAGGTAATCGAAGATGACTTTGGATTGCTGTTGGATTGGACTTTGGGTATATGGAGATCAGATTGGGAAAATGATCCACTTGTTAGGTATTCAGAATCCTTAGAAGCATCAGCTTCAAATATTTATTTTTCTCAGGTTTTATTTTGAAATCATTTCACATTTATAGAAAGTTACATTGATAATACAAATAATTCCCATATACCCCTTGGCAATATTCGCCCACTGTTAACCCTTGGCCACATTCACTCTTATTCTCTATCGTATTATTTTTTTCTGAACTGTGTGACCGTAAGTTGTGTGCATCCTGTCCCTTTACCATGTTAATATTTACGTATTCTGACAAGGCCATTCTTGTATTTTCCAAGATAGTTCAGTTATCAAATAAAGGAAATTTAACACTGATCTAATAGAATTCTCTAATACAGTCCACTTTCGGATTTCTCTATTTTTCCCGACATGTCCTTCCTTCATTAATTTTTCTCCAGTCCAGGATCCAGCCCAGAATCACTTACTGCGTTTAGTTATCATGCTTCTTTATTTCCCTGAGTCAGGAGCACTTCTTTTGCCTTTCCGTGTCTTTTAGGACATTGACATTGTTTGGAGAGTGACCATTTATTTACAGAATCCCCTCAGTCTGGATTTGTCTGATGTGTCCTTGTGGTTAAATTTAGGAACCGTAGCGTTGGCAGGGATGGGCCACTAGCGACATGTGCTTCTCCGTGCATCGCGTCAGGAGGCAGCATGTCCATCTGTCCTGTTGTCGGGGATACTCACTTTTGATCTTTTGGTTGATGTGGTATCTGCCAGGTTCTTCCGCTTAAAGGATTAAAGGATTTTTCCTTTCGTAATAAGCAGTGGGTGGGGAAGTAACTTTGAGACTCGATATACACAATTCCCTGTCAAACCTGCATCCACCAAGATTTACGTCATGCTTTGGTCATTTTGGTTGAATCAGTTATTACTGTGGTAGTTGAGGTTCAAGTATTGAATTGCACAGACTCAGTAATCTAGGAGGGAGTCTCTTCCAGCTGTTGGATTGCTTAGCATCAGAAAGTGTCTTGTGTTGAGCTGGAACTTGTCTTCTGAGACTTGGCACACAGTTTCAAATTCTGTACTTTTGCACATGAGATAAGCCTGCTCTTTTTTCCTCTTTAAGAACCCTTCAAAATGCATTCCTTTTTGTCTCTTCTCTAGGTTACTCACAGTTGTTTCTTGTGAGAGATGGCTTTTCTGCATTTAGCCATCCTGTTGGTTGCATGATGCCACCCTTCCCAGGGGAGCCATGTCTGCATTCCCGTTCCGGGTGTGGTTCATCAGGACCCTGGACTGCTGTTGCCTGTAATCTAGCTTGGTGCCCAAAGCACTGGGCTTTGGAGAAGAGTAAATCTGGATTCAAGGCCTGTCTCTGCCTCTTATTAGCTCTGTGATCTTAAACAAGTTTCTAGCATCTCCAGACTCTCCAATTACATAATCTATAAAGAGTTGGTCATCACTGCACCCACTTTTTAGGGTGGAATGAGGATTAAATGTGCATGTAAAATTGTCAGGTTGGGGCCTGTTAAACCGTCCTCACTCATCAGATGTTTATTACTGTTACCGTACAGAAAGCAGACTTGTTTTACAACCCAAGATTGGTACCATTCACTTGTTAGCTGTTGTGTTTGACGGTAGGCTCACTCAGAACGTTTAAGTTCTGCAGCACAGGGAGACTCTTGGACAAATACTTCAACCCGTGTGACAGTTACTCCATCAAGTTACAGCTTTTATGAGGCTTGAATTATTTCTTAAATCATTTATATGCACAGTATAAGGAGAATATAAATAAACATTTGTCTTTTATAGCAAAGCAAACGTGCAGTAGCTTATTTCACTGTTAAGTAATACTTTAAAAATTAGTGAAATTTGAGTATTGGGATGTTACTTCTCAGGTATTTCTAAACCATGTTGCTAGTATAAATAGTAAGTTTACTCTGTGAAGTGCTAAAGCATTTCCTAAATTTTTTGGTAGAAATTTGAGGCCCATGTGATACATGTAGGGGAAGTAGTTACCCGCGTATTCTAGGACATTTTGATTGGATGCAGTTCTGTTTTCCAGACAAGCCTTCTAACGCTTGGTAAATTAATGCTACTATAGAAATTTGAATCTGTGGGTAAATGTGCTGTAATCTTTCGTAGTAAATGTCAGAAACCTGGCTCTTATTCCTATCGAAACAGTACCGAGGATCTCATTCTCCCTACCCAGGAGGGTCCCAAGGGATATTCTTGGGGACATTGAAGTCATCCCCGTTGACTGTCTGTCTGTAACAGTTGTTCTTTAGTTCTGGCTGTTTATGCGAAATAAATTAAACTTTAGAGAACCAGAAAAAGACCTAGTTTTGCTTATTTTGTTTATATAAAAAGTAATTCTTGCTCACCTAGCCTGGGGCCAGGTGAAGAAAAATCTATATGGTAAAGTTACATATTGCTATATTATACATGGGTGTCAAATACCAAGTGAAATGTTTTTATTTCTTCATTTTCCTCAACAACCCTTTTTATGTAGCTATAATAATGAAAACACTCCTTAAAATTTTAGACAATTAAAATGTACACAGTCAATTTTAACTGTCTCAACTCTGTTTCATGTTAAATGTGTTACAGGAAGGAATCTGAAGTCTGCTGCAGTAAAACACTGAAGGCTTTACAATGTTTTCTTGCATAAAACTCAAACTTTAAGTAGCTGCTTATGAGGCTAGGGAAGGCAGGAAGCTAATGTGTGTCTCAAGATACAGGACAGCTGTTTGCCCATCAACCTCAACTGTGTGAGTAGACTTAACGTGTAGCCCTAGGTCATTGGGGATAGTTACATTTAAAGTGCTTGAAGATACACTTAAATCAGCATGATGACACATTTCTTAGGATCTGTTTTTTTTTCTGGTGGGTAGGATACTGAGGGTGGAGTGGGTGGTAGATTTTTATTTATAAAATATATATATATATTTTTAAAGATTTTATTCATTTGACAGAGAGAGACACAGCGAGAGAGGGAACGCAAGCAGGGGGAGTGGGAGAGGGAGAAGCAGGCTTCCCGCTGAGCAGGGAGCCCGATGCGGGGCTCCATCCTGGGACCCTGGGAACATGACCTGAGCCGAAGGCAGACGCTTAACGACTGAGCCACCCAGGCGCCCTATTTATAAAATATTTTTGAGAAAAACCATAGCTAAGTATCATTAGTGACCGTGCATCTTTTTTTCAGAATTATTTTAAGCATTGGAATTTGCATTACTAGTCTTACAGTGAAGCAAAAGGTTATAATTCTTAAGATTGCAGTTTATTTTATAGTTGATTTCAGCCTTTTTATATTAATATTTTTACCAAACAACCATAAAAATGTATTTTGGGAATATGATGTTACATATTAATATAGGAAATTGCTCTTGGGAATAACCATAATTTAAATTACAATTAAATTTCATAATTTTTAAATAGCTCTCTTTAACCAGAGTGAGCATATACTTCCAAAGAAATAAACTCTTGCTCCCTAAATGCAGTTTGAGACAGGCTTCCCCATGGCCTGCAGGTTTGCATGCAGAGCTGCTCCCACCTTCCTCTGTCCCGGGCACGTGGGACTCGCTGCCCTGGTGAGACCGCATCCTTGCTGTTACCCTTCCCCCACACTTGGAGCTACTAAGGATAAGCCCTTAGTGAGTTCTTCATTGGCAGTTGTCCACAATAACCAGTGTGTCCTTTCATGAACTTCTGAGAGGAGCTTTTACAAACCATTCCCTCTCACTCTTGGTCCAGAAGGTCATGTGGCCTCATGGCCTCTTGGTCGTGTGGCATCAACGGGGCTGTTCAGAGATCTGCCAGCAGGCAGTCCCCGTCGGTGGTGAGGGCACTCTCGTGGGCCGGCCCGCCGTTAGCTGTGGGCAGGTGAGGAGTCCTGGCTCGATGCCCACCAAGCACCCGACACCGCACCTCTCCCTCGAGGTGTGGACAGCAGGGGGTTGACTGTACAAAGCCACTGAATCGGAGATTTCTGTTACTCTTTACGGGTCATAAAATGTTTCCCGATCATGGTCTCATTTGATCTCCCCAAGTCCTGTAAGTTCAAAAAGACAGGTTATCACTAAATTTTAACATGAGGAACCAGAGACTGACCATTTATCTGAATTGAGGGTGGCAGAATCAGAACCAGCTTTAGGATTAAGTCAGTTCTTTGTTCTTTCCACCGTGCCACACTACATATCAGGTTGTCCTGTGTCGGTCCAGTTGTTTTGCAGTGATTCATAGTTACGCCTCTGCTCACGATAAATTTGTTATCCCTCTCCCCAAGGTATTGCGTTTTAACTGAAAAGGAAAAATCAACTTCTGGAATATCTTGCAGTTATTTTGAGCATCTATTTTTTTTTAAAGCCCCTATGAAAGGAGATTACTAAAACGATCTTTTTGGTGCTGCTTATTAGCGTTTTGGTTTTTTGCGGCTGATAGGGCTCATTGTAATTTTGGAGTTAGATGTGACGTCCATGCAGATACGTGAAAATCACATACCGATATTCCTGTCCTTATATATCTTTTGATCCTTGAGAGCAGAACTGGATCATAACTGCTGTCTTAACATAAGTTCCTGGTAGATCAGTATGCACCACAGTAAGTGTATCAAGCAGGACAGCCTTGTCCGAAGAGCTGTGGCAAAAGAAAGTAAAACGGACTCACTGTTGTATAACTCTGCTATATCTCTCCTGATAATAGTCCACCTAAGACATTTTGGAAATCATTCATTTGTTCATCCAGCATCTATCTGAGAATTTCCTATGTGCCTGGCATCTCATCTAGAACTGAGATTGGCACACTGTGGCCCACGAACAAACAAACCCTTTTGGCCACCTCTTTTTATAAATAGTTCTTAGAACACACCTATGCCCATCCATTTTTATAATGTTGGCAGCTTCTTTCTCACTACAAATGTGGAGTCAGGTAGCCACGACAGACTATCGTAGGGTACACAAAGCCTAAATTATTTACTCTTGGGCCCTTTAGAAAAAAAGTTTAGCAACCCCTAATCTGCACCGCGGGGGATACAAGCCTGAACAAACTAAGTAATTGGTTTGTGTATTTAATAGGTTTTTTCTTTTCTACATTACTCTCAGTCCTTACAGACCATATTATTCACTCATCGTTCGTATTTCAATTCATATGAAAGAATAGTGTTGATTCCTCTAAGTTGCTGTCCATTTTTTTCCTGGAATCAGTGTAGATGTGTTTCCTTACTAAGCCTTTCCTTGAGATGAGACGCGGAGTAGTGGGCTGTGTGCCCAGGTTGTGTCCCGGGGCAGACTTGAACGGGGCGCGTGTCAGGGAGGCGGGCAGAGGAAGACTTTGCTCTGGGGTGCCAGTGTGTCAGCGAGAAAGAATATGAGGAAATGTAATCCGTAGTAAGATTGAATAACATTAATAGATTTATTGCTTCATCAAGAATACTCGTAAGTGAAAGTGGCCTTTTCTTATTGTGAGAGTATATGGATGAAGACCATGGTGATGAGCAGGACAGTGTGACATGTGCTGTCCTACAGAGGCTTCGGCTGTTCGGCCCCCGTTGCTCTTACACGGCCTGTCGGCACAGTAGCAAGACAAACAGCAAGTTCCCCTCTGATCTCCTGGAACTCTAAAGGACCTCCAGGGTCCCTGGGGGTCCGAAGATAAGCATTGGGAACCACTGATAAAGAGCCTGGGATGGCTCAGCTCTGTCCCTTAACCAGCTGTGCGACCTGGAGCCGTGGACCTGACCTCTCCAGGCCTCGGTTCTCTCATCTGTGGAAGGAGGATGGGGACAGTACCTACCTCATAGGGTAGTTCTGAGGACAAAGGAGTGGATCTGTATAAAGTACTCACAGCAGTGTTTGGTACAGAAAGCACTGTATAAATAATGTTTAATAAAATGAAATAGTAAAGCCAGCTCTTCCTATAAAAAGAGTTGTACAGAGTTTCAGGAGAACAGAAGAGATTTAAATGTGGAGGTTGGCCATATTAAACAGAAGAAATCTGGGAGAGAGATTCATTTACAAATATTGGAAGCTATATTAGAGATTTGTCTTAGGGGAAGAGTGTCCTGAGAAGGGGTTGGGGTAGAGGATGAGGTGCAGTCTGCATGATTGAATTATAAGCTTCAGGGTCAAAGAGGAGAGGATGTTAAAAAGTGGTTTTGCACATGGATCTTGCATATATAAAGATCGTACTTTGTATTAGTCTTTTGGAGAAGAAAAGCTAATTAAAGCCCATGAATGTGGAGCCTGGTGGGAAAATATGAGTGGGTCACCTCCCCCGCCTTTTGCAAAATGAGATTGGGTTGTTTTGTGCAGATAATAACTGTGTCTTGATTCTTTAAGGTATGTGATGTGGGACCTAGGTCAGTTTGAGAACATAAAATTGAGGGCAGCTTAAGTTTAGTTACAAAATTACTACATTTGGTATGCAGATCGCTAAGTGAAGCCCTCTCTGAGCAGACTGAGTTGGAAAAGACATCCACAGGCTTGGAGCATGAGGCCAGCCATCTTTGTTCAGTACACACACTGCATAACCATATGTGGTGTCCCCTGCTGGCAGACCTAGGTCTCTTAAACAGCAAATTCCGTTTTTTTAGGAAGAGTTTATTCCAGTTCCTTGCCTTGGGGTAAATATCTGAGCACTCTGGGTTGTGTCCTGGCAAGGTGGCAGGCCGCTTCATTCGTGCATGCATTCCACAAATACTGCATGCCCACCACGTGCCAAACATTACTTTAAGCAGCAGTGAACAAAGTGGACAAAATCCCTGCCATTACTGAGATGTCATTTTAGTAGGGGGAAGACAGGCGAAATGAGTGTAATTTAATAGTAAACTAAGATTGAAGTTAAGGGCGTTGAAGAAAAATAAAACTGGAAAGGAGCTAATAAAGGACGCCGGGGCGATTTTAAATAGAGTGATAATGGGAAGCCCTCCCCGAAAGGGTGACAGTTGAACAAAAACCTGAGGGAGGTGAGGGAGCCTGCTCATAAGGATGTCTGGGGGGTGGACGTTAGAAGTACGAAGTCCTTGAGACAGGAGTAGATCTGGTGTAGCTGGCGATGTATATGGTCAGGGAGTGGGGGAGCGGATGGTGGTGAGGAGTTTGGTGTTTACTCTTGGTAATTGGAAAGCTACTGGAGGATTTTGAGCAAGTAAGATGTGCTCTAGATCTTAACATGATCACAGGCTGCCATGTTGAAAATAGCCTGGAGAGGACAAGAACAGAAGCCAGGGGACTTATGTACAAGTCACGCTATTAGTTATCAATCGCCACATGACACATTACCTCAAAACTTAGACTGAAAACAGCCAGCGGGTGATCTCACACAGTTTCTGTCAGGAATAAGGAGATGGCAGAGCTGTGTGGTTCTGGCTCTGGGTCTCCAGTGCGGTTGCAGTCCTCCTCTGAAGACGGAGCAGGGCTGAAGGATCGGCTCCCAAGTTCACTCACACAGCTCTGGGCCAGAGGCCTCAGTTACTCGACATGGTAGCCGGCCTCCCCAGTGGGTGATCAGAGCGGGAGAGAGCAAGGTAGTGGCCTCAGTGTCCTCTGTGACTGGGTCAGAGGTGGTGTAGCGTTCTGTTGACTGTCCAGATCAGCACTGACACCGTAGGGAACGGGCTACAGAGGCCTGAACAGCAGGAGGCCTGGGGGTCACTGGGGCCACCCTGAAGGCTGCCGGCAAACAAGTAGAAAACGAGATTTTTTTTAGAAGATACCACTTAGAGTCGATTTTAACAAATCAGATACCTAGGAATGTCTAACAAAATACGTGAGACCTCTTCGTGAACACCTTGGCACACTGGAATGCATTGGAAAGGAGACCTAAATAAATGGATGCATATGCTGTAGTTTGTACATCTGGAGATTGAACACGATCCTATCAGGTCTTTTGTTTTGTTTTTAATAGAACTTGACGAACCAAATCTAAAATTTGTATGGAAATGCAAAGAGCCAAGAATAAGCAGCACAATCTTGAGGAAGAATAAAACGGATGCTAGATATTTGAACCTGAGCTAATACCAGATATCCAAAATCTATAGTAGTTCAGAACAGCATAGACAAAGAGTCGAGGGGACGAGGGGTGATTGTGTGGGAGACGCTCAGTACATACGTGGTGCCCAGTGTGTGGACAGAGGTGAGGCTGCGGTGCAGCGGGAAAGGGCGGTCTCTTCAATGAATGGTTTTAGACTCATTAGGTAGCCATACACAGAAGCACATGAATCTGAATCTCTACCCATGCCCTGCAAAAACGCCGACTCCGGTGGGATTGCAGGCTTCGTAGTGAAAGGTGAGGTACTGAAATTGAGAAGATAGAGGACATCTTCGTGACCGTGGAGTAAGCACAGACTTACTAAACCACTGAGCATAAACATACAGGAGCATTTTATCAGGATCGTTAACAGTCAGTCCAACAGGATGCCTGAAACCTTCAGTAGGCACTTGACGCAGGAGGACCCCCAACTGGCCAGTAAGCACATGCAGACGTGCTCAGCTGCCTGAGTCCTCGTGACGGTGGGGAGCACGAGACCGCTGGGGCGTCCCTGTGCACCCGTGAGCGCACTTAGAAAGACACATGGTTGGTTCTCAGGTCTGCCGTGACGGCTTACCTCGAACTGGAGGCTTAGAAACAGCGAAGGTTTATTCTCTCACAGTTTTGGAGGCCCAGGGTCCAAGCCCAGGTGTTGGCAGTGCCGTGCTCCCCGCAGAGAAGCTCCCGGAGAGAACGCTTTCCTTGTTTCCAGATTCTGGTGGCTGCGGGCGTTCCCTGGCTCGGGGCCTCATCACGCCAGCCTCTGCCTGTCTCTCTGCACCCCCTTCTCCATGTGTCTGTGTCAGAACTCCTTCTGACTCTCGCAGTTTAGGCCCACCAAGGAAATCCAGGGGAAGCTCCCCCTCTTGGAAGGTGATGTCCACAGGTTGCAGGGGTTAGGACATAGACGTGTCCGGGGCCGCCGTTCAGCCCAGTGCTGCAGACTGTGGCCCCATACTGGTGAGATGCGGAGTAACTGGAATGCTCTTTCATTGCCGGCAGAGTGTAGATTTGTACGACCACTTTGGGAAACTGGTTAGTACCTGCCAAAGATGAACATACGTGCAGGTTTCCCCGCTGTCCAGAAGTGGAGCATGCCTGCGAAACCTTCTGGAAGCTGAATAGGCTGCAGTGAAGAAGCCATTGCCGTTAATTTACATGGAAGAATCTTTGAGCGTTCCCAGACCCAAAAAATCACGTCGCTTAGGCTTTTCTGGTACCTCAGGACACATGGCTAACGCGTACACAGCATAAACCAAGATGAAGCACAGATGCTCACGGATGCAGTTCCAGGCCGTGGTGGCTGGATGCCGAGGTGCTGAGTATGGTTGTTGGGGACGGGGCTCAGGGGGGCCACTCTCGCGACGGGGCGGGGGGTGCGCATGCTCCTGCAACAGCTTGCGGCAAAGTAAACTCTGCACTGTGTCTGCTTTGTGCCTTTTCTTACAAAAGCAAAAATCATCTTTGGATTTCTCAAAGAAAACAGGTACTAATGTAAATCTTTCGTAAAGCTGAGTGACAGGACACAAACCTTCGAAAAGCGGGGGATATGTGTGTGCCCTGTGACCCAGCACTCCTGGTATATCAAAAGGCACACGCAGTCACGTTCAGAACAGCAGTATTTGTCATACGCCTAAACTGGAAAGTTCCCAGTCCCTCTCAACACTAGAATGAATAGCAGTTTATTCGTACAGTCAAATATTCTAGATAGCAAAAGAATTTTGAATGGACTACAGTTAGACACGTTAGCCTCGTTGAAGCTCAGAAACAATGTGTATACACTCTACAATTCCATCTATAAAAGTTGGAGCGCAGGAAGAGCTACTTTCAAAGTCGGCACAGTGACTGGAAGAAAGGGTAATACCTGGGAAGGGGTGTGGGGAAGCATTTGGAGGGTACTGATGGTGGTCTGGTTCTTACGGGGGTGCCAGTTACGGTGTTCAGTTTGTGAAGGTGTAAGCTTTACATCTGGGACTTGTATGGGTTTTTTTTTTTAATTTCATTTAAATTCAATTACTTAACATAGAGTGTATTACCAGTTTCAGAGGTAGAGGTCAGTGATTCATCAGTCTTATGTAACACCCAGTGCTCATTCCATCACGTGCCCTCCTTCTTGCCCATCCCTCACTTATCCCACCCCCCACCTCCCACCCCTACTCGTATGTTTCTCTATGTGGGAAAAGAACCATAAGCACTGGGAATTGCTGAGGTGGGTTTTTTTTTTTTTACTATCTAGGGCATCTCACTTGGACTAATGGAGTACCTACATTTTGATATGCACTGATTACTCCCTTAAGTTGGAGGAATTTCATAGGGGTACCGGATTCTAACGTCCCTAAGGACTTTGAATTGCAAGTGACAACAGCCCAAATCAAGCTAAAGCCAAAGCGGGATTTGTCTCACGCAACTGGGAAGTCTGAGAGGTGGAGTTGCGCTCAGCAAGGTGGACGCCGGAGTTCAGTCCCCGTTCGATCCTGGCTCTCTTCTCCCTCCCTCCTCATTTTGACTTTGCTTACCCTATTTTAATTGTCATGTGGAGACTCCCTTGTGACAAAGAGGGCCCCAGCTGCACCTAGGTGTACATTGTCGGCCTCTTTCCCAGCAGCATCAGTAAAACCCAGGGAGGACTGGCCCAGCGTGAGCCACGCGCCCACCTCTGGGACAGGTCTGGTCCCGGAGAGGGGCAGCGAGGCCTGCCCCACACAGATGACATGTTCTTGCCACACGGAAGAGGTTCTGTTATCTGAAGGGCTGAGGGAAGAACGTGCTAGGCAGACCAGAACGACCCATTTCAGGAGTACAGGTGTCTTCCAGGTGCAGCTACTGGGTGATGTAATTATTCAGGTGCCGTGTTAAGTAGAAGACGGCATGCTAAGCAGAGGTGGGTTTGTACCAAGAACATTTCTGCCACTTTTCACATCGGCGCTGCGCTTCTCTGTATAAACCACACCTGAGGATATAGGTGTAGATGAGAGACTGACTGCCTTTTCTAGTCCTTTCCCTTCCTGGCTGGTAAACCTATACTTAATTAAGAGATGAGACTTTAGCAAGAGCAGATAATACTTAATGTTTACGTTCAGTTTGGATTAGAGAATCCCACAGTTGAGTACCTCTGCTGGAGTCCCGTGTCTGCCTGGCCTCCCTGCCTCGTCTGTAGTGACACTTACCCTAAAGTCACCTGCTCGTTTAATGGAGAAGTTGACAGACTTTGGGCTTGTCACCTATTTTTGTCCAGCCCAAGAGCTAAGAATGGTTTTCATATTTTTAAGTGGTTGGGGAAAAAATCAGAAGAGTAACATTTTGTGATGTGAAAATTCTATGAAATTCAAATTTTTGTGGTCATAGCACAGTGTTTTTGAAATACAGCCATGCTCGTTGGTTTAGGTGCTGCTTGGCTGCTTTTGCAGGACACAGCAGAGTTGAATGGTCGTTGACAGTGACAGTATGGCCTGTGAAGCCTAAAATATTTACTGTCTGGTCATTTATAGGAAAGTGTGACAGCCCTTGATTTAAACATTGTTGGGCAGAATGCAGCCAGTGAAAGCCATCTATATAACCTAGTCTGTTGGAAATGAGTTAATTATTTGCTGGGAAAGAACGAATATATAGTGCCCCCAACGACGGTACCCTCACGTGAGCTGGACGGCACCTTTCTGTCAGCCCAAGCTGACCTAGGGCGTGGGGGGCCTCTATAAGCGACACAACCACAAAGCAGCCTCCGTGCAGGAGGAACCCCAATCCAAAGTCTGTCTGCTTTTATCAGAGGGAGCAGCATTCGTCCCAGGTAGTTTATATCAAGTCATACTTTCTGATCTGTTTGCTTTATCAACTTGCCCAATTTTTTTTTTTTGGTCATCTCTGCAAAGGTTCTTGACCTCCAGGGCATGGGTGTGTTGCCCCTGTGATAGCTGGTGGATCCACGTGCTCATAACTCTACGGGGAATTACTGTGTGCCTCAAGAAATACTGATCTCAAGCACCGATGCCAGGATGGGCGTTCCTCTTTTGAGTATTATTAAAACAAAAAAAACAGTCTGGCATAAATCCTGCGTTGCCCTTTTCTGGGCTCTCCATTTGATGTAATTACAAAGATAATTAGCCAATGCCGAGTGGTATTCCAGCGATTAGAAAGGCAGTGGGTAGGGGGAAACCTTGTCTTATGACTGTGCCTGTAGTTACTGGTTCGGAGTTTAGTGTGCACCCTTACTTAACCCAACATCTAGTTTTTTTTTTTTCTGAACTTACTAGTAAAGACCCCAAATTGAAGAGCTCAGAGGTGTTAACCTAGAAATGAAAAACTCTGATGCTTGTGAGGCTGACCAGGCGGCTGAAAGTGAAGGTGGCCTCAGGCTGAGAGCACAGGCTCTGATAGGGCCCCTAGCTGCTGGGTTTTAACTTAGGGAGCGAGTCCACTGTTGTCAGGTCTTGCTGTTTTTTAGGAGAAGCTACAAGTGTGGAATTTTTATGTGACATCCCCTAACTTTTTTTTTTTTTAGATTTGAAGTAGACTCCACCCCCAGTGTGGGGCTTGAATTGAGATCAAGAGTCACAGGCTACCACTGACTGAGCCACCAGGTGCCTCACGTCCCCTAATTCTTGAATACTAACAATTAACTGTAAAAAAAAATTAGTATGTGCTAGCAAACCAAACATGGCTGTGGGTCAGATTTCACTCATTTGCCAGTTCACAACTTCTATGGAAGAACTCATTATAAATTCTATTTCCAACCTGTTTCTCTTACCTGAAGTCCCTTACCTTCTTCCCTCCTGAGTGCCAGGGAGAGAAGCAATGAAATGAAGAAATATCCGTGTGTTTTACAGCTGGCTCGGACTGTTGATCCTTCTGAGGGACAGCTTTAATATATAAATGAGGAGGACTGGGTGTGAAACACTTAGCATCAGTGTTTACTCCCCTTTTCCATGGAAAACCACCATTTTTTGCCTGACATGAATACTTCTAACAATAATGAAATGTCTTTACTCAAGAAAATATTTTGTGGGATTCATATTAGGCATAAAGGGGGTTTGGGGGCACCCGAGTGGCTCAGTCAGTTGAGCGTCTGCTTCAGCTCGGGTCATGATCTTGGGGTTCTGGGATCGAGCCCCGCTCTCGGGCTCCCTGCTGCAGGGAGTCTGCTTCTGCTTCTGCCTCTCACCCTGCTTGTGCTCGCTCTCTCAGATAAATAAAATCTTGAAAAAAGGGGGGGGGTGTTGAAGAAGAAACTCAGAGTTTAGTGGGAAATGATGTGTCTGCTGGAAAGCACTTGAGTGATGGCCCGCTGAAGTGCTGCAAAAGGATGAATGCTTCTTTAGGGAGAGAGCAGAGGGGGATCGAGGTTGGGCAGAAGTGGACCCAGAAGAAGTTAGGATTGGAAGGGATCCTGAGGACAAGATGGTTGTAGGCAGAGTGCAGAAGCAGAGGGCATTCACCAAGAAAGGGGCAGTGTGGCGGAGTTGGAGCTGGTTTCCAACAGACGAGGGCGGAGGACCCTGGGCCTTCAGGAGCCGCAGAGGAAGAGCACTTGTGGAATTCTGCTGGGTGCCAGGCTCTGTCTGCTTCCGGACTTCCTGGATACGTTATCTGACTTCATCTGGTTATACAGGCTGTGTGCAGCCTCCTGGGGAGTTGAGGCTTGCAGAAGTTTAGGAATGTGTCCAGGCTGTGACAGGTGAGAAACATGGCAGACAGAGCTGGGGGTCAAACGGAAGCCAGCCTGACCCCCACGCACCTCACTTTCTAGGGAAACTGGGTTGCTTGGAATAGATTATATAGGACATGCAGGCTAGGTCTAGTGCTCCTTTCTGGAGCAATCCTACAGTAACGGAACAGAAGTAATATGATGGGAACTAGGCATTTTAGGAGAATTTAAAGAAATGCGTTGGTAGGAGGGGCAGCAAAACAAAGAGAAAACTGTTAACCCAGCTGTGAAGTGATGAGCATCAGAATTTGGAATGGAAGAGAAAAGTGCATGGGACATTTCAAAATGAAACTGATGGGAACCTGGTGACTCAAACTCTAGGGCACAAAACAGAGGAAAGGAAGTTTAATTGAGGTGTATTTGCAGTTAATAATGGAGTCTGTGTTACATCTACTCACTGCTGTTCCTTTGTCAGAATTTTAATAATTGGTAATGAATTTTCTTTGCAGTCTTAAAATATTTGATCTTGAGTTTCTTATGCCAACGAGAATTTCTTAGGTAAAAAGACTTGAAAAGCAAATTTTCTCAAGAGCTTGGTTAAATTAATTAAAGCTGCATAATATCTTAAGGTCGAATAAGTGAGTGAAAATTTAAATTATCTTTAAATGAAAAGAATAAGAATTCATGAATGCTCACAAAGTTACAGGTTTAGTAGCGGGCAGGATGGACTTTGAAAGTCATTCTCTTTGTTTTTTTAGGAGATAAAGGAAAAGACACTGACCTAGCTGCTTCGTAGATATGTGACCTTGGGCAAGTTATTAAATCTCTTTGAATATCAGTTTCTCATTTTTAAAGCAGGGACATCAGTAGCGCCGACAGCACAGGGTTCCAGAGAGAAATAAAACCGGAGACGTGGCGGGCGCCTGGGTGGCTCAGTTGGTTAAGCGACTGCCTTCGGCTCAGGTCATGATCCTGGAGTCCCGGGATCGAGTCCCGCATCGGGCTCCCTGCTTGGCGGGGGGTCTGCTTCTCCCTCTGCCCCTCCTCCCTCTCATGCTCTCTGTCTCTCATTCTCTCTCTCTCAAAATAAATAAATAAATAAAATCTTTAAAAAAAAAAAACAAAAAAAAACCGGAGACGTGGCTCTTGGCCCACGGTCAGCTCTGAGTAACTGCTCAGTACCATCTCAGGGCAGAGAGCAGAATTGGCTCTTGTTCTGATTACAAATAGAGTCAGAAACCACATTTTCTGAATTTTCTGCAATTCATAGACATTTGTTTTTAAATTATACCATGCTAGTGAACTTTTCTGTTTATGTCTGATAATCTCATTCTTTACTGCCTTGACTTTGTAGCTTTATAATCTCACAGTATGTCAGTTAAGGAGTTGTTCTGCGTTCTCATTCCCTTACCTTCTTCCCTCCTAGTGCCAGACTGATGGCCCCGCAGAGTCCTACCTTCTTCCCTCCTAGTGTCAGACTGATGTCCCCGCAGAGTCCTTACCTTCTTCCCTCCTAGTGT
>NC_138377.1:125405882-125424443 GCF_054177405.1 Leptonychotes weddellii | reverse complement strand
ACTGATGGCCCCGCAGAGTCCTACCTTCTTCCCTCCTAGTGCCAGACTGATGGCCCCGCAGAGTCCTTACCTTCTTCCCTCCTGAGTGCCAGACTGATGGCCCTGCAGAGTCCTTACCTTCTTCCCTCCTAGTGCCAGACTGATGTCCCCGCAGAGTCCTACCTTCTTCCCTCCTAGTGCCAGACTGATGTCCCCGCAGAGTCCTACCTTCTTCCCTCCTAGTGCCAGACTGATGACCCCACAGAGTCCTACCTTCTTCCCTCCTAGTGTCAGACTGATGGCCCTGCAGAGCCCTTACCTTCTGCCCTCCTAGTGTCAGACTGATGTCCCCGCAGAGTCCTACCTTCTTCCCTCCTAGTGTCAGACTGATGTCCCCGCAGAGCCCTTACCTTCCTCCCTCCTAGTGTCAGACTCATGGCCCCGCAGAGTCCTACCTTCTTCCCTCCTAGTGTCAGACTGATGGCCCCGCAGAGTCCTTACCTGCCAAGAAGGTGCAGCAGCGGGAAGGCAGGACTTCGGTTTTTCCATCTTTACCACTGCACATTGGGATAAACTAAGATACCCTTTTATGGTGGTGGTTCTTTTTGTGAGTCTTCACAGAAAGGTACATTTTGTGGCCTAAAGATGAATAAATAAGGTTGTCTTTTTTTTTTTTTTTCTTTTTAAGTAGCCTGTGAAGTCCTTTGTGCTTTTTACCTGCCAAGATAATTGTTGGGTTTTTTGTTTTGTTTTGTTTTGTTTTGTTTTTTAATAAGAAAGCTCAACTTACAAAAATCATTGTTAATTTGCTGCTGTGCACGGCAGTTGGCTTGGGGAAATTGCTAGTGCTGCGTGTTTTTGAATTTTATTGTTCAGAAGCAGGTATTGTGAACAAAAGCTTGGTAGTTGTATTGTCATCTGTGACTGTTTTTTTAAAGAACTAGAATATTTCCCTTTCTGGGTGCTTATGATTGCCGGCCAGATGCTGAAAGGTTTATCTGTGCCACTGGAGAAGGTCCCTTCAATTCCGACCTTCTCAATACCATTGTAAAATCATTAATAGGCAACAGAGGATAATGGTGGTTTAGAACAGTGTTTCTCAAGCTCTCTTTTTTTTTTATTTCTTCCCTGACAAAAGCCTTTTAAAATAGTTTTTCCTAATTGGCCTCTACCTCCATGAAATTTTAATTCCACAGATATACTGTATTTCTGTTTATGTATTCCATGTATATCTGTGTTTTATACATACAGAGTGAGGTATTTTGTGTGCCTCCTTACCCCAAAGAGTTGGTGTTTGTCCTCTTGAGGTGATACTGTCTACATTGGGAATGCATGGTTTACAGCAGTGGATTTAAGGACTTGCATATTCTCTAAAATTACTGAGGACCCTGAAGAACTTTCATTTATGTGTGTTATACCTAGTAATATTTATCCTGTTACAAATGAAAGCTGAGAAAAATTGCAATATATTAATTTTTAAAAATATTTTATCAAAAATAACCATCCTTTCCCTCACCCCCGCCCACCACCAAAAAGGTTTAGTGAGAAAAGTGGCATCGTTAGACATTTTTGCAAACAGCAAGATTCTCATAGTTGGCTCTGCATTTAATCTGTTACAAAAGAAAAACTGGTATCATACAGATGGGTCATTGGAAAAGGAGGGAATGTTTTAACAACCTTTTCAGATAATAGAGATCTTATACCAAAACTTGGCAATTTGTAGTTTCTTAAAGGGTTAGTTGCATTCTAGAATCTCAAACTGTATATAAAAAACTTTTGTCCCATTACTTGAAAATTCATTGGTCTTTCACTTTGAAGGGATCCTTTGTTGATGAATCATTTTGTGCCGTCATACATTGGTCCCTGGAAAATACTGGTTCTCTGACTTACACAGATCTTGCAGATGTTGATACAGTACCAGCCACTCACATGTCATCAATATCACTACTGATCTTACCAGAAACTCTACAAATTGGAGATACTTGCCAAGCTTTTTTTTTTTTTTTTCTTGAATGTGGTCCTTGGCAATAAATGCTGTTATTTTTCTTGAAGTGACAGGCTCACTTTGCTCATTTTTGAGAAAGTGTCTGCTGTAGACACAAGTCTAAATAACCAGACTTTGCCAGTTGTTCCTTGAAATGCAAAACCTCTTCCATGAAAAAGGTGACGGGCAGCTTGCAGCCTGAGCAGTTGAGCAGGTGTCTCTCCTTCCCGCCCTCTCCACGCTTCTGTATGCAGCAGGCGCACTCTGCAGACTTCCAGTCACCCTGAATACTACCAAGACGTGTGTTCAGGCTCAAGATGGGATGAAGTTGGTTGTGTTGCTGTGAGAGCGTGGTGAGCGGGGTGCAGCTAGTCTTGGGGCTGCTCTCCTGATAGGGCTCCCGGCATGTGACCACTGGTGCACAAGGCAACATGGTGGGAGGGGCAAATAGCCAGTTAGCGTTAGCGTGGAAACGGTTCTGACCTCCCTGGGGGTCCACGGAAGCACCCTTGGAGAAACACTAATTTCGAACAAGAGCTTTGAGCCGGACTGCCCGAATGGAGTCTGAGCTCCATCACGTATTAGCTGCATGCCTGACCTTGGGCAGTTACCCTGATAACCAACACCAGACAAACACACTGTCCCCCGGGAACAGAGGCCACAAATCCCCACAGAATGTTTGCCATTAGCTTTTCTATCCCATCTTTGGTATTTTTTTTATTTGATACGTATATTTATAGAATTACCAAAGTAGCCCATACAGAGAGAGAGCAGAACAGCCAAGATTGGATTCTGAAGTGATTTGCCATCATGGAGTAAGAAAGAGGTTTGTCAACATCCCAAATTGTATTCCCGGGCTAAAGTTGTAAATGTTCTCAGTAGTTTTAGGATAGTTCTTTTTAAAGGCAAATGCAAGACCAGCTGCCTTGTTTTGTAATCCTGTCAAATGCATTATTGTTCTTGGTTCTGAAATTTGCGTTAAGGACGCCACCCCCACACCCCCAACGGTCTTTTCAAGCAATTTACATAAAGAAAAAATCTGTCAGTGATAAACGTTGAATGCTTTCCTTCATTGTTGATCTATTCGGGACAACTTTAGTGGCAAAACCTTGTCCTCATTTGGTGGTTCTTATCCCTTAGGGTCTTTGCAGAGACTTGTCTTTAAATACACATACACCCTTTTTGGAGTAACCTTCATTTCATTTGGGAGGGTTTGTTTTTTTTTTTAAATAGTCTGTATTACCTTCTGTCATGTTACTCATGCCAAAGGATCCCTCACTCTGTGGGAGAAGTGGCACATGGGGCTCTTCCATCTGCTGTGATTGATGACCGCCTGTGTGTGGTTTCCAGACAGCCCTGTGTCATGGCCGCTCTTTCATCTTAAATAAATATTTCGTTCCCAATTAGGCAAGTTGTACCTTCATTTAAGAGGATTTTAAAAGTTCAAAAAATGTGCAAATCAGAAGGCACCATTAGCTTTGCCGTCCTAGGATACATTCTTTCCTGTCCTTCTTGATGACTGTAGATTCTTTTTGTCCTGATTGACAACATATCATATATATATTTCACGTTTTGTCTTTTCATTTGTTATCAGCATTATCCTCCACCAAAAAGTCTACTAAAATGTTTTAATAACCCATAACTTTTGAAAAAAACTCATTCTCCTGATGTTGAGCATGTATTTGAAATTTACCAACATTATCAGTGGTGCTGTGGACCACATCCCTTGTGTGTTGGTCTTTCTTCTGACCAACCCTAGGTGTTCCGTTGAAGACCCTGAAGGGGAGTGACTGATTCTGAGGGCAGTTTTGTAAGGCTCTTACAGTGAATTGCTAAATTGTTTGCCAGAAAGTTTGGGCCAGTTCCTCATTTCCCCCGCATTCTGCCCATTTCTTCCTGTCTTCACCAGCATTGGTATTCTGTAAAATGCTTTTTAAACAGAATACATTATACAGGTATGCTCAGTGAACTTTGAGCAAAAGTGTTAATGCTTAGAAATTAATAGTATAACATATAGGAAAACATATAATGTATTTCTTATTATTCGGAGTCCATACTGAACTAGCTAGCCTTGAAGGGTTTTCCTTAACGTTCTGGTGGTGTAGAGTCTTCAGAACAGAGCTATCCCTTGAGTTGTTTACATTTTCTGAGCCAGTACAGACCTTCTTGTGTAGAGAAGGTTGGAGATAAAAATTCGTTTTGTATCTTTTGGTCATTATTTTTTCTCTCTACCTTAGCCCTAGGTCTTGAGACAGGTGTATAGAATGATTTAGGGCAGGAGTGTATGTGGGTTTTTTGTTTTTTTTTTTTATAAAGCAAATGTGGATAATGTGTGGCTGCAGTGTGTCTGAATTCTTTACTAATTCTGTGTAAATTTCAGGTGTGCAACAGAGGAACATGGCTCAAGAAACTAATCACAGCCAAGTGCCTATGCTTTGTTCCACTGGCTGCGGATTTTACGGAAACCCTCGTACGAATGGCATGTGTTCAGTGTGCTATAAAGAACATCTTCAAAGACAGAATAGTAGTAATGGTAGAATAAGCCCACCTGGTAAGTAATTCTGTCAAAACCCAGTGGTATTCATCATTGGGATGGATTTGGACAGCACGATGCACCGGATACTTTTTCCTACTCTCATATTGTGCTTATATTTACTGCATTCATATCAGGAAAATTCCTCCCTACATGTCTTCGTTGTCAGTGGTATCCTTACCCACGGAAAGTAACCAGAACAAATCCATTCCACAGCCTTACCTGCTGTGCTACAGAGCTCTGTTCTCTTATGAAAACACAAGCATACTTTGAGTATATGGGGGTATCTGGGCAAGTCAGCTGTAAAGGAGGGAGTGTTGTGAGGACCTCGGTTATTTTACCTGGGATGCCTTTTGGAGCCAACGTAGTTGTAGAAGGAAAGAGTGGGTTACAGGTGGCCCCAGCTGACTTTAGAGAGAGCCGTACGCCGTAAGGGAAGAGAGGTGCAGCAGTGTGACTGAGAGCAAGGGGTGTTCAACACTGGCTCACTTCAACTCCGGGTGCGTTCTGTGTGTCCGAGGGTTCTTTTGGGGTTGTGGAAATGGGTTTGGGGTCAGTGGTTGTATTGGAAGGATCAGGAGGATTCCGAGTGTGGGCTTCACAGAGTGTAGCAGTCAGTGAAGGCTGTTACTTGGTTCATGTAAAATTCTGTGTGGGGTCTTCTCATTGTTGCTTCGTGTTCAAGCCAAAAGCTAGAACCATTTAATCAGAATTTCTCCAAATTTTCTCAAGGCCAAGATCAAATGAATATAAATTGTTTTTTAATTAAATCACCATCTACATTTCTGCCTTATGAAGAACAGGGAAAAGAATAACCTAACGTGCTGAGCATAGATTTCAATTCTGAACTTATGTTTGCCTCAGCTGCTCCATCTTTTGGGATTTTTTTGTTTTTTTTTAAAGATTTTATTTATTTATTTGACAGAGAGAGACAGCGAGAGCAGGAATACAAGCAGGGGGAGTGGGAGCGGGAGAAGCAGGCTTCCCGCCGAGCAGGGAGCCCGATGTGGGGCTCGATCCCAGGACCCTGGGATCATGACCTGAGCCGAAGGCAGACGCTTAATGACTGAGCCACCCAGGCGCCCCATCTTTTGTTTTAAATACTTTGTGCACTAGTACTTGCAAGATGTGTGTGAATTCAAGGGTGTGAGTGACCCGCAGTCCTGAGAAGTAGTTCAGTTTATTAATATATACAGTATGTATGTGGTTTCTTTCTTGGTTTAAATTACCTTTTTTCCATTGGAAAATTATTGAAAATTTTTAAAAGTAATGAAGCAGCATATTATAGGTGTGGTAAGACAAGATTTGTCTACTCTAGTTTGCAGATAGCTGTTCTCTATTTTAGACAAGGTGTCGGAATGCCCAGAGCTCAGAGTCCCTAATACGCAATGTGGTTCTGTTGCAGCAGCTTCTGTCAGTAGTCTGTCTGAATCTTTACCCGTCCAGTGCACAGACGGCAGCGTCCCGGATGCCCAGTCACCACTAGACTCCACGTCTGCCTCTGTGCAGCCAAGGTAAGACACAGGCTCCGAGTGCCGGTTGGCGAGCTGGTGACGGAGGAGGCATGTGTCCTCTGTCTGATTAGTGCCGTGAGGGAGAGGGAGGTCAAGTCCCTGTAGGTTAGCCAGCCTAACACTGCATCTGTCTCACTACTGACTAGTCAGAAGAGGCTTCCTGCTGAATTCAGATGCTGGGTTCTCACCGGGGCCGGTGTCTGCGGGGGTCAGTGCCTGTGGTGCAGGCCCCTCTGGGCTCCTCGCTCCCTGGCTTGGGCCATGCCCTCGCTTCCTGTTCTCTCCGGAAGTCCCGCCATGTAGAAGCCTGAAAACACAGAAGTACTTGCTTCCCTTGTCCTCTGCTATTAGGAAACAAGGATGACGTTTCTACTCTAGTCCTTTCCCCAGTTCGTGATGGGGGACACCCAGTTCTGCTGCCCAGCACGTCCTTTCCCGCGTTGTAACCCGGCTCCTGAAGCCGGGTGTGGCCGAGCCAGTGTTCATGTGGTGAATTCATGCACAGAGACCACTCACTGTTGCTCTTATTGCTAATGCCTTGAACTTCTGGTCCAGACTGGTCTCTGGGTTCATGGCGCTCTGGTTAATGCGAAGTTACAGAACAGTATCTCCGTGTTCATTCTTATAATGATGTGCTTAGATATGTTGAACTCAGATTTATTACGTCACTCTGGTTACTGTTCCTGCGTGGAGATGATCATTTTGTAAATCTACGTATTTTTGCTTTTCTAGCCCTGTATCAAATCAGTCACTTTTATCAGAATCTGTAGCATCTTCCCAAGTGGACAGTACATCTGTGGACAAATCAGGACCCGAAACAGAAGACCTGCAAGGTTTGCACATGAGCTAACTCACTTCCGTCATCCATTTAACAGCTGAGGATCACAGGCCAGGCACTGTCCTCGGAGCATATATTCTTTTAAATTGCCTGCCTAAAATATATTTTTATATTTATTTTCTTTATGAGCAGAATATTTTACATCTTCAAGTATTTAATGGACTGAAATGTTGGGAGCCACTTCACGCTGATACATAATTTATGTCGTCGATGTAAATGTAGAAAATTGTAAATTTGTTTAGTTTGAGAACTAAGTGAATGAATAGTGGTATTATACTGTTCTCTTTTACTGTTATTTTTACCAGTTTAACCTAAATATTATTTCCCCTGCAAGCAACTATGGCTTCGGCTTAGGGGGAATCTCTTACCTTTTGACTCGGGTCGTTAGACCGTTGGACGTGACTGGCGGTCGTCCCTCTCTCCCCGTGTGGGGTGCGAGGGCAGCCGTCACGTTCAGTTTCTCGTCTTCACAGCACGGTGCCTCTTGCTCTTGCCCACACTCTTTCCATCCCCATCATGTGCGTCAGAATGATGTAGGAAGGCTTTCTCGGCGGCAGAGATGGTAGAGAGACTGAGGAGACTGGTAGATAGCCTGTGCTCATGTGGAGACACTGGCTCACTGAAGAAGGACACTCGGGAAAGGTAAGCCCACGGCTGAGCCTACGGCCTGGCTTAGAGAGAGAAGCTCTCCGGGCCAGTGAGACCTTCCATCGAACATGGTGTCCGCATGGTAGCGGCAGGTGTGTCTCGTCATCTTAGCTTACGTTTGCTGAAGTTTGAATGTGGCTGAGCTGGCTAGTTCCCCTTGCTCTGAGTTCATGCCCGAGAAATGATTGGCATAGTTGGCCTGTTTGTAGATTTTGCTGTAGCAAGAAAATATACTGTCTGGCCAACATCAGTATTCTCTTCCATGCAGCATATTATTGTAAATTAATAAACATTACAAGTGAAAATGTCTTATTTTTTTGTTAAAAAGAAAAATTTTAGGAAGGGAAGAAATAGAAAAATCCCTAAGATTTACTTATCCCTGGGGCATGGGAAGTAGGAGAAGGGTGGTAAAGCGTTTGGTTTTGTGACGGCGGCAGTGGCCGGCTGCTTTAGACGGGGGGCTCAAAGGGGTGGTGTGGCCAGACAGGATGCGCGCTCAGTAAGTCGGACGGGATCACCTTTCAGAATTTGCTCTGTTGGAGGTTGTCGATAGATAATTGGTATTCAGATGTGTGATGAGTATTATGTCTGCTATTTGGATGTCCTTGGCACATGTTGAAAAATGAGGAGCTAAAATTAGGAGGAGCAGGTTGGAGGACGAGTCGGCAAAGGAAGGAGAAGTCATCTGGGCCCTGGTTAATTTCAGCCCACAGGTGCCCACGTCGGAGAGTTTCTAGAAGCAAGGGTTGCTTAGCAGTTTGGGAAGAGAGCTAAGTAAGGAAAAATGAAAACAGGCTGCTAATCATGAAGATGTTATTATCTCACGGTGGAACAAAGTTTAGAATGTTGGTCGTGAACAAAATGTGTGCCGCTTACGGACACGGTCGCAATTACTGTACAAGTCTGACAAAAGGTGAAGAGAGGTTGGCCACCTGTGACCATGTAAAGTGCTTTTATACCATTCGTGGTGTATGGAGAACAGGGTAGTTTTCTGTACCTAGCCCTGAGGACAGGAATGCAGAAGGTGGTCTTGAAGCTGTATGAGGAGAAATCATAAGGGGTTTTAAAAATTTAGACTCCTTTTTTCATGTATGATTTCAGTGACTTTTAAGGTTAAACCAGTATTAGCTTATAAGTACCTCTTAAAAACTTAGCATTCATTATTTTAGCATTGCAGAATCTTTGGAAAATCTGGTACAAGTTTCATCTGAGTTTGAGAGGATTCGTTTTCAGTGCATAAAATTTCTTAACAGCCTAGTTTTTAAAAAGGTTTTGCTTATGCTGTTGAATTAAGAATGTCTTCTTTTATTGTAAACGTGCACAAATACAGGTTTCCCTGCTATCCAAAAGTAGAGCATTTTGGTGAAACGTTTTGTAAACTAAAATGGTGTAAAGAGGCAATTACCATTTCATAAAAGCGAAAATTCTCTTTGGCCGATATCTTTGTTAGCAAAAACAGGTACTAATATAGGTTTTTCATAAACGTGAAGTGCATATAGCAGATTCTCAGTAGCAGGGGAAATGCGTGTGTGGATGCGTGTCGGTGTGCACGTACACTCATAACATAAACTTACTTGTGATTTCCCTGTTGATAGAAACAAATGCAGAGAGTATTTTCTTCCATCTCTTTGGTGGATGGACAAACACTGACAGAGAAAAGTCTTGGACTCCAGTGCTGTAGTCATTTGACCTGGAGCTGGAACCCGGGCACCCGACTCCAGGCCAGGATTCTTTCCCGGACAGTTGTCGTGCTCGCTAGCCTGGGCCGTGCAGCCCCCCCCGGCCAGGGTGGTGTCGTCTGCCTTGGTGACCAGCCAAGTATCTACTTTCTCCTGTATTACTCCATTTGCATCCCTCAGGGAAATTGATTTAGATGGGAAGATCATCCCAGGGAGAGGGTTCATGAGTAGCAGCCATGCATCTAAGCCAGCATTTCCTAACGTTCTTTATTGGAGTTTTCCGATAAGCGTCCTTGGAATGACTTCTTCCTCAGTAGGTGTTCTGCTTATAATTAGGCTGTGTTGCCACCAGGCGGGTGGTGCTGAAGAGTGTCCTCGTGGCTCTGAAGAGTTTTCCTCCTCTTTGAATGTTATAGCATGTTTCTCATGTAATTATTCTTCTAACTTAACAAGTAGCAATAGTCCACGTAGTCTCACTTAGGAACGTCAGATTTTCAGTTCACAAAAGCTAGTGTTTTTTTTTTAAAGATTTTGTTTATTTATTTGACAGAGAGATAGAAAGAGCACAAGTAGGCAAAGAGGCAGGCAGAGGGAGAGGGAGAAGCAGGCTCCCCACTGAGCAGGGAGCCCGATGCGGGGCTCAATCCCGGGACCCCGGGATCATGACCTGAGCTGAAGGCAGATGCTTAACGACTGAGCCACACAGGCGCCCCACAAAAGCTAGTTTTAAAAACATTTTTTAAAGTGTTTCGGTGCACTTTACGCCATCGTACTTGATTGCCTTCCTGCACGTTGTGCTTCACTTTGGTTAACCTCTCAGTCCCTCACATCCTGAACCTTAGGAAAAAGAAATGGAATTTGGATCAGAGGTTCTATTTCCTACCTTCCTTCCTTCCTTCCTTCCTTTTGTTTTTTAAAGATTTTATTTATTTATTAGAGAGAGAGCATGAGCGGGGAGGAGAGGGAGAAGCAGACTCCCCGCTGAGCAGGGAAGGGGGACTGAGCCGGGACTCGATCCCAGGACCCCGGGATCATGACCTGAGCCGAAGGCAGGTGCTTAACCAACTGAGCCACCCAGGGGCCCCAGAGGTTCTATTTTCATTTGTTGATGCCCCCACTGAGCCATACTTTTATTACTTTTAAAGGAGAATAAGTAATAGCCACATCCACCTTACAGGGTGCTAGAAGTCAGTGAAATGATGGATGTGAAATGGGTTTTATACACCACAAAGGATATTCTTATTCTCTGCAATGCCACAGGGATGTGGCAGTTACAGGAGGCTTAGGATAAGAGAGACTTGTGAAGCTTCCAACAGTAGCACGAGATGAGGTGCTGAGCCCTTCATCAGTGACGCATTCTAGGAGGACTGAGTTATTGTCAGAACGGTGGACAGGGATTGTCTCCTAGAGTTGACAGAGTGAACTAGATTCCCCAGACTCCAACTCTTAGGGATCCTGACTTCATACAGAATTGAGTGGACAGCTCGGTGGCTCAGAACAATCCAAGAGAAACAGTCCCGTTAGACAAATTTGAGAAAGCTGTCTGGATTAAAAAGCAGATTTCTTCTGATTTTAAAGTCTGGGTGAGAATAGCCAAACAGTCTTGGAAAAAGTAGAACAGAGCTGAGGAAGACTAACAATTCCCAGTTTCAAAGCTGAGCACAAGCTGCAGTAACTGAGGCTACAGATGCAGGCGTGAGGACACTCCTGTGGATCGCGGGGGTAGGACCGGCGTCCAGAAATACACTCTGACAGTCACGGGCAGTTGATTTTCAACAAATGTGCCAAGATCGTCCAGTAGGGGAGGAGTAGGCTTCAGCAGGTGATGATGGATAGTTAAAAGGGTAAAATTGGACCTCTACTCACACCTTATATAAAAGTTTACACCAGAATACTAGAACATAGGAGCCAAAACTGTAAAACGTTTAAAAGAAAAACAGGCGTAAGTCTTCAAGACCTTGGCTCAGGCAGCGCTTCCTTAGGTGGGGCACCTGACGCACAAGCGACCAGAGGAACACAGACACACCGGAACCTGTTTGCTTCAAGGGACACCATCAAGAGTGCGAAAAGGTAGTCCACACAATGGGGAAAATATTTGCGAATCATAGATCTGATAAGATTATATAACGAATGTTTTAAATTCCAACAATAGAAAGAGCAGTTCTTTAAAGGGCAAGGATTTGAATAGATGTTTTTCCAAAGAAGCTATGCAAATGGTCAAGTGTGAAGGATATGGAGAAATTAGAGCCCTAGTGCATGGTTGTTGGGGACGTACAGTGGTGCAGCTGCTTTGGGAAGCAGTGTGGCAGTTACACGTTGAATTCAGAAAGTCAGAGAGTTACCCGTATGACCCAGAAATTGCATTCCTAATTCCCAGGGGATTGAAAACGTGTCCACACAGAAACGTGTGTGTTCACAGTGTTCGTAGCAGCATTGTGCATAGTTACCAAAACGTGGCAACAACCCAGATGGCCATCAGCAGGGGACTGGATAAACGAGATGTGGGCTGTCCATACTCTGGAGTGTTCCTCAGCCGGGAAGGGAGTCGAAGTTCTGATCCCTGCCACAGCAGGGGTGAAAACATGCAGAGTACAAGAAGCCAGGCACGGGCACCACAGGCCGTGTGGTTCATGTAGGCGGGAGGCAGGTGCAGTGAAGAGGGCCGTCTGCGGTTGCACAGGCCCCCCCCGGGGGCGGCGGGGGCGGCACTTGCTGGAGGGGCCCGTTCAGCAGGGCTGTGCTGGGACGAAAGCCGAGAAGGTTGTTGAAAGCAGCTCATGGAAGATTCCTGAGGTACTGGGTTCTAATCCATGGGTAGGGGAGAGAGCCTTGTGAAGGCTGGTTGCTTTTTTGTTTTTTTTTTTAAGGATGACACAAAGTTGTATTTTAAGAAGATTAATGTGACACTTCTTTGTTCCCAGATAGCTGCTAATAGAAACTGCTGTCCTGCACAGAGCTGCTCTGTCCAGAAAGGTGGCCGCTGGTCTTGGGTACTACTGAGCCCTTGAGAGGTGGCCGGTCTGAAGTTAGTTTAGTACATACTTGTTTGCTAGTAGTGTAATGTATACGTAGGTTTCAGAGACTGAGTATCAAAAAGATGAGAAATATCTCACTAATACTTTAAATACTGATTACATTTTAAATGATAATATATATTAATTTTGCTCTTCTATACTTTTTAACACAGTGGTTGGAAAATATATAATTAAATCTATGGCTTGGTCTATTTTTTTGGACCCTGCTGTACTGTAAGGCTTATTTTTCCCTTGAATATTTAAAATGTCATTTTGTAAAGAATTTTTGAGCTAGGAATAACTTAAAGATCATTTGGTTCAACCCCTCATTTTGCATAAAATGAAGTACAGAGAAGGAAAATAAATGTTCTCCCAGTGGGTCGTTGGAAAAGTGTATGTTCATTCAGGAAGTGTCTGTCGAGGGACCACTCGGTGTCAGCACTGGGTGTAAGTGGTGAGCAGAAGCCCCCAAGCACCGAGCTTCGTCTGACCTCCGACAGGGGGGGACTGGTCCTACTGTGTGAGGAAGACGTGCGCATTATTACATTACGTGGGGATTGTGTCTGCTGTCAGATGACTCCCAGGTTGTTAGTATTCATCATGTGTATTAATGTGCTTCCAAACAAGGGTAACAGAAGTAATGCTAGATAGTTTATATACTTACTGTTATATTTGTGTATTTTTTTAGCAGGACCCAGAGCCAGAGGGCTTGTGAAGTATCTTAAAATTACTGGCCAGTAGACTTTGTCTAGTTGGGATTTAAGTTTACTTCCCAGCCTTCATGCCTAGGCCTCCCAAACAGACCTTGCAGACCAGCAGATAGGACGTAGGCGGCTGCCTGTTCTCAGTCATTAACAAGCAGCTGACCTTGTATCCAGTTCTCCTGTCACACTGTGAGAAACTGCCTAGTTCTGAGGACACTTCTCATTTTGGCTTCAGGTTCAATATGTTTATGGCCCTTTTAAAAGACAGAATTGTTTCCTTTTACATGATTAAGAGTTTGATAAGGCATGCTTTGGTCTTAAATCTCACATATAAGGAAATGGGTAATTTCCGGGAATCCTAGGCGTTTACACAATACTAGGTCATCTTGCCCATGAACTTGATGTGGTGAATGTTTCAATTCAAGCTGGCAGTCGGTAGCTGGAGGCAAGCGAAGGTCACCTTAGTCTCATGGGGTCATGAGTGGACGATGATCAGCCTCAGATGCTATCCCTCGCTCACCAGCTCTCGGGCTGCCTGTGGATCCTTAACTCTAAAGGTTGTGCATCTGCTGTGGACAGAGCATTAGGGCTGAGACGTGTGTGTGCAGGAGTGTGGGGGGGGGGGGCAGGGAAACGTATCTTCACTCTCCTCCATTTCCAGATTCCAAAGTTTGTGCCTCAGTAGTTCACCTGGTTTTGTTAAAGTTTTCTTGGAGTTTGTGTTGTTGCTGTAATTTAAGCATTATTTGTGTAAGTTTGTGTGACTATCACAGTTGGGAGAACAGGTTGGATATTATGGCTTACACATTTCAGAGACAATAAACAGATTCTTTTCTGATGGCAAGTTAAACTATTTTTGAGCTCTTTACACATAGCAAAATGTTATTTGATACTGTTCTAGGAGCTGTGGATAAAATAAGTAAGCAAGACGTTCAGCCGCTACCGTCATAGAGTTCACATTCTGAGGTTATTTATTTATTAATAATAAAAGGTTTTATGTGTCCATAATCTGTTTGAAATGTTTATATTAGCACAGCTGTCTCCCATCTGGTTTCAGAATTTCTAGGTGGAGTTTACTTGTTCGTTTGTGGTGTTTTGTCTTTGTCATATTTTGTTAAAATGGGAGCTAATATAGTTAACATAAGCAGGTTAGAATCCATTAGGTCAAATGCTTGTGCATCTGCTGTGTATAGTTCATTGTGATGGGTGCTGGAGATTCATATGGGAAGTAAGATACCACCGGCCCTTGGTGGGCTCACTTACCGTGGAATTGGGGCAACTGGGGCACATGACTGCAGTGGGTGAGTAATTAAGGAATGCAGCTGAGCAGGTTTTGTGAGGCACCTGCCCTGTGGTCAGGGTGCCAGGGCCGGCTGGAGCAGGAGTGGAGAGGACAAGCTCCTGCGCTGGAGGAGCTCACTGCTAAGCCGGGTGAAGACAAAGAGGCCGTTCCAATAGTGTGGGCCTTACTAATGGGGCCCATAGGAAGGTTCCTGTTGAAGTCGTTGGGTAGAGGATGGAGTAAGAGTTGATGGTATAAGCTTAAACAAGAAAGCCCAATTCGAGTAAGCCAGGGAGAGAGTGGGACAGGAGGGGCGCGGGAAAGCATTCCACACAGAAAGGCTGTTGACAGAAGGCCAGAGATTAGAAGACTTTGTATGCTTTGGATTGGTTGTAAGTGGTGTGAGCAGAGGGCTGGCTCCACAGTGGTTGAGCAGGAGAGTCCTCGAGGACTGGATGCTGAGAAACTCAGAGGGCGAGAACTTGGCTGCAGAAAGTCGTTGCTTTAGAGCGAGATGTGTCATGTGACAGACTCTGACTCCGGTGACAGCGTCGGGAGGGCCAGGGGATGAGGGACAGGAGGGTTCACATTGGTTCAGATGTGGGCACAGTGCTTTGACCGAATCTTGGTGCAGCTGGCCTTGGTTTTGCTACTTACGTGCGTCCATTTATTATCCTAATTATAACATTCTAATAAATTTATCTTCCTAACATTTTAAAGGTTTTATGTGAAACATTCTGAGAATTTTAAACATAGTGTTCCATCTAATCTTGGTTTCAGCCCTTTCTGTCCTTGTTCTCTGAGAAATCTACATAGTTCTGACCCCAGCAATATTTCAGAGTTGGGTTGTGGCCATTTTCTTACACACCCCCTTAGAATACCCAGCTAGTATTTGCGTGGGGGTCAAATACATAATTACTAGAAAAAATAGGGAATACCACACTAGACCTCTGGAGTCACCGTTAACATTCCAGTATATGTTCTAGATTCCCTGTGTGTGCACACAGTGCATAACATAGGTACATAGATTTAATGGAAAGGGTGTTGTATTAACGTCTACTTTGTAACTTACTGTAAGCATCTTTCCATGCTAAGAGATTCCTCAGTTATCCGCCCAGTAACAGATCACTACTGAGGGTGGGGCAGGGGGACAGCCACCACCTAGTATTAAAATCTTACTGAATGATTAAATTTTACCACCTTCCTGTTTTTGTCAGCTTCAGTATCAGATACGGCACAACAGCCATCTGAAGAGCAAAGCAAGTCTCTTGAAAAACCAAAACAAAAAAAGAATCGCTGTTTCATGTGCAGGAAGAAAGTGGGACTTACTGGTAAGGGCCTAAATCCAATGGTTTAAACTTAAGATTGTATTTTAAAATAATGCATGGCTTACTGTTCCTGGCTTCAATGCAGATCATTTTTGTTCCCATGAGAGTTAATACTGGATATACTTCAGCTTCTGAATTTTCTTAAATAAAGTAGCTTTAATTATATACCTGAAAGTGAAATGAATAGATTTTCTTTTAAAAATTCATTCCAGCTGGGTTTGAGAGCATTCGACAGGTCGGATCACAGTGCCAGGTGCTGTGAAAGGCATGGCTCCTGCCGTGGCAAAGCCAGAAGCTGCGGAGGAAGGGGGTAGTTAAGTACTTGGCAGGCCGAGAGGTACTTTGTCTGCGTAGAATGGCTGATGATGGTGCTCGTGAGGGCCCAGTGAGTTGGCCCTTGTGAGGCGTCAGCCCCCCGCCGCAAGACTGCAACAGAGCTGTTAGACGGTTCTGTTACTAAGAGAGGAAGAAAAAATACTTGAAATATTATCTGGATATTTAGCAAATGAAGTAGATTGAGTACAGTCAATGGATTACTTTGGGAGTTCAGGGACAGGTATCCTAATTAATTCATGTAAAAGAAGGGGAGTAGAGGCCCATCACGGAGAGCGTCATGGAGGCAGCGTGTTTCAGCTGGGTCTTGAACGATGAGTAGGACTTAGAATGGATGGAAACAGGGCCATTTCGGGCAGAAAGATTAGCCTGAACAGAAGGTCGGATAAAGGAAAGAATGGGGCACATTGAGGGGCCCGAGCTGGGGAGGGCGGCAGTAGCACGTGGCCTGGGAAGAGGGGTGTCCCCTGAGAAGGCTGCTGCTGTGGGCTGTGCCCCACGGTGGGGAGCACGCGCAGCTGGAAAGAATCCATTTATTATCTGTTGTGTGCCTGGCATTGTGCTGAATACTCCACAAAAATTTGACTTCAGAGCTGAGAAGAGTAGATGAGAGTTTCAGGATCTCAGGAAGGTTTCTCTGGCCAGGGAACAGGTTGTAGAGAAGGTGGAGGGTGGAGTGCAGTCTGGTATCAAAGGTGTTGAAGACTGGCCCATGCTTTGGCAGATGTGTTTATTTAAAGAATACAAGCATGAACAAATCAGGTATTTTAAAATACACATGTTTAGTAACAAATAATAGTCTTTCTGCATCTCAGACACTCTCAGACTTCGTGATTGGAAGGCTGAGGCGTAGTAACTTCCATCCCGTCCAGCCTGTCAGCCTGGTGTTGCCGTAGGCTTCATTTTCTATTCCTTATCATGAAGCTACAGAATATGTTTCTGAAGCAAAAACAAAATGTGGTAGAGGACGCTTCCATCAGCTGTCAGCATTCGAAATACTGATTCCTCTGCTCCATTTCCAACGGTTCCTTCCTACCATAAAATCTTAATTTTGGGAATCAGGACGGGTTTGATATGGATTATCCACACTCTCTCTTTCTCTCTCTTTTGGCTTCAACTCTTTGGGCATGTCCCTAAAATAAATAGCATTTATGGCATGTTTACTAAATGTTAAGCGTTTAACACATTCCTCATTTAATCCCTATAGTAATTTATTATTCCAAAATTACAGATGCAGAAGCTGAGGCTCAGAGGAGCTAAGTAATTTGCCTGCGTTAGTAAGCGGATTCACGCTCAGGCTCTGGACTCCAGGCCCTGCTCTCACTCAGCCAGCAGGAGCTGGGTCGCCTCTGCACTGGGGGTCTGCCCGGGAAGCCAGGGTGCGGAGCGTGCTGTTTCTTAGCAGTTCTCCCAGCAGTCTCGTTACACCTTTGCTTAGTTCAGTTTTCAGGTTGCCTTCTGAGAGTGTGCTTATTTCACATTTAGAATGTGGGCTTGAGAAGTGTCTTCCATCCAGTGTAGCAGTCCTGATTTTGCTAAGAAGTAGTTGTGGTCACGTCACAGGTGAAGAGACTGAGCTCTCAGGGGAGAAGCGGCGAGGATCCGCTGGGCATACAAGCCTCTATTTGTAGCTAGGAATAAAACGAAAGCTATCAACTAGTGAATTCTGAAAACGTTACTAGGTCCTGAAACTATCTGGAATGATTCTTTAGACGGCTGCCCTAAATCATGATATTTTTAACATTAATGATACTAAGGAACTTAACGGACCTTCCATCCAACTCACGTGTGTGTACTGATCCATTTTCAGGGTTTGAATGCCGGTGTGGAAATGTTTACTGTGGTGTACACCGTTACTCCGATGTACACAATTGCTCTTACAATTACAAAGCTGATGCTGCTGAGAAAATCAGAAAAGAAAATCCAGTAGTTGTTGGTGAAAAGATCCAGAAGATTTGAACTCCTGCTGGAATACAAAATCCTTTGACCATCTGCAAACTAAAAATTGACTTGAGGTTTTTTTTCCTAGTCATTGGGAATGTAGAGCAATGTATCTTGCATAGACCTTTTAATCATGCATGTCATCAGAAGAATAGATTTTTGTTTTTGTTTTGAAAATGACTCTGAACATTTATTTCCATTGCAGTTTCTGTGGCTGAAAAGACTTAAGTAAACTTCACAAGTATTATCCTTTTAAGATCATTTTAATTTTAGTTGAGTGCAGAGGGCTTTTATAACAAATGTGGAGAAATTTTGGAGGGCCGTGATTTTTCCAGTATTAAACATGCATGCGTTGATCTTGCAGTTTATTTTCTCATTGTGTGTGTACATAGCTTTTCTCTGCAGCACGATCTCTGTCGATGGCGCCCCTCAGGGCACAGCTAGTTACCAGTCACTGAATGTATCTTCATCCTTACGGCTGCTTCTGGGTTTTCATTAACAAAGGTTCTGCATATGTTAGCCTATGGTTTCTTTGCACCCACTATTTATGTCTGAATCATTTGTCACAGGAGAGTGTGTGCTGATGAGATTCTAAGTTTGTGTGTTTTTAAATTTTTTTGAGCGAGGGAAGGAAAAGCTGTATGCATTTCATTGCCGACTGCAGGTTTCTTTCAGATTACGTTCATCGGTCTGTGTGTATACAATATGAAGAATGATCTGAAGTAATTGTGCTGTATTTATGTTTACCCACCAGTCTTTGATTAAATAAAAAGGAAAACCATAA
>NC_138377.1:125377274-125405382 GCF_054177405.1 Leptonychotes weddellii | reverse complement strand
GAGATTCTAAGTTTGTGTGTTTTTAAATTTTTTTGAGCGAGGGAAGGAAAAGCTGTATGCATTTCATTGCCGACTGCAGGTTTCTTTCAGATTACGTTCATCGGTCTGTGTGTATACAATATGAAGAATGATCTGAAGTAATTGTGCTGTATTTATGTTTACCCACCAGTCTTTGATTAAATAAAAAGGAAAACCATAACGTTCCCTTGTATTACTTTCTCTGCTCTTCTTTCTGGTAGTTCATTTCGACTTTTGGTCCTTTAGTTTTCTACTTTATTAATTTTGTACAGGTCCTGCTACTGTTCTCACATCTATTTGTGTCTGATCTTATGACGGTAAATTGTAATCTTAGATTCCTTTGAGTTGAAGGGGTCAGCATTTCTTTAACACCAAGAACTGCTTTTTGTCACATAGATATCGAATTTTCTAGCTCTGTTCTACATCCTGTCACACTGAGTTAGCATCTGGTTAGGAGCTCCTTTTTCTGGTAGAATTAGACAAACTGAAAGGGCATAATTCAAACATGGCAGCTGGAGGACTGTGGATGAGAAAGACCATTTGTCCTGTGGTTTTCAAACTTCTCTGGCAGCCAGTCTTTTTTTAACACGAAACGTAAAACAGGTAAAAAGCAGTATTTTACAATACAAATTTCTAGGTTTAAATTTGTTTACCACTACTTTACTTGAAAGTTCTATCTTAGTATGTAATGTTGGCTTAGCATGAAAATCTGTAAATGTAATCTATTTAAATGTTACCTGTTAATTTGTTACATGAACAGATTAAAAAGAGAAAACTGTTCTCACTAGCCCAACAGATTTATGTTAAGTATTGAACAGAATTTAACACCCATTCATGACGAGAGAACTCCTGATAAATTAGAACTAGGGAGGAATTTCTTTAAGCTGATAGTTTCTGTGTAAAACCAAACAAACAAAAGAAAAAGCAAGCATCCTCCAAAAAGAGGAAACTCATTCCGTTTTAAAGTCAGAAACAAAAGGCTGCCTGCTGTCCCCTGCTTGAGTTCAGAATTGAGTTGGAGATCCTGTATTCAATAGAGTAAGTCAAAACAGAGGTTCCTAAGAAGGAGAAAGGAGGAAACACTCGATATTTGCATGCATGTTCAAGGCCTCTGTAAGAAAAAATTCTCAAGTATTATCAAGAGACGATAACTAAATACCTCAGTAAACCGGGAGGGAGACATGTTAATGGCTAGGAAGACAATATAAAGATGTCCTCTGTCCCCAGATAGACCTGTAGATGCAAAGCAATTCCAGTCAAAATCCCACCAAGTTTTCTCCTGGAACTTGTTAAAGCAGTTATAAAGTAAAAGGTAGCAAAGGGCTAAGGTGTCTTTGGAAAAGAAAGGGCAGGGGGGTGGACACTTGTCCTGTCAGATGCTAGGACTCGTTCACATGAAGCCATGTTAATTAAAAGAGCTTGGTATTAGCTAAAGGATGTACACATTTCCCAATGGGGTAGACCAGATTGCCCAGAAAAAGGCACGCACAGACTGAATTTCGGTGTAAGAGGTGGCATGTAACATCGGGGAAGTTAATTTGAAAATTAGAGCTGGAACAATTGGTTATCTGTGTGGGAAAGGATGAAAATTAACTCTTTTCTCATGCCAGGGGAAGTTAATGTCTTAAATGTCACACAAAATTTTCAAACTTGGGGAAAAGGTAAAGATAACTACTTCTTTTTTTTTTTTTTTTTTTTAAAGATTTTATTTATTTATATGACAGAGAGAGACGGCGAGAACAGGAACACAAGCAGGGGGAGTGGGAGAGGGAGAAGCAGGCTTCCCGCTGAGCAGCGAGCCCGATGTGGGACTCGATCCCAGGACCCTGGGATCATGACCTGAGCCGAAGGCAGACGCTTAACGACTGAGCCACCCAGGCGCCCAAGATAACTACTTCTTTGGCCGTGAGATAGGGTCCTACTTAAGACACAAAGCATTAACTGAAAGTGTTATTGATAGATTCTGTATTAAAATGAGGTATTTTATACCTAGGAATAAACTTAACCAAGGAGGTGAAAGACCTGTACTCAGAAGACATTGGTGGAAGAAATTGAAAGTGATACAAATGAATAGAAAGATATTCCATGCTCATGGATTTGAAGAATTAATATTGTTAAAATGTCCATACCATCCAAAGCAATCTACAGATTCAATGCAATCCCTATCAGTACACCAGTAGCATTTTTCACAGAATCAGAATAAATGATCCTAAAATCTGGAGCCACAAGAGCCCAAAAAGATCTTAAACTATACTCTGACAAAGCAAGGGCAAGAAAAGCAAAAATAAACAATTGGGACTACATGAAACTAAAAAGCTTTCACACAGTGAGGGAAACCATCAACAAAATGAAAAGGCAACCTCCGGAATGGGAACTCAACACCAAAAAAATTTGATTTAAAAAATGGGCAGAAGACCTGAGTAGACACTTTGCTGAGGAAGACCTGTAGATGCCCAGCAGACACAGAAGAAGATGCTCCACTCATCAGGAAATGCAGATCAAAACCACAATGAGGTACCACCTCACACCTGTCAGAACGGCTAAAATCAACACAAGAAACAGCAGATGTTGGTGAGGACGTGGTCCCCTCGTGCACTCTTGGTGGGAACGCAAACCGTGCAGCCACTGTGGAAAAGAGTATGGAGGGTCCTCAATTGAAAATGAAAATACCATACAATTCAACAGTTATACTGTGTGGAGTATTTAGTTAAGGAAAACGAAAGCTAACTCAGATAAAAGCATTGTTGTTTATTGTAGCATTACGTACAATAGCCAAGATACAGAAGCAACCTGAAGTGTCCATCAGTAGATGAACAGATAAAGATGTGGTGTGTATGTATATGCACACGATGGAATATTAGTCATAAGGAAGAAGAATGAGATCTTGCCATTTGCAACACCATGGATGGACCTAGAGGTGATTTTGCTCAGTGAAATAAGTGAAAGACAGATACCATAGGATTTCAGTCCTATGTGGGATCAAAACGATGAACACACAGAACAGAAACAGATGTTAACCACAGACAGCAAGCTGGTGGCTGCCGGAGAGGGGGAGGTGGGTAAAGTTGGTGATGGGGGGGGACAAAGAGGTACAAACTTCCACTTACAAAATAAACCCCTGGGATGAAAAGTACAGCACAGGGAACATGGTCAATACCATCGTGGTAACTCTGATGGCAGATGGTGACTGCACTTAATCGTGGTGAGCATTCTGAATGTATATGAATGTCAAATCACTACGATGTCCACCTGAAACTAATACAGCATCGTGCGTCAGCTATTTCAATTTTAGAAAGAAAGGAAAATGAGGTATTTTATGCACTAATATATTATTTAAAGTATCTTCAAAGAAAGAGAAAAGATGAGTTACAAATTGGGAGAAATTACAGTGCAAATCAATACCACAGTGAGATACCATTTTATACCCACTCAACTGGCAAAATTTTAAGTCTGGCAGTATTTATCGTGTTGGCGGGATCCCACGTAACTTCTGATAAGCTGCTGGTATTAGTCAAAAGTGGCTCAGTCCTTTAGAAGATTTGGTGTTAACCTTTTATTTTTTTATTTCTTTGAAGTTTTTAAGTAATCTTTGTGTCCAACATGGGGCTGAAACTCACAACCCTGATAGAGTCACTTGCTCTTCTGACTGAACCAGCCATGCGCCCCTGGTGTTACCTTTTAAAGTTGGACTTTCACACATCCTGTAATCCAGAAATTCCAGTCCTCAATGTATACCCAAGAAAAACTTGCACATAGATAACAGGAGACATGAACAATTTTCATAGCAGTGTTTACAGAAAGCAAAAACTTAGAAAAACCCAAGTCCCATTGAAGAGTGGGTGAATAAAATACGATATAATCTTATAATAGAATATCATACAGTAATCAGAGCTAGTGATCCTGAATGACACAGCAACATGGAAGGCACAGGAAGCCCTAACTTAGAGATATAGTGAGCAAAAAAGTCAAAATATACGACATGCTCACCTATAAAGATTTTAGTAAGATACACTTACTTGTGAGTCCTATACATGGGATTTAGATGAAGAGAAAGGTAGTGATGAAAACTAAGGATGGTGTGCTTAGAAGGGAGGAGGCAAGGGATGTGAGCCACGTGGTCAAGCCCCCCAGCTCTTGAGAGTCAGTTCAGTTTTGTTTGTATGAAGTAGACTCCATGCCCAGTGTGGAGCCCAGTGTGGGGCTTGAGCCCATGACCCTGAGATCAAGACCCGAGCCCACATCAAGCGCTGGATGCTTAACCGACGGAGCCACCCGGGCGCCCAGAGAGTAAGTCCGTTCAGGATGCTTACACTGGACATAACTAAAGGCAGACCGTGTGTGAACCAATGCTGAAAGTGTCATGAACCAAAGATTATGACCAATCCAATTTTCTGTACCCAAGTTCCAAAGTATTATTTATAAAGCCGTTTTGATGAGCACATTTTGAAATTGAGGGTTATAGGGGTGCCTGGGTGGCTCAGTCGTTAAGCGTCTGCCTTGGCTCGGGTCATGATCCCGGGGTCCTGGGATCGAGTCCCGCATCGGGCTCCCTGCTCAGCGGGGAGCCTGCTTCTCCCTCTCCCACTCCCCCTGCTTGTGTTCCCTCTTTCGCTGTGTCTCTCTCTGTCAAATAAATAAAATCTTCAAAAAAAAAAAAAGAAATTGAGGGTTATGTATGAAATGGGCTGTTGAATCAGCCCCAGCATTCAATTTGTAATTTACCTTTTTTTTTAATATAATTGTCACAAAAAATCCACACAAAGTATTCCGGCTTCACTTCACACCTAAATATTAAAGCCATAAATCACAAAATGTCTTGTAGTTCAGTCTTCATATCTAATTTGTTTGGGATTTCTATACTCAGGCCTTGCAAAGTGTCCTTTCCCCTAGTTTTCCTGGAATGCTGACTTCTGTACTGTGCAGTGCAATCTTGAAATTATTCCTTTGCTTTAAACTCGAGTCTCAGAAGACCTGTTTTTCCTCATGTGAAGATGGCTTATGCTAAAGTGATAATGGCTAGACCTCCCCTTTTTTCATAGGTTGTCTAGAACATCTGAATAGATACTCTTGGGAATTTGGGAAAGGACTCCTGTAGTGTGTTGTATCTTTTAAAAGGCTGGCTTCCTGGCCTTGTTTTTCCTCTTTTATTAACACCCAGCATCAAGAGTAATTCAGAGAGTCAGCAGAATGGAAAGTCAGGAATGCAGACATGAAATGGATTTCTCAGCAACGTCTGGAAACCTCTATAGAGGGTAGCCTCCCAGAAGGCCACGGACGTCTGTAACATCAAGCAATGGCTCTCAGAAAAGAGAGGCCACTACGTATCCCGTGGGTACTGAGAGAGTAAGGGAATATTACGAATGACTCTCTTTCCTCACAAATGTGATAACTTAGATGATATAGACCAATTCCTTGAAAGGCACAATCTACCAAAATGCCCACAAGGAGAAAGATAATCTTAACAGGCCTGAATCAAAAGAAACTTAATCCACAATTACTTTACAAAAGGAGAGCACCAGGCCTAGACTGGTCAATTCTACCAAACACTTAAGGAACAAATTATCATTTCTCTGCAATCTCCTCCAGAAAATGGAAACAGAGGGGGTATTTCCTAACTCGTTCTATGAGGCCAGCATTCCCCTAACAACCAAAACCAGACAAAGACATTACAAGAGAACTACAGACTAACATCTCTTATGAACATATTTGCAAAAATCCTCCACAAAATATTGGCAAATTGAATCCAACAATGTGTATAAAGAATTACACCCCACAACCAAGTGGGATTTATTTCAAGTAAGGGGCTGACAACATCTGAAAATCAATGTGATCACCTCCACAAGCTAATGAAGAAAATAGGATCATTTCGATAGATGCAGGACAAGCATTAGCCAGATTCATGATAAAAAAAAAGAAAGGAAGCTAGGAATTTGGAGAAACCTTTACAACTACATGAGGAACATCTATAAAAAAGCCTAGTTAACATCATATTTAGTGGTTAGAAACTAGATGTTTTCCCTCCAAGATGAAACAAGACAAGGATGTCCTGTCTCACTACCACTCCTGTTCCACATTGTGCTGGAATTCCTAGCTAATGTAGTAAACCAAAAAAAAAAAAAAAGAAAGAAAAGGTATACAGATTGGGAAGGAAAAAATAAAACCATCTTTGTTCACAGATGACATGATTGTTGATTTAGGAAAATTCCAAAGGATCAACATAAAAACCCCTGGAATGAATAAGCAATTACAGCAAGACTGCAGGGCACAAGGTTAATATACAAAAATCAGTTGACTTAATAAAGACCAGCAACAAAAAATTTGAATTTGAAATGAACAGACCATTTTACATTAGCACTGGCAAAAACATGAAATGCTGAGGTAAAAATCTAATAAAATATGTACAAGATCTCTGTGGGGAAGACTACAAAATTAATGAAATCAAAGAAGATCTAAATAAACGGAGAGCTATTCCATGTTCGTTGAAGGATGACTCCGTATCCTCGGTTCTACCCAACTTTGGTCTATAAATTCAACACAATCCCGATCAAAGTCTCAGCAAGTTGTGGATACTGGTAAAAGTGGTTCAGAACTTCCTGTGGAAAGGCAATTAAATAAAATGAGGGCTTGGATTCCTCATTCACTGATCACATTTCAGACGCTCTCGTGGCTCTGTGTCAGATCACGCAGATGTAGAACACCTTCATCGTTGCAGGACATTCGGTCAGACAGTGATGGTCTAGCCCGGTGATGGCGTCCAGGGCGCCTGCCCTGGTTTCCGTGAGCACACAAGCGGGAGCCCCAGGAACGGATGGAGGAGGGCATGGATGCAGGCCACACCCCTCGAAAGGGAGCCCAGACATAGTAGTCATGAAGTTTCCAGACGCCCCGGGTCTGTCCAGCACAGAGGGATGCGTAGGGTGGGGTGCTCGGGATTAGAGGCGGGGGAAGCTGATGGCAGGCTGGGAGTAGAGCCTGTGGTCCAGAAACCTTAGGGGAGAAACAGGCCTCACCTTGATGCTTCATTCCTGGGGAATCTTAGAAGAAGGGAGCAGAGGTGTTGAGGGGAGATGTATTTTGGGGAGCGGTTCCTGTTGACAGAGGAAAGCCACATTCGGGGAGAGAGGCACTGAGCATCACCTCCACACCAAACGGGCAGGATACGGAGTGCCTGCTAAGTGTCGAAATTCCTCTGCATTTCTGGGCCCGGAGGGGGACCCACAACTGTCACGCAAAAAGGCCCCGGAAAACACACATGGGGAAAAGAAGCGTTTGGAAGGGGAAAACTCTTCAATACGTGTTCACGCGAGAGAGCGAAACCAAGTGATGAGGGCCTTGCTGAAATCGCAGGGAGGGAGCACCCGAATTCAGATTCCTTGTTGCAGGAGGAACAGGGGAAGCAGACTCACCGCCCGCTCCACGTCTCCTTGCCAGGCCGCTTGTCATAGTCCCTCCATCGACCACGCCGCGGGCCGTCTGCGGCTCTTCCAGATCCAGCTCCGGCCCCGACATGGCTGGCGGGGGGCATTCCATCCCAACAGGCACACAGCAGTGCCTGAAACAGAGCAGCCTGAAGGACAGCAGGGAGGGACTCCGCAGCAAGACCCCCGGCGCTGGCTGGGCGGGTTCACTGGGCTCTGCGCGGGCTAGGCAGGAAAAGCGGGGGGTGGGGGGGGGCTGCGATCACGGCCCAGCCCTGGACGGAACACACGCCTTCGCTCCTTACGGCTCGTGCCGGGAGGAGTATGTATCCTCCGCAAACCCGAGGACACTCTGTTCTCTCACAGGAGTGTCCACCTGCTGCTGGTGTGGGGGCCCTTCAGAAAGCCCCTTCCCACTTCTCTCGCCAAGGAGTGAGGGGCACGCCTGTGTGCAGAGGCCCCCAGGGCCGGAGCCTCTGTGTGCTACGCTGCAGCATCCGAGGGAGGCACCGAATTTGGTGCCACCCAGGCTCAAACCAGCCCGTAGCCGGGGAGGTGCTGAAGCTCGCTTCCGGTCCTGAGAGCGTCCACCCCCGTCCGCCCAGGGACTCACCCTCCGACAGACGTGTTGGAGAACATCGTGCACGCACACGTCTTCACCGCTCTGTTCCGGTGACAGTCCCCAAGCAAGCACGGCCACTTCTTCAGCCGCCGAAACTGGTAGTAACGAAACCGATTTGGCCACATGGGAAGACGTTCAGGAGAAAAATATAGGGAAAGACTGAAAAGTTGCCTCTATTTAAAGTTCACGAAGACGGAAAAATCATGCACATGCAGTTGGAATGGGTAACAAGAGCGGGTGAGGGCTGCAGGATGGCGGGGTTGCAGGCCATCGCTTTTCCTTGAAATTCTTTTTTATAATGGTCGTCATGTACATGCCCAACACATCCCCCTCCCCAAAAGGGAGAAAGAAGAAAATAGAGCGTGTTTGCAGAGTTACTTCGCAGGGTTTTTTCCAAATGGAGAACAGCTTTGGCGTTTTCAGGCCCGATATGTAATTAGTGGGTTGGCGAGTCTATTTTAAAACTACGAAGTCTTCCTCCCACTTCAGCTCTCTCAGGCCCACACCCCTTCCCCCACGCACATCTGCCCCACGCCCTTCCCCCAAAAAGGTGTTTGGTTTTCTCTATCATCCAGGCCTTCGTTAGCCCACGTGTGTGCGGTGGCCGTGCCTCGCCCACGACGGCTCTCGGTGGGCCTGCTCCGGAGAGAAGGCCCTGGAGCTCCCTCCAGGCCCGGCATGGGTGCGGCTCGCTGGTCCTGGGTTAACTGCCTTTCGTCAACCGTTCTATAGTGCGTGCTTGCTTACGTATTTACAGAGCACCCACTCTGTGCCAGGTGTCCGGCTGGGTGTCCACCACGCCGCGCACAGAAGAAGACCGTTCGTGCCTGTAGGAGGAGGGGCAGGGCCAGGACAGAGCATGCAAACAGCCCCTGGCCCCACAGCCCAGCGCCCCCAGAATCAGGCAGATACCAGGTGCCGCCCGCCCGGGAGCGCCTCTGGTCAGGCCTCAGAACCCAGCTGGAACACTCTCCTTCTTCGCCCCCTTCTGGAATCTCCTGGAACAAGTCAGATCCCCTCCCTCTGCCAGATCAGAGGCAGATCAGACTGAACCAAAACTGCGGTCCGCCCCGGACCAGAGGGAGCCCTTCACAGGGTGATGGCTGGTCAGCGCCAGTCACATCAGGGCCTTCTGGCGTTGGGCCCTCCCTCCTCTTCACTTAACATAACACTGTGTCACTTCAAGGTGTTGGATGTGTTGACCGATACATTTATAAATTGCAAAATGATTACCACCATGGTATTAGCTACCACCTCCATCCCATCACATAGCTACCAGGTCTTTTTTATGGTGAGAACATTTAAGATCTACTCTTTTAGCAACATTCAAGCATGCGATTCAGTATTATTAACTATAACCACCATGCTGTGCATTAGACCTTCAAACTTAATTTTTTAAAAAAAATTCTAATTGAAGTACAGTTGACATATTAGTTTCAGATGTTCAACATAGCGATTGGACAACTATATATACATTCTCAAATGCTCACCAACGTAAGGGCAGTCACCATCTGTCACCATACAAAGTGATTACAGACTTATTGACCATATTCCCTGTGCTGTACTTTTCATCCCTGTGACGTTTTTACTTTATAACTGGAAGTTTGTACCTCTTCATCCCCTTCACCTATGTCCTCTGCCTCCCTATCCCACCCTCCTCTGGCAACGACCTGTTTGTTCTCTGTGTTTATGAGTCTGGTCCTGTTTTGTTTTGTTTTTTTAGATTCCATATGAGTGAACTCATACAGTATTTGTCTCTGACTTATTTCACTTAGCATAATACCCTCTAGGTTTATGCACGTGCTCGTAAATGGCAGAATCTCATTCTTTTTTATGGCTGAGTAATATTCCTGTGTGTGTGTGTGTGTGTGTGTGTTTGCACATCACATCTTTATCCATTCGTCTGTGGATGGACACTTGGCTTGGTTGCATATCTTGGCTATTATAAATAATGCTGCAGTGAATGCAGGGGTCATGCATCTTTTTATCTTTTTGTATTAATTCATTAGCTTTTGACTAATGTAAAAATTCTAAAGCAAATCAACCAAAAGCCAGTGTTTTAAATACTACTTTGTATATTGATAAGTATTGTGCAGCCTATACTTTTATAATTCTAACTTTTAAAAATTTTTAACTTTTTTTTTTAAAAGTATTTATTTATTTGACAGAGAGACACACAGCAAGAGAGGGAACGCAAGCAGGGAGAGTGGGAGAGGGAGAAGCAGGCTTCCCGCCGAGCAGGGAGCCCGATCTGGGGCTCGATCCCAGGACCCCGGGATCATGACCTGAGCCGAAGGCAGACGCTTGACCCACTGAGCCACCCAGGCACCCAAAAATTTTAACTCTTTTTAAAAGAATAATTTCATTAGATTTCTAAGGCATTTGCATTTATACTATAAACTTATTTTATTTTTTTATTATTATTTTTTTTACTATAAACTTATTTTCAATCAGTGATGACCACTTTGCTTTTATAGTAGTGTTCTCTCCTTTTCTGATTGTCTTCTTCATAATGAAAAGCAAAACTCAGAAACAAAGGAATGGCTAACATTCTGGTTGGATGTCCCTGGAGGGAAAAATACTTAACTGATGAACTCTGTGCCAGGCATTATTCGGCCATCATGCAGGTGCCAGAGTAGGCATGATTCTTGCCCTCTATTTTGCAGATGAGCAAACTCATGAGGGCAGAGTTTAACTTGCTCAGGGCTAAGCACTTCATTCATGTCAGAGGCAGACCTGCAATCTCCATCCATTTAGCTATGACCACCTGCCCTGGACAGAGGATGGGGATGTGAATCTGCTGTCCTTTGTGTCCCTCTCTCCCGTCCTTTCTCTAACACAAGCACCTGTGTCCCTGTGTGCACAAGCGCCCACAGTTAATTCACTTCTTAGATCCCCTGGATGGAGCAGAAGCGATGGTCATCCACACTGTGTCCCGCAGACGACAAAGCCTGGGCAGCAGAAGGAGCTTAAGTGGCTTGTCCGAGGTCAAACAGCTTGTCAGCATCATTTTAACATCAGAATGTGAAATAGCAGGTGAGCTATACTTTTTATACTTAATTCCCATTAATTTCAGCCTTTCAAAGGCACGCCTGTCCCTGTGGCCCAGAGTGGGAGTGTCGCAGCTGGCGGGTCAGCAGGACTCCTGCTGGCAGGACTCTCTGAGCCAGGGGGGTCGCGTCCACGGCGTCCCGGCAGCCCTCGGGACTTCGCGGAGCCCAGGGGGTGGGAGGGGTGCACAGGGCTGGGGTCACCCAGGGCGGAGCCTCCAGTGCCAGGTGGGGGCTGCTGTGGGTGGGCCCAGGGCCGGGTAGCTGGAGTGGTGGGCAGCTGGACCCCTGTCTCAGGGGGCCAGGGTTCTGCGGGCGGGAAGCCTGTGCGGGGCGGCGAGGTCCGGTGAGCGTTCCGCAGAGGGGCGCTGCGGGTCCCTGCGAGCTTGGGGCAGGAGCGGGGCCGCGGGGCCGCGGGGCCGCGGGGGGCGGAGCGTGGAGCTGCGGGGGGCGGAACCTTGGTGCCGCGGGGGCGGGGCCGGGGTGGAGCTGTGGGGCCGTGGAGCCAGGGATGGAGCCGTGGAGCCGCGGGGGAGGAGCCAGGGGTGGAGCCTTGGTGCCACGGGGGCGGGGCCGGGGTGGAGCTGTGGAGCCAGGGGTGGAGCCAGGGGGTGGAGCCACGGGGCGGGGCCGGGGTGGAACTGCGTGGTCGTGGGGGCGGAGCCCTGGGGTGGAGTCTCGGGGGCGGGGCCTTGGGGTCAGGAGCTGAACTAGCTGGAGTGCGATCCTGCCTGACCCAGCCGAGTGCAGCCCGCGGCCCTGCTCCTTACTGGCCAGCATGTCCTTCGTCGCGGTGGCCGAGGATTCTGACTTCCCCATCCACAACCTGCCCTACGGCGTCTTTTCCACCCCAGGCAACGTGAGCTGCTGCGCTCGGCCTCCGGGCGGGGACGGGAGGGTGCCCCCTCCACTGGGACCCCCGCCCCAATCCCCGAAACCTGTGGCCAGTACCCACCAGGCAGGACGCCGGCCTGTGGTTCCCCTGCTGGACGCGCCACGTGGAGGCCCCCGGGGTCACTGGGGGGCCGTGTTTCCCCTGCCCGATGCGCCCCGCGGAGGCAACCCCTCCCCCCAGGTCACTGGGGGCAGGGGGAGTGAGATGGGGGCGGTTGGAGGCTTTGGGGCTGTCTGTTGAGGAGCCTGTGGTGCCCAGTGTATGTGGGTCCGAATCCCGCCTGGTAACTTTCTAGATGTGCACGTAATTGAGCCTCTGGGCCTCAGTTTGGGCGGGTTCGTGTGGGATGAAACAGAACCTGCAGGTGTCTCTCCCAGGCAAGCAGAGCAAGTCCGATTATTGAGTTGTTTTTTTTTAAGATTTTAATTTTTTTTTGCGCGCGCGCTTGTGAGAGAGAGAAAGAGAGAGAGCGCGCGCTCAAGCAGGAGCTGGGGGAGGGGCAGAGGGAGAGGGAGAAGCAGGTTCCTGGCTGAGCAGGGAGCCCGATGCGGGGCTCCATGAGCAGAAGGCAGACGCTTAATTGACTGGGCCGCCCAGGCGCCCCAAAGTCCGATTATTGGTGCTGAGCAGTTGAAGCGCCTGGTCTTACTGCTTCCTCAAGTCATTGGGGTTTCCTGCCCCCAAGACACTATGTTATGGCTGCTTGTTCATCTCGCAGGTTAGACCTTAACACTAGGACCGGGGGAATGCTGAGGACCTCAACATTTTTAGTAGCTTAGAGGGATGAGCACGTTTGCTGGCCTTGAGCTGTGGGCTCGGAGATGTCAAGTTAATCTGCCTCCAGCTAGAATTCTTTCAGCTCGTGGGGTGGGCTCCCAGGCATTCCCTTGCTCATTGGAAGAAGCCCTTTGGACAGAAAAAGGAGCTTTCACTTAGTAAGTATAGTCTGCCCCTTCCCCCATGGCGGATCTTTGACCCCCAAGTGGCTGGACTTCTGTGGGCCTGCCTGCCGCAAATGCCTTGGTCTACAAGAGCCAATGTGTGGTTTCACAATGGCCAGGCCTGGGCAAACATTGCGAGGACACAGAAAGTTAACTCGCAGTCCCCTAGAGGGACAGGAATACAGTGAGGCAGATTAACCCTTGACCTGTGTTAGCCAACAACGCTCTGCCCAAGCCCCAAGGCTGGTGAGTCCAGGACTCTGGAATGAGTGCCCCTTGGAGGGTGGCTGGCGGCCTTTGGACCCCAGGCCCCTGTTGCTGGTGCAGGGACAGCCACTGGGGAGGCCTGGACACAGAGCCCCTTCCAGCGGCTCTCTGAAAAGCACACAGCGCCTCGGGCTTTCCGGAAGGCTCGGGGCGTGGGTGTGGGAACAGGCCTCATCGTAGGCTGTCCTGCCCTCAGTGGACACGGCAGGGTCACCACTGCCTCGCTCTCCCCTGCACACCAGCAGCCAGCTCTTCATAATTTGGGTGGAACACTAGTGAATCAATCTTGTCATTACTTCATTCATTCTTTTATTCAGGGAATGCCTAAGAACCCCAACTCTGGGCCGTACTCTGGGAGGGGGGTCGGGGACCGAAGACACACGAGACACCCTCCCCCCATCTCGGGGTGCTCATGGATTGGCAGAACGCAGGAGGCTTTGTCTGCGAAGACGGGGGTGATGGCCTTGGCGATGGGGGTGCCGCCCGTGGTGGGCTGCAGCCGATGGCCAAGTTGTTAGAGTCCCTGTAGTCTGGCCCTGCCTCTGCCTGCTGCCGTCTGCTCTTTCCAACCACACGGGCTGCTGTTCAGTTTCTGGACCATTCTAAGAGCCTTTTTCCGCCTCAGGACCTTAGCACGTATTGTTTCATCTGTCTGGAATACTCTTCCTTCCACTCTGTGCAGGCCTAATTCCCTCTCACTCTCCAGGACTCAGAGACACATCCCTTAAGCACCCTCACTGAACGAGTTCCCTGCTGCACCCAGCCATACCCACTGCCTGTCGCCGCACCCTGTGCCCATTGCCTTTGCGTCCGGACGGCCCACACCAATCCCTCCTCTGTCCCTGGTGCTTTAGCGGCCGTCGTGTCCTGCTGGCGTGGAGAAGAGGCTTCGTAGTTGTTTTTGTCTGAATGGATGTCTGCCCTGTGTCTGGCCTCGTGATAAGAGATTTACAGATATTAATTGAACTCCCACAGCAAACCCGCTGTTACGTTACTGTCCCCATTTCATGGAGGAGGAAACTGAGGCTCAGAACGGCTAAGAACCCCGCCGCAGGTCTCACAGCCAGTCAGGACAGAACTGGGGCTGGACCCCACGTGGGAGAGCTTCCAAACCCCATGCTGGGAGTGGGGTAAAGCTTTCCTCTGGACAGCTGTCTATCAGATACGACCCGGAGGCAATGCACATGCATTCTCTTACAGTCAGACCAGTGGGGTATCTCTTCTGAATTTGTCTCCCTCACATTAGGCAGGGGACCCTGAGCCCTCAGAGGACTAGGGACGCCTCCCAAGGGACAGGATGGTGAGTGACGAGCGGGTGGGGACTCAGGGGCCCTGGATCCCAGCCAGGAGCCCCTTCCCATCTAGCACTGAAAAATTCAGCTCCCCGAATTTATTGTTATTTTTTTAAAGATTTCATTTTTAAGCGATCTCCACACCCAACATGGAACTCGAACTCACAACCCCGAGATCAAGAGTCACACGTTCTACCGATGAAGCCAGCCAAGCGCCCTTAAAGTAGACAGCCCCTGTTTTTTGGGGTCCTCAGGTCATAGCTGGGCGCACAAGGGCAACTTCTGGGCTTTGCTTACAGCTGGGGAAGCTGGCCCCAAGCTCGTCACTAGGTTGCTCGGTGGCGTTGGTTCCTTCCTACCTTCAATGGGCCTGGAGGCCAGGGTCAGAAAATGGTTCCAGGGTCTGCCCTGCACACCCCGTGGGGGTGGCCACTGGGGTCCAGGTGCTCATCAGTTGTGTCCGTTGCCATTTACCGGAGGGGAAGACTGAGGCCCAAGGAGTCAGCAGTGCCTCGGGGAAGGAGTAGCCAGGTCCCCCAGGCAGGGCCGGGTGAGGGTGTGGCTCTGGTCTGTCCCGGTCCCTGAGCCCGACGTGCACCGGGAGATGGCCACCTCCTCTTAGCCTGCTGAAATGAGCAGCCAGCGGGGAGAAGGCCAGCCTGTCATCCCACCTCTAGGCTCTCTGGAGCCGAGATGGCAAAGCTGGTCACCCGGGAGAGCTGGGAGCTAGGCTCAGGGCAGGGCTCCCGGAGGTCGGGTCTCCGGTTCTTCGCCGACCAGCAAAGCTCAGGGTCTTGGAGCGAAGGCCAGGAATCAGAGCTGATGCTGGGATTTTATGTCGTGGCAAGGAACTCCCCTGCACGTTCTGAGCTGCGTGGCTTCGTGGTCCCTCATGACCTGAGCTCTGCCCTGTTTGAGCCAGAGCAGGCCTCATTCATCCAAGCCCCTGGCCCTCAGCACTGTGCCTGGGATGCTCTCTGCTCTGCTGTGCAAAGAAATTCCCCCGAGGGAAGGCCTAGGTCAATTCTGGGAAATAATCCAGTGGCTCGGTGAGGTGGTGAGCTCCTCATCACCAGAGGCATTCAAGCAGTACCTGAGGAATTCTCTGGGGACTTTGCCTCCATAAGGGGCTTGGACTAGGCCACTTGCACCTTCTCCTTTCCAAGGGATGTTGGATTTATTTCCCATGCAGCGAATATAGATTCTTTTCTTGTCCTAGAAGCAGAGAGGGTCCCAGGTTCTGCCGGGGCAGAGATCCCCGGGGCAATCTCAGTCCACAGGGAGACAAAGGGAGTTGGGGTCAGGTGCTAAGGATCCAGTTCTTCAGTCCCTCTCCTTAGAGGGCCATCTAAAGGGGGGACCCACGGGCTCTTCACTAGACAGATTTTTCGGGTAAAGAACCAAGGCTGGCCAAGACCTTCCCCAGTGCTGACCATGCCGTCTCCCTCGCAGCCAAGGCCGAGGATCGGCGTGGCCATTGGCGACCAGATCCTGGACCTCAGCGTCATTAAGCACCTCTTCACCGGGCCTGTCCTCTCCAAACACCAGGATGTCTTCGATCAGGTAGGACTCCGTGACATGGCGTGTCTACTGGATTTGTCACAAATGCCACCAGCTGGGAGCCAGCCTGAAGTCCGTGTCCCTGTGGGATGGACGTGGCGCTGTGATGTCATCTCCCGTTCCGTGGGTCAGGACGGAGGACGGTGTTTATGGAGCACCTCCCGTGTGCTGGGAGTTCCACACACGTCTCCCGTCCGGTCCTCGCAACGACCATCTGGCGCAGGACTCGGGTCCTCAGTAGATGGTGGGGATTTCATCTGAAATGAGCCACGATTCCCCGCGTCACGTGGCTCCAAGTATTGGAGCCCCTAGGCCACGGTGCTGCCCCTGTCCCACCGGCTAAGAACCTCACAGCCTAGCTGGAGGGGTGCATGGGGACTGAGCCGCCACAGATGGAGGGTGTGCTTCCGTGGCAGGAACGCAGCCCCCTCCAGCGGCACCCCAGGCCCCGTGTCCCCGGCAGCACCCCACACAGTGGCTCCCAGCCTCTGCCGACCGCGCGCAAACCTGGGGGCGGGGGCGACGCTTTCCCAGCTCCAGGGGCAGAGAGAAAGCCCTGGCAGTGCGAGGGCCCGGAGGTGGCCGGCCTCTCCACGGCCTCTCGCATGTGCCGTCCGCCCTCTCTGTCCCCGTGTAGCCCACTCTCAACAGCTTCATGGGCCTGGGCCAGGCTGCCTGGAAGGAGGCGAGAGCGTTCTTGCAGAACCTGCTGTCCACCAGCCATGCCAGGCTCCGAGACGACACGGAGCTTCGGAGACGGTGAGGGGCACACGGACGTGGGCGGGTGGCGAGGGGACAGTGCGGTGGTCAGGGCCATTCTGAGCCACGGCTTGGCTGCCTCCGTCTCCTCCAGCCCCTGCCTCCGCTGCATATTGGTGGTGGGGCTCTGGGCCAACGGGGAGGACCCGTGTGCCCCGACTGGAGGGTGCCCGCCGGGTCCAGCCCACTCCTCATCAGCACCTTCGTGTCCGTGTCTGGTTTCCAGAGAAGGAGTAATTTGGCCCGTTTTCTAGAGAGGAAAGTAGGAGCAGGGAGGAGGCATCATGGCTCTTGTGGGTACAGGCCCTCCCCAGGGTGGCCCACTGCAGCCCAGCCCGGCCGCGGGCCAGCCCGAGACTGTGAGCAGGGGCTGAGCCTGCAGTGGGCGGCCAGAGCAGGGACCCCGCTTCGTGCTTGACCTTGAAGCCCCGGTTCTGTGTTGCAGTGCGTTCACTGCCCAGGCTTCTGCTGTGATGCACCTGCCGGCCACCATAGGTACGTACGGTCCCTGTACCTGAGCAGCTCAGCGGGCCACGACGCCTGGCGGGGTGCCGGGGGCCTGCTGCCTGCCGGTGGGGGCAGCAGGGCGGGGTTCTGGGCTCTAGCCCCTGCGCTCCACGGACCCAGGCCAGTCCGAAAGCCAGAGCCCTCGCTGGGTGGTTGCCGGCTGCTGGGATTTGCAGTCGGCACTGGAGCCCTTCACAGCAAGTCGCTCTGTCCGCGAGGCTGCAGGACGTGCTCCCAGCTCATCTGTGAGTCTGAGGCGGGGGTGTGAGGAAAGAGGGTCCTAGAGAGCCCCCGTCTGAACCCTTGGCAGTGAGTCTGATGGAGGTTTCGACCAGCAAGTTGCAGTTGTGCAAACTCCCTTAGCTGAAGCAGAGGGAGGCCCTGCACCCTTGTCTCCCAGCCCCAGGGTGCTGGTACACCTTGCGCTCAGAGGCTTCCGGAATCCGGGGCTGCGGGGCCCTGGCGGGGCTTGTGCTGTGTTCTGCGGCCTGCATCCTTCCTGGTGGAGAATGTCCTTCCAAAGGACAGGGGGACAGGGGCACGAGTCGGGACTTACTCCATCCTAGGGTTTGAGGGTTAAAGCAGCTGATGTGTGCAGAGCACAGAGCTCCGGTCAAACTGCGCGTGTCCTAAGAAGCCCTCTCCCCACAGGGCACACCCCCCCCCATTGTAGGACACTGTCTGGAGAGTTTGGGGCCGTCTGAGGACTGGTGCAGCCCGGCCCCCCGGCCCGGTCCTGAAACACCAGCCCCTCGGCCCCTGCGCCCACTCCAGGAGACCACCGTCCGTCCGTCTCTAGTCTTACCTCCTCTAGAAGCTTCATGGAGAGAGAATCACACTGTGCATAAGCCTTCGTGTCCCTCCTAACCGGCATGTCCCCCCAATACCACCCCTACTCTTTCCCTTATGTTTCTTGTAACCTATGTTTTTTATTAAGGAAAAATAAGCTTTTAGTTAAGGCGGTCTTATAAACACGTCTTTAAATTGTGGTAAATTACCATCTGAACAATTTTGGCGTACGATTCAGTAGCATCGGGTACACGAGCTTCTGGACCCGCGCACCTGCCCCCAGGGGTGGGGGGCTTCCTGTCTGCACCTCGCGCCCCCGCCACCCTTCCCAGCCCCTTGCCAGCGACCACGATGCAGACTTATGCACATGTATTGAAGATGGACAAGCGGTGGGAACTCTGAGGTGACCCTTTGTGACCGGCTGTGCGGTGGGCTCCTGCCAAGGCCCTGGGGTCTCCCTGCTGAATGTGCGGCCCCGAGTTCCTCCGTCCGGAGTGGCTGCTGGAGTGACACACACCTGCCCCACTCTTCGTGGTTTAGAAGGCACCATCTTATGGTTTTTTGAAGGACTATTATGTGAAAAAGATTCGATCTTTGAGCCTGTTGAGTTGGAATACCCACAGCAGGGCCACAGGGACCCCCACACTGGCAAAGGGGCACTTCTATTTGGGGCCCACTGTATGCCGGGCATTAGGATAAGTACTTTATTGATTTATTTATTAAAGATCTATCTTTAAGTAATCTCTACTCCCGACGTGGGGCTTGAACTCATGGCCCTGAGATCACGAGTCGTACTCCCCTCCCCGAGCCAGCCGGACGCCCCCCGTGATCCGCACTTTATTTTGTTATTTCCTGCCCTGTAAGGCTCTGCCCCTGAGTGTGACCTTTCCTGTTCCTGGTTACGGATTTCTTCTTCCCAAGCATCCCTCAGCTCTTACCTCTGGGATCGGGACCGTGAAGGCCGTGCGCCCCCCGCTCCACCTCCAGGCCCGTAGCACCTGTGTCCTCCTCCCCCTCCTCCCCCCCACCCTCCTCCTCCTCTTCCTCCTGGAGCAGTCCTGCCAGAGAGAGTGGGGGGAAGGGCCTCAAAGTGTTGCCAGGATTTGGACCCAGACAAGTGCGGGAGAGAAGCCGTGTAGGTGGCAGGTGCGGCTCAAGCAAAGGCGTGGAGAGCAGAGCCCTGGGTCGGGCGTGCGGAGGTGGGAAGCCCCGGGAAGGGGAGGGGTGTCCGCGGTCTATTTCAGACAGTCTTGGCTGCTCGTTCCTTGTTTGTTTCTCAGAGGAGAGTTCTCAAAACAAATTGTGAGTGAGGCTCGATTGTGTTGCATGTGCATCGCGCCGAGGGCTGCGCTCTCGGGACCGGGCACGGCCGAGACGCCTGCACGCTTGCCTCCTCCTCCGGCTCCGGCTGGGCCCCGTCCCTGAGACCGGCCCGCCCTGGCTGGGCAGCTGCCACCGCGGGGATCTCTCGTGTCTCCCCTGCAGGTGACTACACGGACTTCTACTCCTCCCAGCAGCACGCCACCAATGTGGGGATCATGTTCCGCGGCAAGGAGAACGCCTTGATGCCGAATTGGTATGTTGGGGCCCAGAGTGTGATCAGTGTTTCCTTTCCCAGCAGCACGTTTCCCCAGGGTCGAGAGACCGGGGCGGGGGGAGGGGGGACCCCCATGCCTGGGATCCACTACTTCCGGAAACAGAGGGACCGCCCCTCTGTCCCTCAAGCCCCTTCATCCAGAGAACATGGTTGGAGTTCGTCCTCGAGCGTGTACGGTCCTCCTAGGCTCCTTCCTTCGTAAGCCATGTCTTCCTGCTCTGTGGGCACGCCTCGAATCCTAGCCTTCTCCATGCCTGGAACTTTCTGGTGCCTGAGAATCCTCAAGTGCGCCCATGCTCTTTATCAAAGTGCAGTCAGCGCACAGCGTGAGCCGTTTCTGGGATCCGCACAGGGGCTCGTGGGTCTCCAAGCCCGTGACCACCCTTAGCCCCGTTTCACGGGAGCAAAAACAGGCCGAGGAGGGTTGACTTGCCCGAGGACAGACAGGGCCAGAGGTGGCTCCTAATTCCCAGGTCGAGGATCCTTGAGCCCGGATCCTTGCCCTTTTGTTCCGTGTTGTCCGCCGGATGTGGTGGTTACTCAGAACACGGCGGCAGGCACGGAGCCCAGGCCGGGGAATGTCTGTCAGGATCGAGACGAGGAAGGCGGAGGGAAAGAGACAGCAGGTTAATGACCCAGAGAAGTGAAGCCACAAGGCCAAGGTTGCAGAGCAGGGCGGGGGAGTCTGGGAGAGCAGGTGCACAGACAGACCAGGCTCTGCCCCGTGCAGGCAGGTGAGAGCAAACAGCTTCTCTCCGGATGTTTGAGGCGAGGTGGCCCACGCTGTGCCTTTTTCACTCTCTGCATATATCCTTTATTATACTGGGGATGTGTGCACATTGTGATTGAGCCGGGCTCGCCCTCCGGGGCCCACCCTCTGGGGGCCCCCGAGTCCCTCCTCCCGGGGCCCAAACTCTTGTCCGTTTTCCATATTCTTCCGCAGACATTCCAGCTTCTCTGTACCGACCCTGCTCCCTTACTAATTTGAAAGAATGTTTTATACGTAATAGAAATGAACCCTCTGCTGTCGTGCCTCGTAAATACTTTCTCTCAGCGTGGCATCTTTTTACTTTGCTCTTTCCCCATACAGAAGCTTTACCCAAAGTCAAACATGTCCATCATTTTTTTAAATGACATTGGCTTTCATGTCATCCTGAGGCTTTTTCGGGCCCAAGAACTTGAAGACGGTCTTTGTGCTTTGCCCCTAGCACTTCCTGTAGCTTCACTTTGTGCAGATGTAGATGTGTACCCTGCCTGAAGTTCCCCGTCCGCGTGACGGGAGGTGTGGGTCTGGACCCGTCTCCTGGACGCCCGTATGATTGTTCTAAACCAGGGGCTCATGACGACAGAAATGGATACCTCAGGGCTCGGGGGGCCGGAGCCTGGGGCGAGGTTCCAGCCGGGCTGCTCTCCCTCTGAGCCTCCAGGGGACAGTCTGTGCCCTTGCTTCTCCAACTCCTGGAGGCTGCAGGCAACCCGGGCCTGAATGCCGGGCCTCCTGTGTCACTGGATTTAGGGCTCCCCTGGATGATCCTGGATGACCTCATCTCACGACCCTTAACGCAGACCCTTTCCCACAATAAGGTCACCTTCCCATTTTCTGGGGGACGGGACGTGGACAAAATCTTTCGGGGAGCCCACTGTAAGGTCTGACTCGTGCAGACATGAGCAGTCTGTCCGTCACGTGCTGCGCTGTGACCTACGCTCAGGGCTCGGATCGCTTGGCTGTCCGTTCCTAGCGCACCAGAATATTTTAAATCGCTTTGCTATGTGTTTTGGTATTTGGGAGCACTTTCCTTTTTCACTTCCTCTGCTGCTCTTCTGTCTTAGAGACCGAGCTGTTGGCAGTGTTCCTGCTGCCCCGCGCAGCTCTGCCGTCAGACCGGCCGGGTCGGACGCCCAGGGCCAGTGTGCCACACCGGGCGACCTCGGCCAAGGCCCGGACGCTCTCCTCTCTGCTCCGGGCTGAGTTTGCGCCAGCACCTCGGGGGGGAGGGTCCGGGAGGAGCCTGAAGAGGGACCCTGCGTGGTGCCGGCCTGTTCTGAGCGCGGTGTGTGCCTGGAGACCGTTACTGTTCCCCGCGGGGGGGGGGGGAGGGCGGCGTCGGCACCATGGTCATGCTGGGCACCAGGATGGGGGCACCTCTGTGAGGTGCCCAGCTCTGCGGCACCAAGTGCACTCACACTGGGGTGCACCCGTCAGCACCATCCACCCCCAGAACTTTCTCATGTTGGACAGCTGACGCTCTTCCCCGTTTAGCACCAGCTCGCCAGGCCCCTGCCCTGGCTCTGTCCGCGACAGCGCGGAAGCAGGATCGTGCTGGTCTTTCTGAGCCGGGCACGTGGTGTCGCTGAGGCTCGCCGGGTCAGGGCGTGGGCCGGTGCTTCCGCCCACTTAGTGCTCGCCGGGTGGCCCTCGTGCATGGTGTGTGTAGACCCCACTTTGCTTATCTCTTTGCCCGTGGATGGATGCTTGGGACTCCCTTTTGGTTTTGGAACCATATGTATATGTGTGGACTCCTTTTTGTTTTTAATTTTGAAAACTGTAGAAATTCATTTTGCGGCGTGTAATGGTCGGGCGTCCTTCCTCCCCCTTTCTCAGGCTGCACATTCCCGTGGGCTACCACGGCCGCGCCTCCTCCGTCGTGGTGTCCGGCACCCCGATCCGCAGGCCCATGGGGCAGATGAGCCCTGATGACTGTAAGTGGCCCCAGCGCCCAGGCCTCCCTGGTCCCCGCTCTATGTGCCCACGCGGCCGGTTCCGGGGCTCGGCACCCACCACAGCCTCTCTCTCCCGCCCGCTTGCAGCTAAGCCTCCTGTCTATGGCGCCTGCAAGCTGTTGGACATGGAGCTGGAGATGGTAAGCTAGGCCGCTCTCTGTGCGGGCGTCCCATGGGAGCGCTCCCCGGAAGGGCTGCCCGGGCTCCCCGCCCGGCCGTCCCAGGGACGGTCCATCCGCACACGGCTTCCGTGTTTGTGAACTTGCTAAGAGCTAACCGGTAACTCCCCCGCAGCACCCCAGAGCTTGCAGGGGTCACGGGCGGACACGCACAGAGTGGCAGAGAATCAGAGTCCCCAATGTGTGTGTGCCACGCTCTGCCTTCTTGGTCCAGCTCAGACTGGACACGTGGTCTTCTCACTACTGAAAGCCACCTGGTTTTGTATGCTTTTTTTTTTAAGATTTTATTTATTTGACACAGAGAGAGAGAGCACAAGCAGGGGGAGCGGCAGACAGAGGGAGAAGCAGACTTCCCGCGGGGTAGGGAGCCCGATGCGGGGCTCGATCCCAGGACCCTGGGACCATGACCTGAGCCGAAGGCAGACGCTTAACGACTGAGCCACCCAGGCGCCCCTTGTTTTGTATCTTTGTGCTTCTTTAGGGGGTGCTTTCGCTGTTTCAGTTACCCCTCGAGTGTAGGGCCGTAGCATCATCTGGTGTTCGTGACGCGCCCTCCGGAGAGCACATCCGTGCTGGACAGACCGGCGCTCTTGCGTTCGTGTTCCTGAGTCCACGGTAGATGTTGGACAAGGTGCCCTTAGACAGAAACGCACACGAAACAAGGTTAGGTATTGATTGGCTATGTAGGCCCGGTACTTTCCGTAGGAGCCGAGGGTCTGCACCTGCTAATTCCACGTGTGTGTAGGTTCTATATCAATAGACAGTACATGACAAGGGTCACCTGACCCAGCCCCCTTGCAGCTGTGGTCGGGCCCACGTAATCTCAGAACCATGGCTGTTTTAGGCCTCCACAGGTTTTTAAATTAAGCTTTTCATTTTGAGATACTTGTAGAGTGACATCAGGTCGTAAGAAATAACATGGAGAGGGCGCCTGGGTGGCTCAGTTGGTTAAGCGACTGCCTTTGGCTCAGGTCATGATCCCAGGGTCCTGGGATCGAGTCCCACATCGGGCTCCCTGCTCGGCAGGGAGTCTGCTTCTCCCTCTGACCCTCCCCCCTCTCATGTGCGCTCTCTCTCTCTCTCTCTCATTCTCTCAAATAAATAAATGAAATGGAGAGATCCCAAACACACCCCCCCCACACTCTGCCCCAGGGGTAGCGTCCTGCACGGCGGTACCTACCATCGCTTCACCCCCAGGACGCTGCCATTCATCCCTGAGGACCCCTCACGCTGCAGGGCTGTGCATTTTACCAGGGACACTGAACTCTGGGAAGTCCCTGAGGCAGGGGGACGAAGACATTGAGAGGGGGGAGGAGCTGAACTGGATGGAGGACTCTGGTGCAGATCGCTGGGTGGTCAGAGGGTGGGCAGCGGAGCCAGGCCCAGTGGGGGGAAGTGCAGACAGGCAGGTGGTGGGGGGCTTCCCACCATCAGCACCCGTGGGTTTGGGTGATGTCCCGGGGAGCTCTGAGTGTCTCCTTGTGGCAGGTGGAGGAGAAGGGGTTGTCGGCCACCTGGTAGGGCCATGACACTGGGAAGCCAGGGCTGGTTGGAGGCAGGCTGGAGCTCCCTGTCCCTCCAGTCCTGCCCTATGATTCTTGGGGTTCCATCCAGAGGCAAGAACGTGTGGGCACTTCCAAATAACAGGGCCTTCCCAGCCAGCCCTCTGTTTCCTGCAGTGAGGGTGCCACACAGACCCCAAGAGGAAGTCTGCCAGCCCAGAGGCCCTGGAGCGGGGCCGTCTGCAGGCCGATTGTCCTGTTGGGGGTGGACAGCAAGCCGAGTAGAGGCAGAAAATCAGTGTGCAGAGAGACGGTGCAGGGTGGGGAGCGCAGATGATCTGCCCTTGATGTGATAAGATTCTATAGAGATTGGTGCCCGTGGGTTTTTTTTTTTAATTTTGATTAAAAGATTAGCAGTGTTTAAACACTGTCACAGAACAAATCAAACTGTGACAGGTTTTGCAAATGTCGTGGCTGATTGTGTGTGTGCCTGACAGTTATTTTCCCCATTTCTTCCTGCGAGGATGTTTCGGGATTCTGCTGGTTCCCGAGCACCATGTTGGTGACGTCTCCCCGCAGAGAGGGAGGGTTCCGGGTGGGGGTGCGGGAGATGCCCCCTCTGGGCCTCCTGGCTGCATTATGGATCCAGGCAGGCTTCTGATTTAATGACACAAGTACATACCCAGATATTTCTGGCTCCCATAAGCCCGGTGTAGCTGTCAGATCCTGAAATGCAGCGTGTGGGGTGTGTGCGGGGGTGCAGGGAAGGAGCAGAGTGGCCTGGGGCTTGCTGAGGGAGGGAGTGGGGCTGCCACGGGGTTGGAGTGGTCCGGAGGCCGTGGGTGCCACCAGCATCCTGCCTCTCCCCGCTCTCCCGAGGTGACCCGCTGCCCGCTCGAGTGCATTCATGACTTAGAATTGGATTCGTAGCCTGGCCAGGTCCCCGGTGGCAGTCCTGGTCCCTGGCCCGGGTTTGGAAATGCCCGACCTCTGCCCTCCAGCCCAGTGCCCCGACTCTAATCAACTTTCCCCCACGTCAGGCTTTCTTTGTAGGCCCTGGGAACAACTTTGGAGAGCCGATCCCCATTTCCAGGGCCCACGAGCACATTTTTGGAATGGTTCTTATGAACGACTGGAGCGGTAATTATTGGGGTGTGGGCGTGCTGAGGTCGGGCTCACGGCGCCCCCTGCTCTCGCTGAAGACTGGGTGTTGGGGACCCTGTCTCAGAAGCCGTGGATGGTTTCGGGGTCTGGTGCTGGCCGGAGGTGGGGAGCGCGGCTCAGGTGTCACGCAGACTTCTCAGCTCTGAGTCCTGGGCCAGTTACCTCCCCGTTCTGATCTCCTGTGTTCCTGTAAGTCAACCAGGGACAAGGCAGACATCACAGCTGACGTTTGTGAGCACCTCTGTGCCGAACACCCACAAGGTCTGGTAACCTTAGTATCCCCCTTTCACAGGTGAGGAACTGAGGCACAGAGAGATTGCAGTTATTGCTGAGCTGAGATTTCAAACTAAAGCAGCTCAGTGTCCCAGCGGCTCCCGACCCCTACGCCTCATGTCTGAGTGCCGGGAAGTGTCTGCCCTCTCCCCCGCCAGGGGGAGGATGAGCTTCCAGCCCCTTCCTGGGGGAATGCCTGCCTGCCCTTTGGTCATCCTTCTCTTTGCTGTAACCTGGCACAGTGACCTCAAAGGACCTCTGTCCTTGGCCCTGAATGCTGTTGCCCGTGGTCCCCGTGGTCCCCATGGTTCCGGGCAGCCTGGCCGGGGTCAGGGCTCCATGCAGGACGGCGGTGCTCCTCGGTGGAGGGGAGGACGGAGCCTTGGGGCGAGGCCCTGGGCAGCCTTTGTAAACCCTGCTCGGCCCTTCTCTTGCAGCTCGGGACATTCAGAAGTGGGAGTATGTTCCTCTTGGGCCGTTCCTTGGCAAGAGTTTTGGAACCACCATCTCTCCGTGGGTGGTGCCCATGGAGGCCCTCATGCCCTTTGCCGTGCCCAACCCAGAGCAGGTAAGCATTCCCTCGGCGGGAAGCTGCACCCGGGCCCTGTGCTTCTGCGGCCGCTTGCCACCGGCCATCCACGCTGTCTGCATCTGCAGGGAAGCTCCGTGCCCCCCGCCTGCCCGTGTGCTTTGGCCTCAGGCAGGCCTGGCACCAATCATTCTGCCTGTGCTTTCCCTGCTCCCCGCCCATCTCTTGGGGGAAAACGCAGAATTCTGTACCCTTCGGAATCCTCTGAGGCCGGTTGGCAGGAAGAGAAGGGGTCCTGGCCAATGCCACCACCTTGCACAACTTCGCCAAGTTCTGTTCTGTGCGGGGGCGCCCCCTGGAGCCCAACTGGTAGAATGCAGCCTGGAGCCAGGCAACAGGGGGTCCTGGTCCCAGCCCCCTTTCCAGGGGCTCTGGCCTTGTGACCTCTCCAGCGTGGGCCCGTGGCAGTCCCCTGCTCTTCCCCGGCGCTCCATGCCCCTGCCTCCTGGGTCTCCCCGAGGCCTGCGATGCTCTCAGCCCTTTGCCGTCCACCCAACACCCTCCTGGGGCGCCTGCATCCACGCTGCCCCCCCACGCTCATGTCTGCTCTGCTCAAAGCACGCTTGGAGTCTTTCCCTGCGAGCCGATGCCTCACGAAGAGGCACCCTCATTCTTCCTTGCGGGCCATGTTGCACCCCTCCCGCCCCTCCACACCGCCCTGTCATGGGAGACCTCCTGTCTGTCTGCCTTCCCGGGAGCCAGACCTTCCCAAACACCTGCCCTGTGGGGTCTTCACAATGCTTGCTGCCTCCGCCTGTTACTTATTTGATGTTTTCCTTTAAAGCAGCTCCCGTTTTTAAACTCAAATAATGTATTTAGAAAAGGAAGGTTTTTTGTTTGTTAGTTTGTTTTTACTTCATATCCCCATTGGTGTCACCAGCCACCAAGTTAATCCTAAAAAGAAACACGGAAGCGTTACAATCACCGCATCTTTCTCGTGTGTTGCCCACTGCCGTGGGCTGCCACGTGGACTCCGTGGCCTGGCCGTGGAGCTGCCTCCACGGGGCCTGCACCGACGGGGCTGCGCGTCCCTGCTCCCTGGCTTTTTTGGGGCATCTCTGATCTGACCCCTGTGCCCTTGAGCTGCGGATGCTCCTCCCCCGGCGTCTCCCCAACCTGGCGCAGGTGACCACCTGGTCCCTACTGTGCGGGGAGCTCCTTCTGCCTGGGGCTGGGGGCCCCTGTGTGGGGTGGGGGGAGCAGGTGCTGGTGCGCTGGGGGCCCCCCGGGCCAGCGCCATCTGCCAGCCACCCCTGTGCTGGTGCTCTGCCCTCACAGGACCCCAGGCCCCTGCCGTATCTCCGCCACGACCAGCCCTACTCGTTCGACATCAGCCTCTCCGTCACCCTGAAAGGTACGGTCGTGGCGGCGGGGGGTGTGTCCAGGGCCTCAGTGGGCACGGGTGGTGGGGGGCCGTTGCCCGATCGCCCCTGGGCTCGGTGGGTGGGGGCAGTGAGAGGGCGTCTCCTGCTGCGGCCGTGGAGCTGCGGGGGTCCTGCAAAGGGAAAGAGGGGGACAGGACGCCCTTTGCTCCGAGGACACCACAGAAGCGCCCAGGACGTTCGCGGCCTGTCACTGCGCTCTCCACTCTCTGGGCCAGAAAGCACGGAGTCCGGGTCCTCCCTCCTCTGCCGGAATCCCCTCGTCGGCCCCCCAGCCAGGGTCTGCCCAGCCTCCGCTCGCACACACCAGTGACCCCTCCCTCCTGTGCCCCGTGTTCCATCCGGGGCCTGTTGGAAAGCCTGGCTCTGCTCCCCCGGGGCCGCACAGTCGGTGCCCCACGCCCCACCCTGGGTCGGCCCTGAGAGCCTCGCACACGGGGCCCACGTGCCCCGGAGGCTCTTCAGCTTGACTCTGTTAATAAGCCCATAGAGCGTTAGTGTAAAGAATGTGGCCCCGCAGGCCGTGGCTGGGGTCTGCCCACCCCGCTCAGCTGTGGGGGCTCCGCAGGCCGTGGCTGGGGTC